>NC_070626.1:24345040-24699110 GCF_947347685.1 Pleuronectes platessa
TTTCAGACTTAGCTCCGTAGCATATAATAACTTGACTGCTACCATATGTAATTATTCAGCCTGAAAAGCTGTTGATGAGTGAAGAAACACCCCATGCTGCCATCTCTAAATGTCCACATTTAATTTCACTTTATGCTTTTGACCTCACCAAATAGAGAGAAAGCACCAGTCTGCTCTTTGTCATTATGTTCTTCAACTCCACTTTGTCCAACGTTTTCATATATAAGTCCAGTGAACGTCAGTCTTTAAAAGCATTATATTAGACTTTGGTTGGTACGCTGTTAGACATAACTGACAGGTAGACCTCTTTAAATTCCTTTATTCCAAGGGTAATGCCCTTTTATATGGCTGTGCTACATGCATATGGAGCTGAAGATATTACCATTGGCAGAACCGCACAATCTGATGGGTGCACTGCTGAGGCATAGGGACAATAATGGGCTTTTGTGTACATTGTCAAAGTAAATGAAAATGGATTACTCTCAGCTATTTCCTTTCTTTGTCGCATGCACTACTGGAGATGGAGCTGTAATTGTCTATTGTTTTACTTCATAAAATAAATACTATGAGAAAATGTTGCATTTGTAGTACATATGAAAAAAGTCAAAGTCAAGCCCAGTCATAACATGCAGGTCTAGAATGTTTTATCTATAAAACTTTTCACAGGGACCCAGCCGAATCCCATGACCAAGACATTGGCTATAAAAACTTCCCTTTAACAGGTAGAACCTCGAGCAGAACCAGACTCTGAGTGGGCGGCCATCTGCACAACCAGTTGTACTAGGAGGGAAAGGTAGAGGGAGCAGGGTAGGAGTAAAAACAAAACATTGCAATTAAACTTTGTGAGTTCCACATAGTGATTGTAACTCTTACTACTAGTTGCAGTTAAGTAGGTAAACAGGACCAGAGTCTAGGTTCGTAGGAGCAGTAAAATAGTTAAACAATCGAAATATACATATAGTGAAGACACCACAGACCATAGAATTAGTTGAAATGCCGGCTTCTTTTATATAAGAACAGAAAAAGTGAGTTGTTTTAGATAGAATAACAAATAGGTACCATATGACACATTTACAATACAACTAACATATTAAAACACATGTTACATACAAATCTTCAAATGAATTAAATTCATGCTCAATCTTTTTCTTTTAGGAAAAGAAAAGATTTACCATTTCCTATTTTTGGTTTTCTCAATTCTATTTTGACTTCTGTTTAAATAGGTTTTTAAACTGTAAACTTAATATTGTTTAGTTTCTATTTGAGTTATCTGTTATATCATTACAACAAAATTCTAACAAGTTTTATTAAGTTCTCAATTTATCTTGAATTAGGCATATTTAAACATCTAGTTTTGCTTTCCTATGTTACACCTCAGCTAAACCAGGGAGTTGCTGGATAGCATTAGCACAGCACAACCATATGCTTCACCAACATACACAGGGAAAATAATATGCATACAATGCAGTACAATCAATATCAAGTATAACATTCAAATGTCAAAAGAACACATTCTAAACATAATGTGAATGTAAGGGTGTTAATCCAGTTCAGTGGGTGGTAACTGATTTGTTAACAAGTTCAGACGGATTCTTCCATACGACCACGTTGTGCAGTTCGTAAATTCCACTTGAGGTAGAAACAGTCTGTAGATCTGAGATGTTCACTCTGACTAGAAGTTCGCGTGAACATAGGATTTCGTGGCAAAAGTAGTGAAGGTTCCTGTCAGTCCTACCATTTACCGATGTAGACAGAACACGATTCAAAACATTTTCAGACGATAAAACAACAATAAAAATCCAGTCTTTTCAGTTACTTTAGCTCACTGGTTGCAAACTAGAGTCTTTCTTGTATCTCTCTGTCTTCAACCTGGCGTTCTACCGGAGCAGGAAGAACTACCTTATTTCTGACTTGCAACTTTGCTCTCTTAAAACAACGGTGCACTTTAAATAACTTTCAAAACTAATAATATGCATCACTATTGTATAACTTTTGATATTCATTTTAATCTTTGTTAAACACTTTAATCAGATTAAATAATGGATTTTATAACTAATATAAACTTAACTCAGGTAAATTTTAATACTATTTATTTACTTATTTATGTACGAAATCATGTTTCTTTTAACCTGGGTTACATGATGTTTGGTAAAAAACATTAAGAAGAATAAGACTTATAATAAGATCAATATTAGTGTTTATAGTAATTAGCGACAGAAAGAGAGACATATAAACATCTGCCAAATAACTAAAAACCTGCCTCAGGTGTAGCTCTTACTATCTCCGGGACCACAATTGCAATGACACACATCAAGTGAAAACAGTATCAGCCACATGTCCTCACTGTTGGTTTTAAAGCTAATATCAATACGAGTTTAGTTAATAATTAAAATAATAATGAAATGGTCAGCAGTTGTTGGTAATGTCCATCACTCACGAAGAGTGACTCCCTATTGGTTGAGAGGCGGGATCTGGAAAAGACGAGAGACAGGAGAGGGTGCTCGAAACAGAAGAGTGACTCCCTATTGGTTGAGAGAGGAGATAAAAAAACGATATGGACTGAGTTGAGGTAACACTTAGGATAAAGAGTGAAATTAAGAGGACTATTACAGCAGTAGTTAGAAGGTTGAGCCACTTTTAGTTTTAGTGTCCCTAATGCTTTCTTGTTTTCATTCAGCCAACGAATGGGCACAGTATTTTATGTTCTGTTTTGGAGCTAGCTAGCTTGCTCAGCATTGTGAACTTATAGCTAGTGCTAGCTAATCTAGTAGAGGAGTACTGGTGTTATTACGGTGTACCGCCGTCATTTTGCAAGAGAACGTGCTGTTCAACTAGCACCCGAGTAACCCGGACACTCGTGGTTCCTTTGAGGCAGCCTACGAGGGAGCCACGCCACTGAATAGCGCTGCTAGCTACTGGGAACGTTAGCAGTTCCATTCAGCTACGTGGGACGACCAGTTTATCAGGAACGATTGCCGGCTAGCTACCGGGAGTTGCAAACCTGACAGACTGAAGGCAATATCAACAGTGCACGCGGCACAAACGTTGGTGGATGTTAGTAGCCCTTATTGGGCACAGAACAACACAGTTAACAGGCCTGCAAGGGGGTTGAACTGATCATTTTATTTGTTGTTTTCCATGCCGGCTTTTCTTTTCTTTTATACCTGTATGCATGTCCCTGTTTGTAAGAGGTGACTGTAATTTCATGTGAACACATGGCCTTAAGTTTATGTTATACTAGGGGGTCGGCTGATTTGAACACAGAGACGCAAGTGTTGGCCCGGTTGACCGCAGTTACAGAGTAGCTCATATGAAAAAGCTCCTGGTGGCATTTAATGATGCATTTAGAATATTTCGTAAGGTCCTTAGTTGAGCCAGTGTAAGTCAGATCTTTGTGGCCTTAATGTTCCTGCTTTCCAGGATGTCTTGATGAATTTTGTGTACAAATGGATGGTGAAAGAGCCGAAGAAAAATCCGGATCGCAGAAATTAAATACGTTTTTACACTTGCTGACAAAGCCTGGGCGGGTTCTAACCTACTGTTTAAGTGGCAGAAAACCGTTGGTAATTACATTGCTGTTGCTGGACAAGACAACTCAGTGAAAATATTTGATCGACATGGACACAAGTGGACTGAACTCAACCTGCCAGGACGCTGTGTGGGTATGGACTTGGATAAGGATGGAAACATTTTGGCTGCGATAGCTGCAAAATCCAGTTCCATCTTCCTCTGGGATGCGAGTGTCAATAGGACATCCAAGATAGGCAGCGGCATGAGAGATCAGATGTCTCTCATCTTGTGGTCAAAGACGAGCCCAATGTTGGCAGTCGGGACGGTCAAAGGAAACCCGTTGATCAGCAATCAGCAAACTTCTGCTGGAACAGCGCTCTTATGTTAGCAGAAGATCAAATCCCTTTTATATCCAAAGAATATGCTGTCCACTTGGAGTTTATTGGAGACTATGTGAATGCACTGGCTCACTATGAAAAGGGCATGACCCACAATAATAATTCCATGAGCATGACGAGGCGTGTCAAGCAGGTGTAGCCAGGATGTCCATCAGAATGGGTGACATCAGGAGACGAGCCGCACAGGCTATTCAGAACCCGAGCAGTGTGCACAAGAAGGAATTTGGAGCCATACTGGAGAGCATGAAGCAATTCTCTTAAGCTGCTCAGCTCTATGAGAAAGGCAAATATTATGACAAGGCTGCGTCTGTCTACATTCGTTGCAAGAACTGGTCGAAGGTGGAAGACCTGCTGCCACAGGTTTCCTCTCCCAAGATCCACTTGCAGTATGCCAAGGCCAAAGAGGCGGATAGAAAGTACAGGGAAGCAGCCCAGGCCTATGAGAGTGCGAAGGACTGGGACAACGTGATCCGACTTCTGCTGGACCACCTGACCAGCCCTGAGGACGCTTTGCGCATCGCCAGGTAGACGCCGAGCATTGACAGAGGAAAAATGGTTGCCAGGTTCTTCCTACGGTTGAACAACTATAGCTCAGCCATCCAATTCCTGGTTCTGTCCCAGTGCAACGATAAAGCCTTCCAGCTGGCAAAGCAGCACTGAAAGATGGAGGTCTACGCCGACATCATCGGCTCTGAGGCGACACAGGAAGATTGCCAGAGCATCGCTCGCTACTTTGAAGGAGAGAAGAAACATCTGCAGTGTTGGGACCTACAGCCACAGAGAACCATAAAATGAGGACTGGTGGAAGATTCCACTCCAGCCTAAAGTACGGGGGGGAACAGGCTACAGTTGAAACTGTCAATGACCCCTGCTGTGTCTCTAGCCGCGCCTCAGATTTTGAACTCTGACCTTCCTATTGGCCTAAGACCCTTAGTCCTGCTAGAAGGCGGGAGTCACCTCTAAGGTGCTATTTAAGGGCAAACACACCGAAAATATTTCTTTCCAGTTCCACTCACATTAGAGCTAGCATCTCCAGTTTAGTTCTCAGTGATTCACAGGACACAAAGGAAACAAACTTAACAGCTGTTTGATTTTTCATAAGTTTATTTTAAACTTATCTTTTCGTAGTTTCACTTTTAGTTTAAAGCTACTTTTTCTAATCCAGTTTAAGCTTAACTTATCCTTTTTTTAGTACATCGTAAGCTTATTTTTCCTATTTTTACTTAAAGCTTTTAATCTGAATAGCGCGCGGCAGAAGCTCCCCCTCACTCGCTGGCCGAGAACAGAGACACTTTCCCCGCCATCCACGGACAATCCGGCGACGGTTGTTCCTTCCTGCAGACGGGCAAAGACCTTGCCAAGGAGAACGAGAAGCATTCTCTCCGAGACGGGCAAAGACCTTGCCAAGGAGAACGAGAAGAATCCTCTCCGATTCGGCCCAGCGCAATCTCGCCGTCGCCCCCAGCGGCTCCGCGATCAACGGCCCGAGGCCAGGACATCATCCACTTCCTCCTTCCGGGATTCGCGCTACTCCGGTCGTGCACGAAACCCCGCGAAGCAACACGAAGTAAGAGACATATGTCTGGGCAGAGTCTAGTTTAATAATTAGCGTGTTTTTGTATATGATTGTACTTTTATAGAAAGACCGCCGTGTCGATCTTATTGTGAAAAGCGCGCGGTGACGATCCGGCGCTTCCTGTTTGATTCGTGTTTCCGTCAGGCCGATCTCACAGAAGACGTGCATCTGTTAAAAGACACCTCTTACGTAGCTGGATTGCCGGCCTCACTGTGTGATCGCCTCTGACGGCGTTTTTAAGATCATCTCCGATCTGTGTTACTATATGTTTCTCTCTTTCTCTCTATTGTATTCTCTCACATCCGCCGACATACACATCCTCGCCCACGCACACACACATAGTCGCATTACATATAGTCATTCTGATATCAAGGAGGGCCTGAACGCACCTCGACGCCATTCGGCGCTAAAGCTAAGCTAAGCTAAGACAAAGAATCCCTTTGTCCTCCCTCGACCTTTGTCCCACGTGTGTTTAAGTCGGCCATCTTTGACCATCTTGACTCTAAGTTACGTGGTCCTTCGACCATTGATTGCAATACACATCGAGGCCCGCCCTCCATTCGGACTCTAAATTCCTTAGGCGACTCCGCCATTTTGAGTTGTAGTCCTGGTGTATATTACATCACCAATTTTGTAGTCAAACCCCCAGGGTTAAGCCGGCCCTCTTAAACTTCGTGAGTCATCGACCCCCCTCTTTCCCTCTCTCTCTCACACACACATACACTTCCCCCCACTCACACACACACAGCCCTATCAGAAGGATGGCAGTGTGATCAATTGTGCTAAATGTGCTGCGACTGTATTGGATATAGCGGATTGTGTTAAATGAAGAATCATTTGGAACAACTTTGACTTTTATATCTTTTTAATAAACCCCTTTTATACTTAAAGTATTTGAATCGTGTGATTATTGGTGCATATTTATGTGAACACAGTTGGATAACGATAGCCAGTGCTTGAACTCAAACCCTTCATCGTTTATTATATAATCCCTAATATTAACTATTGAGATTATTAATTTAACTTTATCAGATGAGACTGATACTTATAGACTGACTCGTTGGCCCCTGTAACCAGGGTGGTGCCCCCTTCTCGAGTATTAATATAGATAGTAGCATTCTTAAATTGACGATTTTATTGTTGTGACTAATTATTTCATTATTCTTGGTTGATAACCTTATCATTATTAATTGATAGCTTGTACTTTCTAAATTGATAATTACTTGTTTTTCATTAGTAGTTGTTATTCATTGATTGATTATTCTTAAAGTTTACATTAATTATTTAATTATTCTTAATCAATAAACTTTATCATTCTCAAATTAGTGATTTAATAATTCTTAATTGTTGAACTTCCTTATTTACTCATTAATGGTTTTATTGTTATTTGATTACTGATCATCTTCAATTAATAATCTAATTATTTTGTTTAATAAATAATCTTTATTGTTTCAATAATCATATCCCATGATTATTGATAATTAGCCAACGTCGAGTCCCCCTACTATTGCACAACAGCAGGCTGGAAAGTTCTTCCAGAAGTGTGGACAGTACAGCAGAGCCCTGAGACACTTCCTGAAGTGTTCAAACACAGACGACAACCTGGCCGTGGAGATAGCCAAAGACAACTCTTTGACCAATCAGCTGATAGATTACCGGATGGGGGAGAGTGACGGCATGCCTAAGGATACCAAGTACCTCTTCCATCTCTACATGGCCATCATCATCGCCAGAGAGGAGCAGTGTGTAGGAAACTACCGTGAAGCCCATGACGTGCTGTTCAGCATCTACACGGAGCTGAGGGCCCAGAAGGTTAAGATCCTTAAGGACATGACCACCAATCTGATGGTCCTTCACTCCTAAATAATTGCAAAGCTGCATTTGAAGAGAGGAGATCACCTTAAAGCGGGCCAGAAGCTCATTCGAGTCTCCAACTACATCAGCCGGTTTCCTACACATTTTGTTCCCATTCTGATGTCAGCAGTCATAGAGTGTCACAGTGTCCCATGTGCTCAGAGACTGTCAGGGTCAAACTGCTGAAGAAGATGTCGGATTGTTCCCAATGTGTTCACATGAAATTACAGTCACCTCTTACAAACAGGGACATACAAACAGGTATAAAAGAAAATACAAAAGCTGGCATGTAAAACAACAAATAAAAATAAAATTGTGACTTTAAAAGAAATTCGTATCGATAAACTGTGATTGTTTTAACTCACATATCTAATAACATGTTATTAATTTGAGTTGTCTACATCCATGTATTGTTTTTGTAATAAATCATGTTATTACTACCTCGTGACATCTACGAATTGTCTTTTTTTTTATAACTTAACTGTGACGTGATTTTAAGCAAATTTCGTATAGATAAACTGTAATTGTTTTAACTTACGTATCAAATTACATATTATTTATTTCCTTAGAGTTCAATTCAGTTGTCTGGATCCATGTATTTTTTTGAACAGTAATGTTGTTATTACTTCTTTGTAACATCCACAAATTGTCTTTTTTTCAATAGTCTTTGTGATTTGTGAGTTTCTTTCTTGTTCTGATAAACTTAAGTCTTGATTATCAGTCTGACAAACAAACTGGTGTCAGATGTGATGACAGTAAAGACACTGATACAGACTCCTGACTGAGTGTGAAACCATTTCTGTGAATAATAACCATCATCACTGTTGGTGATACCTGAGTGTTGGTGGAGTCCTCATCTTCATCATCTTAGCTTTAACAAATGCTCACAAACACTAGACTCAGAAGTTAAGCGGATTTCTTCGTAGAATATAATTGAAAATTTCTCCAGAATCAAACATTTCCACCACTTTCTGACTTTCTGCAAATTCTGGTAAGAATTTGGGCATGTTAAAGCCCTCAAAAAGTCAATTAATTCGCCTTAATAATAATAATAATAATCCTTACAATTTCAATAGAGCTTCCCACTGTCAGTGCTCGGGCCCTAGTAATAATAACTAAAATAGTAGAATCAGTAGGTGTCCTGCAGGCACAGATCAAGACTCAACAATGGCTGCAGAAAGCAAAAGGAGGAGATGGAAGAGAAGGCACAAAACTACAGGACAGAGAAGATGCCAAGTTAGTAACATGCATTCATGTAGTAGGAACACGAGCGGATGGAGAGTTACAGGAGGAAAGAAGAGCCCAGTGCATCATGGGAAATCCCCCGGCAGTCTAGGCCTATATCAGTGTAAATAGCGTATGGTTAAAGGCAAGCCTGAGCTAACCATGAATTTTAATTTGATCAAAAAGGAAAAGTTTCAATCCTACTCTAAAATATGTTAATCATTTCATTATTATTAGAGATGAGCCGGATACTCGGCTGAAACGAGTATCCGGTACGGATAAAGCACTTTTGCCGAGCACGAGTATTATACGAGTAATACGAGTCAATATCTGTGCTCGGACTGAATGAAAATCCTCACACAGCGTCACAGCGCTCCTCCCCTTCACACACCGCTCTGCTCACTCACTCAAAGAACAGCTCTCTGTCTCTCAGTCACTCAGGTTCGCGGGTCTTTTCCGTTAACGTTTAGGGTTTCTTCAGCTTGAAGTTTGTTTTTATTTCAGTTTGTACTTACTTATTAACCAGTAGAGTTCTGTTAAACGTGGGTTCGTTCAGACGTGGTGCTGGTAGAAAGCGACTCGCGTTGCGTCTCTGCCTGTCGGAGATTTTTTTTTTTTTTTTTTTTAAACAGTTTTTTTTTTTTTACTTTAACGGTTTAAACTTTTTTTAAACCGTCAGTTGGCTCTAACCAGTTTTATTTTACTTCACGCACTGAGTGTCTGACAAGTTCTAGGTAGTAGTGGTATAAAAAATATTACAAATTAAGCTACACACACACACACACTCCCCCTCTCTCTCTCTGTCTCTCTCTTACTCACTTACACACACACACACACACACACATACACACACACACACACACCTGGTGTGGAAATAAATTAAAAAAAATTCAAAGTTAAAAAAGAAAGTTATGTTGAGTATGAAAACACTTGTTATTACATTTCACTTCATAATTGCAACAGCATGTGTTGTATTCATTGTTACAAAACTTGTTCTGTAAATAGTTTGTTTGCTATTGTGATCAAAATCATTGATCTGAAGCTCAATGCGGATGCTGTCCTGTAATAGTTTTCTAATCAGCAATAAATATAACAATTTCTGATCAACCCATATCAATTGCATGCTTAAAATAACATACTGGTTAAAGCCAGGCCCCGCCCACTCCGAGTACGGATACGGATACAGATAATTAATATGGTTAACAGATACAGATACAGATACAGATAATGCTGTACTCGCTCATCCCTAATTATTACATTGTTCTTATAAAGAAAATCAAGGGGAATTTAACGATAATGATTATCACTAACTTCCTGAGTTTGTAAAGAGCGAATTTACTGATTACATATCAATGCACGATCGACCACACTGACCCAGTTACAACCGATCACCAAAAAACCATAACTAGCAAGCAGCTTTTCAGAGAAAGTTTACCCAAGCCTCCTCTTCAAAATGCAGCTATCAAACCCGTTGGGATGTGTGCACTTACTTAATGTCGAGGCTCTTACTCGACCCTGGATTATCCCGTGTCAGGGGAGGTTTTAAAAAGTGTGTATCAATTTCACTAAGCCGTAGAACCAGCATTGTGTGCATCTGACTTCCTGTCAGCAGTGGTATTTCTTGTCAGTGCATTGCAGTCAGGAGAAGCTTTTTTCATGTGTCACTTACCCGAGCCATATCAAGCTGTGTGGGGAAGTTAGCCGTGTTCCAGGCTGCTAACTGTGCAAGGATTTAAAGAACAGCCACGTTAACATCGGCAGCATTAGCGAGAAGTTATGTTGATAAAAAAACTGAAAAATATAGAAATGTTCTATCAAAAAGAGCACAAACACCTCACAGGTTGATAAATGCTCATATTTAAGCATTTAGTTTTATTTAGAAAGGGTCAAAAAAACAAGATGCTAATATTTAAAACAGCATTATCAGTTTGAGAGGATAACTGCCCAGATTTTTAAAGGAAGACAGATAAGATTGCTTTTGCAGCGACTGCAATTTTGCATGAAACTATTTTTCCTGTCAATTTGTGCTGGGTCCATGTTAATTTCACGTACAATGCTGAAATGATCAAGCAGTAAATGCTTTAAAGAAATGTAAATGTGTTCACAAATTTTTAAACTGATAATTCATGAAACATGTCGGAAGAATGTGACTTAATGAAAGTGATGTTCATAGTGTAACTAAAATTAATAATCTAGTCATTGAAAGAAAATGTATCAAGCAGATTCTAAACATTTGCTGGATCCACCTTTTGAAATTGGCCATAGAAATAAACACATTTGGTTTGATCCATCTATTTAACTTTTGGGTTTTAAACTGGTTTCCAATTAAATGAGCAATTTGAAGATCGGGCTCTGGAACTTGTCTAATTTTTACCATTTTCTAACGCATTATACAACTATAATGATAGCTTGATTGACTAATCACAGAACTTATAAAAGGTAAACGTGAATATCTGTTGGTCACAGATTCAGTTTACTTCCAGATTTTGTCAACATAAACTGCTAAATAATTTTTTTAAACAACACAGGGCAGACTCATCCCGAAAAAAACACTGAAGCACAACCCTTGCGGATTAATTGGCGAATAGTGAAAAGCAGTTTAACATTATGTAACCCTTGGTTACACTAGAATAAGTGTTAGTCTGGACCAGGATAGGAGATTCTAGCTAAGTAGGAGCGAAAGTGAATGGAGTTTTACATGTTAGCCGTTAGCTTAGCGGCTAGCGGACTTTTTTTTACTCCGTGATTTACTATATTTCTCAACTAAATCAGCAGCTACGGATGTCATACTACTCACCGTTGATCCGTAAGAATCCCTGCACCTTTCAACAGGTCAGCAGGATTACTTCACTCATCTACACAGATTATGATCTGACCAAAACCGAGAGCATGTGTCTAGCTCGAGTGATCTAAAATGGCGGACCGAATGTAGACAGGTAATGACGCTTGACACAGAGTTCATCTAACTGACTGAAGCAGCAATCTACCACTTATTAACAAAACACATTAGCTTAGCATCTAGCAGGAATGTTTTGAGGTCACCATTGGAATGTGTTAAGGTCACTCTAGCCTCTAGTCGCCCTCTAGCGCCGCTCAGGCCTTTTCCTGGTGCTAATGTTGATGCTCAGTGGTAACAACAATACACTGAACCGAGAAGTTAGATCATATCTAGATAATGCATATTTTTGCGAGATAGTCCCCTTTAATTTTATAAATATACCTAGTGCACAATATCTCTACCAAGTGTACAACTATTAACTCTATCTTTAGGCAACATCACATTTGTTGAGTAGTATCTCATTTGGGTTACAGATCACATCGTGGCTTTTCCTTAAGTTCATTACAAACAACATGGCCAACCACGACATTAAGCAAATACCAATTCTGCCAAACTATTTGC
Source organism: Pleuronectes platessa (assembly GCF_947347685.1). Classification (NCBI taxonomy): domain Eukaryota; kingdom Metazoa; phylum Chordata; class Actinopteri; order Pleuronectiformes; family Pleuronectidae; genus Pleuronectes; species Pleuronectes platessa. The sequence goes on from NC_070626.1 coordinate 24,357,003, forward strand.
TAAAAGTTGTCGCTTAGGCATTCGTGTGTGTCTGTGTGCGTTTTGCAGGTGGGCGATACATTCAGAGAAGTCTGGTTTTCCCTCTGTCGATATGGGTACATGCTAGTTTGAATACATACAGTATATTGTCTCCATCTGTGTATTGTTTCTGGAGAAAAAAAAGGCTCATTAGGTCTCCATCTGGTGGATCCAGTAAATGCTACAACCCAAGCTGCTGCAAGGCCAATTGAGCAGTAAAATTATGGAGACTTTTTTTGGAATTCATTATCAACACATTCCCTCTAAATTAGCCCCTCATCCTCACTTCTGTTTATTCACTTGCCTTGTTCCCCTCATCATTTATAGACGTGCTGAGAACAGACACAAAATGCAAAAATACTCGCAAAACTAAACACATCAAATCTGCAAAACACAGCGCCGGTAGGGTGTCGGCTTGTTCCTGTGAAAATAAATCCCTTTTGTTCGGAGCACTTTTCTATAGGACAGCAGGCAGCCCACTTATGTGCAGCAGTTTTAATTTACCCAGAGTGTTGTAAGGCAGAGAGAAAGACAGATTAGAGGAGACACAAAAGGAGTCATACCTATAGGTAACCACTGCACTCTCGTTTCATGCTAGAGATTACAGCAAAGGGATAAAATGAGTCTTGGAAGGTACATCGGCCATTACAGTACCATCACACTGTGCTTTAAAACAAGAGTGATTCAAGATTGTGGGAAAGAAATACATCAGGGGCCACCGGGCACAGGCACCCGATACTATCAAGAAACACAGTTTCTCATTACAAACCCTTAGTAAAAGACCAGATGGGAGGCTAAAAGTGTAATCCGTGGTTAATACTAAACAAAGGCGGGCTGTCTAGGGGACATTTTCACAGCTGAGTGAAAGCTTAGATGTTAATATAATGCTAATTCATTACAAGACTTCATTACAGAATTATTAGTTGTTAAGTTTGGGATATGAAGCGCGAGGAGACACAAACGCAGTCGACGAAGAAAAGATCCGTTGACTTGAGGTCACTTCAGCTCAGCTAACAGCAGCACGTGCCAGACTAAACATGTGCTATTTTACATTCTTACTCAGTAATAAAATATAATTAACTGTGAACAAAATATGTACAATATTTAAAGGAATGCTTCAAATGAAGTATTATATTATTGTATTTTTAAGGAAAAGGAGCCAAAAAGTTTTAATTTCCGTTGTAAAGTATTTGTAGATTTAGTCTTAGTACATGTTACTTTTAATGATACAAATCATCTTCCTTTTCATTTTTTTGTCAGTTGATAATCGACTCAATCTCTTGACATTTCAGTCTTGTTTTAGCCGATGCGAATTTACGTCAAACTTTGGGAAAATGCTTCTAAATTTCATCAAATCTGTAAATTTGCAATGACATCAATGAATCCGTTGCAAACTTAATCCTGCAACATGGGGCAATAAGAATGTAACCACAAAAAGAAAACCTCCCCATTGAAAAATAACCACGTACAACAGGCCGGCAATAAATCCATCCACTGTAATGTACGGTTTAATCAGGTCGGTACCAGGAAGGTGTTGATGTTATGCTCTAATTTCTTAAGACCTCAGTGGAAGTGTTGTAGTGGCCTGTGTTACACTTTAAATCTTTGTGACAGGTTGTAAACGACCATTTAAAATATGATTGTAAGGTAAATATTTTGAACCTTCTCAGCGAGACAGCTACAATACCTTGAATTATTCCCAAAAAGTCAACTACGTTACATTTTAATAAACCATTTATGTCACTGACACGTTCAAAATTTGTAAAATAACCTTATTTAAGAGCCTAACATCAGGGTACCTCATTCCTGTTGGTGTGGCTTAAAGTGTCTCTCCGGGTTAGTGGTTTTCCTCCCAGTGATTTTGGAGCCGTGGGGCTTCTCCCTCGACGATACCACACACTCACTTTTTCTCTCGGCTGCGTTATATTTGAGTTGGGTCCAGATGTCAACCCGTTTTGTTGCCGTCATGTTCTTTCCCCTTCACTGTATGTTACTTCGGTCTTGTACAGCCCGAGCTTTTAAGTGCACTGGGTCCAATTTAGCGCTGTTGTCAGTGTGGTCATAGTTCAGCTGCTGGCATGAAGCATGATCAGGAAGAGCATTCGATGATGCAAGAAGAGAAATGTGCAGCGCAGCCATAAAAAGGACATCTTGATTATGTCAGTTTGAGAAAAAAAAAAGAAGCTTAATGTAATTTCATAAAACAAGAACTTATTTTCTAACAACACATAACTGTGTTTTCGTCAACAATACTGGACGTTGATATAGATACAGCTACTGTTTAATTGCTTCAGTGCTGTCATGGATGTATTTGTTGTATTAACCCAGAGGTGAACACCTTTGCAATGTTACACTCTCATTAAAGACGGAGTCCCCCTATAGGACTGCTCTTAGCATCTCCCCTGGCAGGATGACCTCAGAGTAAAACTATAAAAAGTTACTGTATAGTCATTTTAGTGACACGCCACTGCGGTATCTCAATTACACTGGAACGTGCTCACATGTCAATATGTAGGTTTATTCAATATGTAGGTGGCTCAATATGAAGGTGGTTCATACTTAATGGGTTGACATGTGCATAGATCCCCCCCCCCCTCCCCCTTCGTGTGTGTGTGGTGTCTTTACTGTAGCTTTTAAATTGACCTTGTCAAATAGGATAATGTCACATCGCGTTCTGGGATCAATACTCCAGAGGATCACCGAGCGCCACTGCATGAAACCGCACTGTTCTACCAAGTGACCAGAAAAAACCCACAAAGGCATTAGAGCTTCCTATCAAGTGGCTTATATTCACCGTCTTCATTTCTGGAGGTGTAACCGACAGACCAACCAACAGTGACATTTAATGGACATGAGATGAAAAGCACAATAGGATCATTAGGAATGTAATTAATTAATTAATAGCATAGTTAATTCAGTATAAAGTTAATTCAAATGGCAGCTGTACCTGTAGATTTATTCTTGTTCCTCTTTAATTTTGTTAAAATTTTTCGAGAAATCTATGAAGAAACGAAAAACATCTTTCACGTTTTAAGGTAGACGTCTTCTTCTCTGTTTCTGTCTCAGTTGTATTTAGTAAAAATGAGTATCTCCTGCACAGCTCCATACTGTAGACCTGAGGGGGACAAACATTATCTGCTGTACTAAACAGATGCTCAGAGGACATGGATTCTTAATTCACTCCCAGCTGTGAATCAGCAGAGCAGAGGATCAGAACTGCTGGGATGAAATAAAAAAAGAACGGGCTTTATGAATCCTAAATTGGCTATCAAAATAATTAGTCTAACAGTCTTAACAAAATTCATGTCTCTGTGTATTGCAGCCCACTGTGTGACAAGCCCTAACGGTGCCGGTGGGCTGACGATAAAAGGCACGTGTTCATGGTAAATGGACCGAGCTGTGTTCCCCGGGAGTTTGGAAAGAGCTTTACAGTTTTTGACTCACGTTCACCCATTCATTCATTCATAAATTCATTCATTCATGACCAATGGCGTAGCAGCCACACAAGGAGTTTGCCTGCGTCTATGCAAAACTTCGGGTTTGCCCAACGGCCCTTTGGCATTTGACTACCTGCTGTATCACCTGTGCTCACAAACAAAAATGCAAGAAATTCCAGTTCACATCGATAATGAATCAAATCACAGGCAGCTTGTGTGCAACAAGCAGTTTAGAGAACAGACCCATAAGTGGCTGCCCAGAGATCATGTGGATTAGGGTCCCTTCAGGCAATGAAATGGCCCTTCTGACCTTTGTGTTGCCTGGACAAAATGGACGTGAGCCTAAAGTGGCCCTCTTGAAACACAGTAAATGTTTATCCCAAACCAACTTATGAGACAAATATGCAGTGCCCCATAGGGAAGGTGTAATCAGGATGTGAACCTATAGTGACCCACGTAGTAAATGGTGAATATGGCCCGAATAAGCGATACTGCTTTGGCTTACGTGTGGTCCATATCGAGCAAACAGGAGCAGACTCCCCAAGTGCCGTCATTCTACTTGGTACATGGACACTTTGTGTTAAATAAACAATTTGAGAAGAGTTGCTATGGTCACAATCTGTTATTCCACTGGTTTGAGGCTTTGTTTTTTTCATTCAATTTTGCAGATGTGCACCGTTACTGAAATTACAGAAAAATATGGAAAACAACAACTGTGAATAATCAGAGCAAGTCTGAGCTGACGTATTCATTCTTAAGTGGCGATCGCTCTTGTACTGAAAAAAACAAGTCATCAAAAGCCTGTACAGATGGAAACAGGATTCTACAGAGTTGCTGGGGGTTAAAACATCACTTGTTGAGCTTTAATGAAATTGTGAGCTGCTCCTAAATGATTAATCATGAGACCACATTGTCTGGATAAAGGCACATGAAAGACATCTTTGCTGTTGTATGTTTACCTGCTGTTGAATTATTACAAATCCCAGCATGGTGTTCCACTAAGTGTGGGTGGTGGTGCATACTGAGAAGTTAATAGAACTTCCTTATTCCACCCCAGGGAATGCACACCTTCTGATTACCCTTCCAGTAACGTTGTGAACGCATTAAACAGCTCTTTTTGAAACTTGTAATGAGAGGCAGAGAAAGGGAAGTCCTACAATCTGACGCTTTCGATGCTCAATCTGAGAGGAAGTCAAGCACAGGTGTGAAATAGAATGGTGAATATAGGATGTAAACCCGATTGACCAAAGGATTTCATGGCTTGAATATCAAGAAATGTATGTTATGGAGGCTACTAAAGCATTGATAAAATAATTTTGTAGAAAATCATCTCTCCAACAGGTAAAATCCTACATGTAACAGATGATTACTGTTGTTGTGTTGACCGTTTTAAGTATGATGTGCTAGATTTTAACATATCAGGCACGCTTGGAAGACTGCTTTATGTGAGTGTGTGCAATTTGCTGCAGATCCAAATAAAAATCTGGATCTAGTGAATTAAATGTGGTTTTATGAGGGAATTATTGGGCCTTGGAGGTTTCTACTCTCCGAATGCCCTTCAAGTTTGCCATGTGTTGTGTTTCACCTTAAAAACCTCCTCCTGCGTACTCCTGTTTTTTTCATCTGCCTTTAAAAATGTAGCAAGAAGTTCTGCGGTGATCAGAAAAGCTCTTGAATTGAGGTGATATTTAATCTGACATGATTTAGATTTGAGGCTGTATCTTTACAGTATATCATCATTACATCGATCATTAAAGAAGAGGGACCACAAAGATCCGACTCTTGAGAATTGTGAGGCCGTTTTAGTAGAATTGGTGATTGGCCACAAATCGTCCTGGTAATATGCTTCTTTGACGATTTTCGTCCATCAATCAATCAATCCATCTTCCTCCTCTCACACGGGGGCCAGTGCCGAGTCAGCAGGGATGCAAAGCAAAGCCATCACAGTGATGAGAGCACAGCACTTCCACTAACTGGACTTTCAGTGTCACCCTGTGCTTTCATTTTATCGTTATTTGTCCATTTGCCCTTGAATCCAGTCAATCTAATCTGTCAAGAATGTTCCCTTTCTTGATTTGTTGTTTTCCTTTTCAAAAGTAACTAATGCATTGGGAAAAAAAACCTCTCTTTTATTAAAAGAGAGTTGTTTTAATTGGTCTGATAAACTGTACTTCACTATTTTTCTCATTTCAAAATACAGCAGAAATAACAAGGGCAATCTTGATTACAGTGTAAATTGTTAACTAAAAATGTTACAAAAGAAAAGAAAATGAAATGTAACATTCAGTGAAAGCTGAACAGATGTTCATCTTCTACCTCAGTCAAAAGGCGAAGGGAGTTAAATTGACTTCTCTTGTCAATTTCACACAACCAATTTAATAAAAATGCTGTATAAACCCAGGGTGGAGGGTGCTTAATTAAGTCAGTAAGGAAAAACTGTCTAGAAGTTTCAAACTACCTTTTGTTAAATCTTTTAATTTAAAGCACCATAATAATCACTTACTTTTCAGTGGTCAGTTTTAGCTGTTTATGTTAACATGCATCTCTTGTCCCTGGTTTAGTCTTAAATGAGTTGAAATATATTTAGATTACCAGTCTGAAAACTGTATTGTCAATGCTGCCATATGTGCAGGACATAGACAGGATTTAAATGCAGTTTCTCTTTAATCCCCGGTGTGAACATTTAAGTAGACAAACACGCACTCAACATATAAGTACCACAGCAAATAAGTACAGACCATAGTACGCTGTAGGGGGGGTGCAAACCGGAACTTAGAGCGATGGGCCGCCATCTTGGTAATGATGCACATCTCCGTCTTGCTGCCTTCCAGCTCTGGTAGGTGATCGATGTACAGTTGTACCTCTTGCTGATGAACATGTGCACTTCAATGGTCCTTTCCACATGTGTCTGATTGGACCTGTGTAAAGTGATGAACCCTGACCTCATCGTTCCCTGAGATTATTTACTCTTTTGTTTTATTGGGCTGAGCAAACGTTTTTATCCAGAGACACACAGCTTCGGCCTCTTGTCTAGGTATCATTCTCATTAATTATGAATCTGCTTTCCTCTTTATTATTCCATTCATTTGAAATAAACCATCCCCACTCTGCCTGGTTTGATTCAGCTAATCAATTGGGCTTAAATCTTTCACTCCACTCTTACCCACTTGAGAGGGAAACCTGTACCTGGCTCTGTAGGGTTCCTGATATATCATGTTTTTAATAAACATCACAACAAATTATTTTATTTATGGCAAATGTATCATTTATTCCTGCACCATGACGTTTCAAATTTGCTGTGCTTGATTTAGAGAAACATGTTTACAGACAATTACAACATTGCACAGACTGTATAAAACTAAACAGGCCCGACCAGCGCTGGGAAATTAAGAGTAGGTGACGCCCAGATAAGCCTTGCACGCCGGTAAGTGACCATTGAGAGGGATGGGGGGGGGCCAACCTGTGAATCCACTCCCTCGTCATTTACTTGAGGAAACTTCCGTTGACCTCTCTTTGACCTTTGGGTTTTTTCAATTACTCTGCAGCTCATATCCGCCCATGCACCCACCTGGTAATGTCCACGAGGTGACCTTGAAACCTCAGGGAGAATGAGTTTTTCTGTACGGCTCTCGGATGAGTCAGCTCTCTGTATGACCATAAAATTGTAATCACTGTTAATGTATTCTTGAAAAAGCAAATGATTTCATCGACACAATATAATGAAGCGATTGCGGCCACCCCTGTATGTAACTTTTTGCGCTCGTCCCTTTTTTTTTTTCTTGACCCAGCACAGTCTATTATAAAGAATCTAACGTCGGCTCCACTGCTCGAACCAAAGTCACTCGGGGAAACATTAAAATCAAAGAGCTTTCCGTTTGCCGTCACAGGACGGAGACAGAGGCAGCCGCCGTGGAGAGCCACAAATTAGGGGTCTTCTTTTCAATAAATGCTTCCATATCAATACGCTCCGTGTGTCACCTCAAACAGTGTTCACATTTCGCGGCTCAGACTCGCACGTCTCTTCCTCAAGTTGACAGCAGCTAATCTCAGGGCTTTGTTTTTCGGAGTGATCCACTGCTTATTTGGGGCGGCTGCGTATTGAATCTATCAACCTTTAAAAGTTAACAAGTTGTCTGGGGAAATGCCATTTGTACCAGTTCAATAGGAAATGTCAGCCTCTGATAAAATGGGGGGGAAGTCTCATACACATGTCAGTCGTAGTTGGGGATGTGCACAGAAGTAAGAGAGAGAGGGAGTCGGAAGGCAGATATTTAGACGTGCGGCTCCGCTTCATTTTCTGAGCTTTCGACAGCGAAAAAGTGAAGAAGGAAAGAAACTATTTGACAAAAGTTCAAAATGACTCTCTTGTAGCTCCTAATATATCATCCAAATACTAATTCAAAGATTTCCGGTACCTGACTGCACCGACTGACTTTGCCACGACACATTCTGACTTATTTTGATGCTGCCTTCAACGATCGGTCTTGTCACTGAATGAATCAAGGCCCAGGATCCCATTCATCATCTGTCGGGCAGGTGACCAGCAAAAACAGCAGCGTCCACCGGACAATGCAGCAACACACACTCATGTGATTGAGCGGAGTTATGAAGCCCTTATATTTTGCAGTTATGTACCCCACATATCATTACTGCACATTATGGAATATTAAGTAAATATGTAAGTACTGTTTGAGGTACTTACAACATTGTAACTGTGCGTTTTTGCAGTGTTCAAAGTGCACATGGGTAAAGTGGTGCAACCGTGCAGTGATGCCTTTTGACGAAGGGCGTTTCCAAATGACAAGCTAGCACGAGGTCCTGTTGCTCAGTTTCCCCTGTGTGTGTTTGTGAGTGTGTGTGTGTGTGTGTGTGTGTGTGCAAAAGAGAGAGAAAAAGACATGATACAAGATGTTTTTAATCCCTTGCAGCATAGTATTTTTACAGGTCATTGCTTATTACAGTATTGATTTACAATGAACATACAAGAGATAGCTAAAGATGGCCATATCTTCTCCTCTCTTTTAGGCAACATATCACATATGTATAATTATTATGACCACATGTTATAGTACTTCTTTCTTTCTGTTGCAAGTAGGGCAATCACTTTGAATCGTATTTGCATACAGACAGATTATTGAGCACGTGACATTAAATGTAATTTAGAATTCTATATCTTCAAATTTAACAACTTTTTACATTATTGTTTCAGATATTTGCAATCGAATGAAAGAGGTATTCAAACAATACTGTTATAACTCAGACTAAACCCAGTCGTCACAGTGATAGTGATGTCTAGTCTGGCCAAATGGATAAAGACCCAAATAGTCCTGGACCTTTTATTTTTCACAGCTTTATGTTAGCGTGAAAAACTAGTAAAAAAATCAAGATGAAAATAAAACCATTTGAATTAACACAGCATTGATCACTTTGTTTTCATGTTGTTGCCTCGCAACTAATCCTCTTAAAACTAAAATAGCAGCAGAAAAAGCAGCTTTTACTTTCCCTGTTTTCCCACAGCAACAAATGGATAAATAAGTGAAATACATTAAAAATAATAATATTAATGTTTTTAAAGTTCACAGATGTTTAGGTCGGTGTATTCATTTCTGGATACAGACCATATATTTAGTTTGACAGGTAGAACTTCTAGAAGGCTAGCTACTATGCTGGTTATGCTAATTGGCTGATCTGCTGTAAGATAAAATAAGATTAGAAAATCTTTATTAGTCCCACAATGGAGACATTTGCAATATCACAGCAGCAATAGTAAAAATTAGGCAGCAGTATATATGTATAAAAATATATATACAGTGTAAAAATAGACAAGAATGTGCAGCATGAGAATATGTACAGTGAATGGATTGCATGTGCACCATTGTATTTGCATGAACAGCTCGGTGGGAAGCACTAACTACGCAAATATTAAACTAACTAAAAGACAACAGTGAATAATGCAGACATGAAAAAACAATCATTTGTAATCTGTGATTTTAAGAATGTAATTGGATTCTAATCTCGACGTGTTCAATATGTAATGTAATACAGCTACTCATATTTTGTTTTTGAAATTTGCGACTGTCACATCTCTGCCCTCATCTTAAATACAGTAGATAATGGTTGGCAAATTCTATGGACAGTAGTTTTCCACAACCCATATGCTCTCTCTCACTCACAGACAAACACACACACACACATTCCAACTTTCCTCCTATTTCCTTTCCTCTCACTCCTCATCTTCTTCTTGACCTTGATCCAGGCCCTCTGTGGGTCACCCGGCACACGGGTCACGATGACAGAATCCCTCACGAGGAGATTTGTTACCCTTCTGCGGTCGAATCGCTGCCGTCCAATGGGATCTGGTTTGGAAGTTGATACACAGCTGGGAATATTCAGGATCTCTGGGCCGATGCCATGTCCCCAAGTCTCCCCTTCAAATATCAGACCTTTGAGTTCCTCACTTCTCAAGTGCTTTCATTTTTTATTTCACTGTATTGCTCCACCAACACTTTGAATGCCTTACTGTAAGAAATATACAAAGAAAATATAAAGTGAATAATAAAAATCTACTGAAAGCTCAATTTTGCTCTTCACCAGTATCCCCTTAATGGAAACTCTGAATTAAAAAAAAATCACTTTTTTGCAGCTGCTATTCAAGGTTGCAGATAAGCTGTAAAACTTAAAGAGAATATTTGAATTTTCGTAATATTACTTATAAAGGCAGAATCCCTCAGAATATAATACTTCCATAAACCAAGAGAAACGCCGAACACAAATGAAGAATGTCAGTCTTTATCCTCTGCAGGATAGACATGTTCATTTACATAAGTTCATAAGAGGCTTATTCTGTGAGGGTCTGAAAACTTTATTCAATACATTAATTACGTCCCTGTTGTTCTATTTTTCCATTCAGATGTGTCTATCTTTATAATTTTTTTTTATTATTTTTGTTTTTTGCTAAAGTTGTGCCACAGCTTTATGATGACAGCTTCCTGTTTATTTATTCGCTGGGGTAAATGTTTTTGTAAGCTAAGACAAACAGCTAATATAAATCACTGTTGGTGCTCCATCTGCCTCTGACATCTGATATCTGCCTCTGACAGTCGGTCACAGCGACTAAGATTCCCCTCCGCACATGTCACCGCGAGACACAGCTTTTAAAAAATATTATAAGCCTCATTGGTGTTTATCTCCGATATGAAAAGCTCTGCGTTGCCAGAAACGTGAGATCCTCTGTTCGATCGCCAATTCTTAAGTTAAGCACTGGTGTTTCTCAACTCACACTGACGGGCCTGCTTCGTAAATACATGGCACATTAGTGACTATCACGGGGAAAGCAGTAGATTGTCGCTCAAACAGTTATTTGGACCAGGAAATGATGTGTTAAAGATTGTGTGCTGTTGGATAGCTGTGTTAAAAGCAGCACTGTAAAACCCACAGTATCTCCTGCATAAAGAAACGGCGGCTCTGCCGAGTCTCATTAATCACCTACAGCTTAACTTAATTGTGTAACCGTATTTGGTCACCGAGATGAATGTTTAAATGACACTTTTCTTGTCTTTTAAATTTTTTATGAACGCATTATATCTAGTGTTTAACAGCAAAGTACCGTTTGATTGAATTTTATCATAAAGAACTATATTTGAATCAGAGGGAGACAGCGCCGCCTCGGAAAATAAATTACCCTTAATTGACGAATTGCATTGCCTCAATTAGTCAGCTGTGGAATTTGTCTTTGTAATGTGTTGCTTTCTACATATAAATGTTCTCTCCTCTAGCTATTTCCAGCGCTACTTCAGCTCCGTCTTCGGGGTATGAATATTTTAATATTCATGTGCTAATAGGAAGCATTACAACTCAAATGAATCAGAACAGGTCAAACGCATCCTGATTAAAGAGGATTAGACTCTGCTGCTCCAAAAAAAAGTCAGAGTGCTTTGTATTTTTCAGGTCCGTATATTTAGGTTGTTCCCACTCGTCAGTTTGCGATGTTTCACGCCGTAAAAATGCAAAATAAAAAAAGATTATTGGATATTCTCTGCTCCTTACTTATTTTATCTTCTTTGTAGTGAGGTTTAAGGTCAGGACATTGTTGTGGGTGCAATAAATTTGAGTCTCAGGGCTACAGCGCGGGTACCAAGTCTGGGCTGGGTTCAGACAAATACAATTTGAAGTGTTTGGGTTCGATCATGTTTTCAATTTGTTTCCTTATGCTGCGTGCGCCTGTAATGAGGGATAAGAATGGACGTGGGTCATCATGCTCGGGCTAATTTACTCTCTGGTTAAGATGGGAACAGACAGGAAAGTGCCGCCCCAGTGACACTCTGCTCCAACCCCAGTCTGAACTTGCTGTTTACCAATAACCTGCATCGAGAACGAAACCAATCGTGTTCCTTTTTCATAACTGCTCCCACTCTGTCTCATAAACGCACCGGAATTAAAAGCAACTGCAAAAAAAATAAAAACCACTTCATTTTAATCAAACGGTTCCACAGCTCTTTAATTCAAACACAAATGATCAGTGAGAGATTTGTGTTTAACTTTACGATGATGAGACTACGTTAACTTTCAAGCAGCAACTGTTTCCTTTGGAAACACGAGGCTGAAACATTCATCTGTCTGCGTTCTGTTTTCATTATTTCACCAGCATCTCACGCCTTTTATCTGCAGATAAAGCAGAGTCCTAATTAATAGATTAAACAGGAAACGTCTGATCCCTCCACATCAGTGATAACTCTGAGTTCAGGTGTACTACAAGGACTGTAGGTCTGCGCAGGGTCTCTGCACAGGCTTCAAACTTGGCGGGCGTATTTTTTAAAAGACCCACGGAAGTGCAGCGTCTGCTGTGAAGTTTATTTGATGAGCTGTGTCAAGAAAATCAAAGGACAAAAAGAAAGATATTCCTGAATTCAGCGTTAGATTATGGAGCCTGTGTAGTTCTGAGGAGAGGTGATGAAGTTGTGATCACCACCACTGTGCTGTCAGTCATGGAAAACACCCCCCAGACTTACCCTGCTCTAAGCCTTAATATCCTCTTAATAGACTGGTACTGTTGAGAACTGCCACCCTGGCATACAATAAAAGCGGCCATTGAGACTTTCTCTTAAAATGATGTATTGACTCTGCAGGTTCAAGAGGAAAGTTCCTGTACATTTACACACACTGTTAAAATCATTAATAAAAAATATATATTTCCAACTGACTGACAAGTCCTGGCATTAAACATGCAGTACATGTCAAATCCTAGTCATAAAAACACATCCATCCATCATGTGCACAGCTTATACGAGGGAAGCTGGAGCCAATTTCAGCCGACATTGGTGCGAGAGGCGGCGTGCACCCTGGACGGTCCCTCCCAGGTGCCAGCATGTAGAGACCATTCACACTCCCAGTCACACTCCCAGTCACATGTCATCACTTTACAGGCTTCAATAAGCCCAACCCTAAAAGTGTCTGAACTCTGGGTCCACGGAGAAACCCCACATATGTTTGCCAGGCAGTTGTGTGAGAACATTCACAATCCACACAGACAGACCTCAGCCACCATGAGGCCCCATTTGAAAATTGTAAAGCCTTTGCCCCCCCCCCCCCCTGTATGTTTGTTAGTTTGTTTGTTGGTTTGATTATTGTCTGATGACCACTGAATGGATTACCACAAAACTTGGAGGAAGAAATGGGACATGGACCAAGAAAGAAAAAGCTCATTCCTTTTGGCACGGATATGGACAGAGAGTCAGATCCAGGAGTTTTTCTTCGACATTTGGTTGTGTTTCACATTTCTCCATGGATCGTTATGTAAAGACTTATATTTGAGGGACTAAAAAACCAAGAGTGTGTGTAATTTAGTGATGTATTTATAGATGTATTTAAGTGGGCCTTGATGGAAGATGTGTGTTCTACCGAGTGCCATTCTAGTTCAAGTCTGTTATATTCTCGATCAGACTGAAAAGGATAAATGCCGTTTAGGTATTTGATGCTTTTGTGTTCCCGTTTGCTTTTCCTAATTTCCCTTCAGGAAACTGACACATCCAGTGAGTTTCAGCAGGTAGCAGCGATTTTCCCCGAGCTTGCAGGAGCACTGGAGCTCATAGAACAGCTGCTCATTATGCAAGCAAGAAATCCATGTACACATTTCTGTTATTACCGGTCCCTGCTTCGTGCATTTTATTTACAGATGCATATGATTGTAATGAGAAACAGTGTTCAATATCCGCATGAATATTTAATTTAGCAGCTTGCATCCTTTAGAGTGGGAGCAGTGGGTTTTAGTGATGGTTTTGCTCCTCAGATGCAGCTACTGTTGATCTCCATCCCCAGCCCATATCTACATGAATTTATACATGCCAATTATGTGTGGGATTTGTTGTGGGTCTGTATTTTTTCTCCATCTGAAGATAAATTCGAACTATCCAGGCTTTGATTAAGTCTCTTTGGGACAGTATAGGACTCTGTGATTCAGGGTTATCAGCTTCAGAAACTAGCGGCGTACCGTAAAGCACTTACAGATGAAATCCTTGTGTTTACAATGTAGCTGTACAGCCGTGGCCCTTTAATATAGGTCAGGGATGATGATCAGAAAATACATAGTTGGATAACAATATCCACAACATAAAAGTCATGCAAATGTACTTCACCAAGTAATGAATAAAACAACATTTTCTAGGCTTAGAGCTCAGAATAAATACATAATAATAAAATAATTGCGAGCTGATGAGCTAGTACTGTTTTAACTAGATATATGTTAACTCTCTTGCAGACAATAGGTTGAGGAGAAGGAGAGGTTGGTTCATTGGGAAAAAAGTTCCATGTCATCGCTGCTGTGTCTCAGTTACTTTAACTAGTATTCTAATAAAATGGGGACATTTTAATTATGTCTCCTGTGTTTTTTAAAGAAAAACATCTTTGGGAAGTACAACTGATGAGATGAACGAACTCATGTCTGGATATTAAATGTAGAGTAAGAGCCAAGTAAAGATTAGCTTAGCATAAAACAGGGTGGCAACAGCTAGCCAGGCTATCTGCAAGGTTTCAATATGATCTAAGCTGCTTCTATAACATAAAGACATAATTGTGTTTTTTTTTACCTTCTCATAATAAGTGTATTTCATTGAAAAATAAAAAGACAAACATTTTCTCCTTGAATAAAGCTTTATGCTTATTCAATGTTGAAAGACCAAAACATCTGCATCTCCTAACCTAACCATGAAAAGAAAATACAGAACGTACCCTTGGATACACAAATAGCATTCTGCTTCCACTCAGGTGCTTTCCCTGTGGTGACCACTGCCAGCATCACTGTTTCCCATCTCTCACATGAATGCAGCCTCGAGATGGACTGAAAACAAGTGTTTGGCTCCAATATGTTAAAGTCGTGAATTTAAAACGAATCATCAAAGACACAGAAATTATAGAACATGGCTCCGACTCAGCCTTCGTACACAATATATGAGGCGATACATTCAAAAAATTATAATGCAATTATATCGAAGCAAATTAGCTGTGACCATGTTCAGGGCCAATGTGAACAGTCAATATCCACAAAAATCCATCTGCATCAGTCACAATAGATCTAAATCTAGAGATATAGAAATGAAGTTTAGAATAGCACTTGGAAAGAAATCGGAGCCATTCTTCAAATGTTTGGTATTTCATGAATACAGCGCACATATCACCCCTTTAAATCTCAAGGCTCATTTGTACAATGCCTCTTTATTCATTTGACAAGCTATTGTTGTTAACTGCATATGTTAATGAGGTTTATTTTATATTTAAATGTTTGTTTTTTCCATTCATTTCAGCAGGCAGTTTTAGAAATGCAGACATTTCTTAAAGAAACTAATTGCAGAGAACATTTTGACTTGATTATATAATTGTTAACAACAATGCACAATTAAGGTGGGAACGTAGCTAACGAGGAAATAGCTGATGCAGCTTTCGTGTCTGTGCCGGAGTGTGAGATGCACCGTGTTAATAGAATGATCAAGACTGAAGCTAGACAGCTGGTAACCAGACATTTTCCCAAGCGCACGATTCACACAACCCAAGTGTACTGGCTCCAGCAGGGGAGCACGGGCCCTGCGTGGTTTGAATTACAAATACTGTGTGTTGTACTTGAAAGAAAGGGTCATCTGCAGAACCGTCCCAAGTCATGCACAGGAATTTAGTAATTTGCGAGGGGCACAGAGGGAGCATCAGAAAGTGTGTGAAGTGTTTCATCTCGTCCTATTTCCAGTGTGTATAAACAGATTCCTGCGTTGAAACGCTGTCACTTCACAACAGGCGTTAGATCCTATTCACCTGGAAGGTGTGTGTTCCTGTAAAGCTGATTGTCGTGAAGAGTTACAGGTAAAAACTCAAGCCAAAGAGGTAATGGTGTCTCTTCCACTCTTGGTTGTTGGGTCACAGTGATGCCTCTCGACTGGATGAATTGTATTCTTATCTAAGTGGCAGATCATCGGGAGGGTTTGTTGCAGATCTGTTGCTTTTTGCTGGGCAGAAAAAAGTTGTGTTTTTTGTATTTCCTGTGCCAAGGCCTGTGTTTATTTGTAGTTTTATGTGACAAGAATTTTCGCTTAATATAAATTTGGAAATATTGAGGCTTGAATTACGTGTCAACTGCACAGAAACTTCTGTTCAGAGTATAAAACTTTCCTATTACAATGTGATATTTCAGTCAAGATAAAAACCTCAGGACTTCTTCAGGTGTTAAACTTCCACTGAAGACTCCTCTGTGTGGTGAGAAGGTTCCTCGTCCCTCTGGCTGCTGAAACATCTTTCATCTGCAATCATCAAAATGCACAATAAGCATTCTCATTAAATCATTATCATGATGAAATACATTCTGTAGGCCACAAAGTTGCGTTAACAAAGTCTACCGTGAATTGCAAAGTGAATTTACCACGTTGTTCGAACATGTTTGTTGCTGTTTACGAAAGAAACCGCCCTCTCCTATCAAAAGGTCGCCACGTGAGATATGGAGCCCAGGGTTAGGAAAGCGTGAGCGGGAGTATGGTCGATTTCCAAAGGTGAAAACCAAGCCGTCCTCCCAGCCTCTCTCTCCGCCGCGTGCAAAAGAGGGGGAGAACTGCAGCGGAGATTCCAAGACGGTACAACCGCCCACAGCAAGTAGCTGCGTCGACTCTCCCTTCAGAACTTGAAAGGCCCGCTGGTCCTCTCTCATGTCTCCTGTCATCACAGTAGACCACAGTGGCGGGGGGTCCCCTCTATGTCCATGTCATTAGCTCAGCCCTCAGCACGACGCTTCTCTACTCTCAACGCTCGTCTTTTCCTTTTCCTCCCACCAGCGGTACATAGAGGGAGAGAGAGGGGGGGGGGGAGTTGAAAGGTAGTGCTACTCCCATGTCTTTATTATTTTTTTATTCAACTTTGAAAAGCCATAAATTATGTCAAAGTTTAGTTAAGCCACAATGAGGGATCTGTATTTTGAAAGAGACCATAACTTTTATTGCACAATCATTAAGCCCCTGATTGAAACTGCTCACTTTCAACCTTCTTCTCGATCGTATGGAGTGAGTGATCCTGTCTGTCTGAGAGCAGACTGTGTGTGAGACAGGTCCCTCCGTGACATCACTGAATAATACAGTGCAACATTAACTTTTCTTAAAACTTATTAACTTATTGTCATGAGTAACTTTTAGTTGGAAATTGAATGTGAAGTTGAGATTTTTTTCCACAGAATAAATCTGTGCTGTAAAAGCAGGAATTTGACTGAAGGCATTTGTCCAGCAAAAGAAAACTTTTGCTTCCTTTTAAAATCGTCCACATCCTCTGGCTTATTTGTTTTTTTAATTCATTTGACTATTAAACACTTTTTATGTCGACCTTTGGAAATCACATTGTGTTACATTACCACCAACTTGTATAATGATGATTTCCCCAAACCACAAGGCAACCATTGGTTTCACCTTACAGTACAAAAGTCATCTAGTAGAGAGTCGATCTTGGCAGAAACACTGATGGTTTACTGTGGTTAAATTCCTATTAATCACAGCTACACACTAAAAATACTGAGTCTGTTTTCATGTCAAGAGTCAGCCATCTTTGCATCTTTTCATTTTGACCCATGGCTGCATTTTATTGGATGGACAGGTCAACAAAACCGGATTTTCAAGCAGTGAAACCACTGTCTATTGGTGTTTCTACACATAATATAAATATTTGTTTTGTTCGTTTTAACTCCCATATTAGAGGCTACGTGAGCCGACCGATTTTGCAGGAAATTAAGCTCATACTTCCAACTTCACAACTAATGACTTTGTCCTAAATGTATATTAAAAAAAAATTAATAAATATGATTTACGAACGCTAATGACCTACACTAAAATTAAATTTTTAATTAAACCTGCACTCAAAATAGAGTGCAGTCTAGATTCAGCATTAAGTGTAATGACTTAAATATTTAACCAAGTATGACTACTTGAGAATCACTGCAGAGAAATGTCAGTGGGATAATTTAAAGGAAGCTTTGGATTGAGATGCCTGTCGACATGAATGTCACAAATCAAACAACAGATCTTCACGTGTGTCAGAATTCATGCTCACTGTGATCACTTAATGTTTGAGGTGGTTGTGTTTCGATGTTATATTAACCATTGACAAAATCTAGTGTGTCAATGATTTTAGGCAAAGTGATATAAGTATATGTTTGTTGTTATGCATCTCTAGATATTTTTTCCCCTTTTCTCTAGTCAATGCTTTTACAAGACAATCACGGAGAAGCTCAAAAAGTTCTGAATAGTTACATAATGTGGTATTTCACATGGATTTGTCTCAGCTGAGTGAAGACTCCATGTTCCTTCTCTCCGCATTAGCATAATCTCCCGGGATCCATCTGACCCGGCGCAGCGCCCTCTCGTCTGCAGAGCGGTTCTGAGAGACGACTCTGTGCTTTGATGGTTCTGATTATTGAGCATGTCAATTGGTATTTTTCCCGCTCCGACGTGCGGTAGATGGTGCTGAAAATAAACCTGACAATAATGGAGAGATTCAAAGCGAGCCCCATAATCTATCGCATCCCCCCCCCCCCTCCCCTCCTGCTCCCTCCCTGTGATTCTGAAACAAAAATGTCAGAATTGTGATATTATTTGACCTCATCTACATATGGCGCACCTTGATACTAGACACACACTGTCTTCCAAGCATTTAAATGTCGTAAGTGTGCTGGGTGGCACCAGACCTCTGCAAGCTGTTTTGTCTTTCCCACCATATGGCATCTTGACAGTGTTTTCCTCATTAATTAGTCTTTAACACATATGCCAAGTCCAAATGACTGTAAAATCAGAGCTGTACTGAGGATCCTTGTCGCAACAGAAATAAGTTGCCGTATATTAAAGATGTTTTTTTTCATAATTACTTCAGTTGCACGCCACTACACAAATAAAGATTTTCATTTAAGATGTAATTTTTTTAGTTTGCATTTAAATCCACATTGTATGAGCGGTAACTCTGAATTCCGGGGGAACCGGTGCAGGCTGTTTTCGTGGACCTGAGCCAGCATCTTCAAAGATTTCTGCTGCTGGTGCCAAAGATCCTTTGAGGAAGATGGTCTCTCCTTGGCAGACCGAACAACTCGAGAGTTCCAGCAGAAAAACAGTGGATATCGAGATGTCCTTAAGTGAGACGTTAGACCTCTAACAGTTCTCCCTCAACAGGAGTTCCTGCTCTGCAGAATGTGTGTGAATGGGGGATTGAGGGTTAGTCATTTACTCACCTACAAGGGCATCAGGATTTTTATTGAATACGGTCCCTAAAAATAGCCACAGATATGTTTTTAACGCACATCTCGCAACCCATCATGCTACAGTCTTTTGTGTGCAGTAATCCAAAGCATTCACTGGGAACAGAAGCGTGTCGTTCCCTAACGTCCATCTTCGAGGCTTCATAAGTAAACCTGGTACCCGGGAGGAAATCACCTGCTCACTGATATTATTCAACTCATGAGCATCAACACAACCACTGGAGGAGTCTGTTGATGTAGACTGTGAATTCTCTTCAACATTTTCAAATCACTCAAGACATAAGAACAATAAACCATTCAAAATCTTAAACATGTACGTTCTCTTGGAAATAACCTGGTGTCTGTGCATCCTTTCATTTTCTGGAAGCATTAGGTTTGTAATTTACAGACGCACACACTTTAAAGGACTTTAAAAAAAGGTTCATGTCACTAAAGGGAGTTAAAAATTTACAGCAAAATGAACAAACCAGTTCCAAGATTAGCTCGTGTCTCATTTCCTCTGAACCACACTGTGCAGCTTTGTCTCATTGTTCTCTGTGTCGCACTCGCATGTAGAAAATTGTCTGAGCACTCACATGCTCAGCATCAAATTGCTGAAATGGAGACCCCCCCCCCTGTCAAAAGAAGTAATTTACACTACAGCCCTTAGAGTACAAATTAAAATAATGGTCATGTGAGGGAGAACCGTGGGCTTTCCATACTCACGACGCCGTCCCAGGATTTCCAGTGGTGACTGATTGGTTGTTCCGGGTGTCACGGTGTGGTTCTCTCAGCCTCAGTAAGTGGAAAGATGCTGCATGCTGACTGACCTGGAAACGGCAGCTCTCAATACAGATATTTCACTCTTGACACTGGAAAAACACCACGCACCCGAAAAGGAAAGTAATTATTAACCCCGAGAAGAAATCACTGAAGCTCATCAGTTTGGTTTTTAGCAGTGCGGTGCTGAAGGAATACGAAGAATTTGGGAAATCACTCTCTCTCAGATTCATTAAATTAGGTCAATTAATGAAAAATTGAATTTAGCCGCAGAAATGGATTTGAAATATTATCTTCACACAGAACAACTGTTGTAATAGGTCTGAATACAAACTTTTTTTAATTTACTTTAATTTGTTTACCAGAAAAGACTAAATTAAATGGCTGTCAGGTGTTTAAAAAGAACATCATGCATACGCCTCGTGGCTGTTGGATATGTAACCCACGCATGAAGCAAATTTTTGATACGGCTTAACTAACACAAATCAATAATCAACAAACTCATATCAAATAAATAAATAAAAATAAAGTATTACGAGTATTTTAAAGATATGTGAGGGTGCATGTGAGTTTATTTGACAGCCTCAATTTAATTTCATTTGCCGCCTTCATTCTGTATTTTATTAATGCTCCATTAAAAATGAAATCCTTCAAAGACATTATGAAGTTGTTTTCTTGTTATCAAGATATACATTAAAGGCATTTAGTTATAAATACTATGCACAGTGGATTTCATTAGACGCTGTCGCTGCAGTTAAACACAATGTTTTAAATGAATCAGTGTTAAAGGGAGTTTAATGATTTGAACCATGGGATATTTTTAACCCGTCCATGGCTCTGGTCGTTTTTCAGAATTTATTATTTGACTTTTGATCTACTCACTTCATAGGATGTGGCTTTTTTCTTTTGTTGGTCTGCTAAGAGCCAATAGCTCATAGCACAACACACATTTTAGAAGTCGCAGTCCAACATCAAGTCAATTTGTCAAACTCATCTTCACCTGAAACTCACCTGAATTTAAAATGTGTTGCACCCATTATCTTTTTTGGGGGATTTTTGAATAAATTGCTGAAATCTATCTTAACAAAGCAGTCAGTACGACTGCTTGGTGATAATAGGTGTGATAGAGCAGCGGCTCCCTGAAAAAAAATGCTATAATGGGCATTTATAGAGTCAAAGATTCAACAGAGAGGTTATGATTTATTTGGACAAAACAAAAGAGATTTGGTACCTTGTCTTTAAGTAATAACCGGCGTGTGTGAAGAGTGGCGGTGGTGTGGACACCTGGACTGCTGTAAAGCTTCATTATTGTCGACCCCTGAGCAGAAACATTAGAAAAGTCTCACATGCAATGGATTTGTACTTCACTAGATAATTTTTTGGTCTTTAAGACAGCACAGTCTCAACAAAGGAATGATGTAACCTTAACATTAATCAATGCTGATGGTATAAAATATACTCAAGGCCTTTACTCAAAAATGTATTTGATCAAGCACATTATTACCTTGGGCGGAAGAGGAGGTAAGAAAGTGCACAATTCAACCAATGGACCACCAAATAAACATTTTTATTTTTCTTTCTATGACCATAACACACTCAGGCAGTGATGCCTGGAAGGGTCCTTCAGGCTCAGAGAAGAGAAAACAGTCTCTGACGAAAAAAGGAAAAGAAAAATCACAGCAGGAACACATCTGCTCCTGCCATCAGTTCGGCTTTACACATGCTCTATGTGCAACAACACTTGTGTTGCTGTGCAGTAATCAAAATTGCACTTCCAAGAGAGGACAGGTGGAGGGGGGGGGGGGGGGGGGGCAAAGGGAGGGAGACATGAGAGTCAAACCCAAAAGGAGTCTGAGCAGAATATTTTTTTATTGACCATCAAATAGAAAACGAAAATATGTGATTAAATAAATTACGTTTTGAGAAATGATGCTCGTGAACGCTCATCCATCTTGCATCATCTTTTTACTCTGAATCATTCAAAGCAGCCTTGTATAAAACAGGGAGTGTGCATCCACACATGAGACTAATATTTAATGGTGTCTCTCCTTGAAACTCTAAATGTTTACAAATATATTCTGCAGCTAAGTTGTGTAGCTACTGATACACAGCAGCTTGAACTGGAATGACTTATTTCAGTTGTTTATCCTGATTGCAGGCTGACATAAAAACCCTTTATCCATTAAGAAATAATGGAATCATCTTTCAGAAGGATTAAATAACCACGGAGCCGACACGGTGTGAGTAAGACCTCTAGCTCCGAGGTCAATGAAGCCTCTTCTGCATCCTGAGTCGAGCTTCTTCAAACTTCGAGTAAACAGGTGAACACCTCTTTGTTCAGCGGCGGCTGTGCAGCCTCCGGGTTGTGTGGACTGAGTCGTCTCCATTACTGCAGCTCACTTTTTTTACAGTTTCAGAAAGAAAGATACAACCTGCGGTGACCAACAGCCCATTCCAAACAGGCATGCTCAGAACAGGCCCTGCATTGGTAATTTTAAAACACTGTCTCTCATGCACGGTTAGCGACTGCATCAAAAGCAAACGACTCTCGAGGCAAAGCTTTCAATCCGATAGGTCACCGTGTTAAAAAAAGAAAAACGAGAGTGATATAGTGTTACGACACGGGGCGCAATATGGACGCGGCCTTACATATACTTGAGTGTAACCTTTAGGATGTGGCCATCCTGAATCTGTAATTTGTCCCCCAACACTTCTGGCAAGGTTGCATCCATGTGGTCAGGTGTGCCGGGGCTTGACCGGTCGATGTCGAGCTTCCTTGCACACTAAGGAGTCTGGCACTCAGGTTAGTTGTAACGGCTGCGGCCAGATGGTCCCGATCCGCTGGGGACGGAGGACACAGACACGCTGGTCAGGGTTTAACTTTGGAGGTTGCATATTCTAGCATTATTTAATGCCTGATTACATGCATCATTTATCCCAATTATGTCTTGATAAAAGTTTGATGCAAAAACACAGCAGAGGCATGCTGAATATTCAAACTTTGCCCTCTCCTGTCTAATCAGCCCCGAAGAGGGGAGCGAGGGAGGGAAGCGAAAAAGACAGAGGGGAGGAATAAATAACACTTTGATGAAATCATAACATTCTCCGTTTGAGAAAGTACAGCGCATTTAAGCATACACGGGAAAATGAGACGAGTCGTGAGGTTAGGAGAACAAAGATTTAAAGACGACGAATGTCTCAATGAACCTGGGAGACGAGAGCTTCTACTTCAAACGCGTTGTTATTGTTTATTTTGCTCGGCTGCTGAAATGGCAGAGGTTGATTCTACATCAGAAAAAAAAGAAAAAAAATACAACAAATGCTATTTTACGGAGGCGTATTGTAGTCACTTGGAAAAAAAAATGACTATCACGGTTTTTCCGAGATAGTGACGCATAGCATCGCTTAAAACGGTTCCGTTAGAACCCCTTTCAAATCAAGAGTCCCAAACACCAACCTGCTTATAACAGGAACTACACATAATAAAGCCACTAACAACGGGACAAAAATTTAAACTATCCTCTACCTATCTGTAGCATTTACCCCGAAAGATGGTCGAGACTTTCAACCGTTTTTTTGTCAGGTTTATTTGAAACTTGATAGAAGATTGATCTGTAGTTCCTGTTATAAGCAGGTTGGTGGTTGGGACTCTTGTTTTGAAAGGGGTTCTAACGGAAAGGAGTTCTATCGATAGAGAAAAGTGTGAAGGAAAATAAATGAGTGTGATGTCCTGATCCATTGCCATCTATCGGGTCCTCTCTCGGCTGAGGCCTCCTGACAGTAAAAGAGAACTAACCGCTTGGCTCCATTAGTCCTTTGTAGTTCACTGTTATTTATACAGAAGGAAAGTCTGACAATTTTAAGGGACGCTACGTCTATGGACTCTATACATCACTTTCAAAATAAGAGCATGGAAAAAAATGTTTTGCGAAAAACAGCATCTTCATCTCGGAAAACAGGAAGAAAAAAAGTTCAAAAAAAAGAAAAAAAAGAAATTGTTAGAAAAACAGAGCATTTTTTTTTTCCAATTGAATGTAATACGCTTCCGTACAATGTTGTTCACGAACGAAGTCCAAACCGTTAGACAAAAATGCTTCTTCATCTGCGAAAAAACTGAATCTCTCTCCAGACGTCAGGCTCGGATTTACAGAGAGAAAGCTGTAGAGATGTGTTTTATCATCCCGTGCCCTCCCGTGCCTCGAGTGGACGGTTCTGACAGAGTGACGGTAAACACCAGGACTGAGAGAAGATGACATGTGACAAAAGGTCTCCACTTTGCACAGGAAACAGGAAACTCATCTATTTTAATGGTATGTATGCGATGCCGCTGGTTCACCAGGAATCACGGAGAGAAGGTTCCAGACTGACAGTGAATTAAAGATGTTGACGCGGAAGTGACAAGTCAGGAGGAGCGCCACATAGAAGGTCGACGCTCAGGGTCAGGGTCGCAAAGCATGTGGAGCCTCATTCCAGGGAGAGATCTGCATGTTATTTATCACTTTCAGGAGTGTGTCACGTTAAGGATTAGGACATTACAAATAGTTGTTAAGGAGCTTCCGCAGATAAGGTGTGATGTATTAAAAGCATGTTGAAAAAGGTCTAAAGAGAACATTCATTTATCTTTTCTTCATTCCGGTCATGTCTCTGTGACAGCGGGGGAAGGGCGGGCACGGCAGCCAAAAGTGCACCGGGAAGACACCATTAATTAAACAGATGATAACAAACACAGCTTTTGGTGGAAGAAAATGGGGGATGAAGCCGAGAGTAATCTTAAAAAGAAGATTTCTCACCATTTAAAAACTTTAAAACATTTTATTTAGTGCTAATGCTCTGTGTTGACTGCATTTCTTTCTGGGGAGATATTTACACCTGAGCTTTACTCCTGTAAATTATCCTGGGATTTTAATCATCCGGTCTGACGTCAACTCCATCTTCTGCAGGAACCGTGCTGGCCGTCCTGCAGTGCCCCCCCCCCCCCTCCCCCCCATCGGTTCCTGTGGATTGTATTTAAATATCACCGATTTCTTACCCCCATTTGAAATCAGTCCCACGATTCCCAGAACCTACTTCGTGAGAAACGCCATTTGCTTGTCTCCTTTTGGACTCGCCTTGCCTTCTCTCCAAACCGCCCGTGTGGTCCTCGTGCCTCATTAATCGAAACTCCATTTCAGAATCACAATATTTAGCTCCCGCTTTAATTCCCGCGCTCTCGTCTGTGTCGTCCACGTCGCTCAGATCCTTCGAGCTGATCTGCATTTACGAAGGCTCCTTTACATAGAGTGATTGCTAAGCTGACAGTTGAATTAGCCCATAGCATTAGGGTGTATGTTAATGTTATGCAGATCCAGATGCAAATTGCAGGGAGCTTGTGCCTTTACATGTAACGTAATGTAAATATCGCTGCGAGTCTCCGAGAGCGAAGCCTGCGACGGGATTGCTTATGCTCACTGCACCTTGACCTTTCACCTCTTTAACCAAACCACCAACAATACATCTTGCTAAGGTGAGAAGCCTCACTCAGACGTAAATGAAAATCCCGATGATTTATTAAATCCCCAATTTAAACACCTCCGGATTGAACACGCTCCTCTTTCACTTCCCTTCTCACAACATCCAGTGCGAGGTGTGACACAATGCAACCCAGGGATGTGAGACTGTAAGAAAAACCGGATCCGGCTCCGAACGCACCGGGGGGGGGGGGGGGGGACTGACGTGTTTGAGGATGCGTCCACGTTTTTTGATTGGATTATGTAAAAATAAAAATTGAATTCTAAATCCATTTGACTGAGACTCCGTGAAGGCTGTCCAGGGACGGAGACATCATTATGAATATTAATTGTTAATAATTATCCTCCTCCTCAGGGTAACTCGTATTTCAGCAGAGTGGAAGTTGATTTACAGAGGAGGAGGAGGGAAAAAAAAGAAGAAGAGAATGATGGAGCCGGAGAGACGGGGGGGGGGGGAAGAGCGAGAGCATCGTCACTGACGCCCACAGATTTCCTTTAACTTGTCATGAAAACTCTCAGTTGTGTACATTTGCTCAGCGACTCGAGGCTTTAACAGGAAATCCAGATTAGCGTCAGACCATCTGCTTTTGAATATTCCGTATCCACTCAGAGGATTTGATCCGATGCCAGCGCTGTAAAGAGAAGTGTCACCAGTTTTCTGAACAGTTCGTGGATCGCCGTTGTCTGTCGGAGCCGCACAGACACTTCACCTCCTCGTGCCATTCGTTTCACTTCCTCCAAGGTTCACGATCCAATCAGCTTTGAGACAGTCGTGTATTTCGGGTTTGAAAAGGAAAAAAAAAACTCTGAGATTAAACAGTTAATGCAACATGAAACTCCTCAAATGTCTGTAAGTTGCTCACCTCTGACCTTTAAGAGTCAAATAGACTTTTTTGTGTCTGTCTATTAGTCGGCAGGATTTCGCCAATGAATTACTCTGCAGATTAACGCGGAGCTCAGTGGAAGGAGGTGGTATATGGGTCAGGGAAGAAACCGTTATAATTTGGGACGGATCAGGATCAGAGGGAGGAGCCAGGATTCTTTTGGTTGTTGTTAGACATTTTTCAACATTGATTTCTCAAAGAATAATCAATGGGACTTGTCAGAAGAGACATATTATGGTGATGGTTATTGTGTTTTGCCTAGTATACACTCTCAAATTTCAAGAAACCGAAATTACAGGATAAGTCGAACTTCAGCAAAGACAAAGCAATGACAGGCGTTCATTGACCTTCGACCTGGTTCAAATAAAACAGAGGAAAATATTCATGAATAACAGCGACGGATTATTGTCCCTAAGTTAAATAAAAAGACAGATGTGGTTCAAGGACAGAAGTAAAACCAGTAAGTTTCAGCCTGTGATCCTTATTGATTGATGATGTCTGAACCCCAGAGATAAACACAGACACGTGGCAATTCCCCTTCTAATGCCATTTTATTTTGGGTGAGTGTAATAATGACATAAAAAAAAAATTACAAATATAGTGTCATATTAAAAATTGAATAAAAACTGGTCAAATCTTCTCAATTGACTGTTTCTCAGAAAATTGTTCCCGGCAGCCACCTCAGCCACCGAGCTGCAGATGAAGAGTATCATGTAGGAATGAATCACATGAGAAGAACATATAAGAAATGACCTGCAGACATTTATCAGCACTGAACTGCTGCTCTTCTCTCGCTGTCGTCTGCAAAACAAGTCGATATTCTGGGTTCTTGTGCACCGTGGCAAATTCCAGTGAGTGGTATGTGATTGAGCTCACTTTCACTGAATACAACTCAAATTCCAGAACAAGAGTATTTCTGATACACACAAAGGTTTTGCGGCAATGTATTTCCAGGTATTTCTACTTCTCACAAAAGATAAACAAGTCCTCAAACCTAAACGGCTGTAAAAGGCTGTTGGTTCCAGCTCTCTTACCAGACCTTTTTTTGCAATGCATTGGGAAAGGTCGTCATTTACTCGGTTAGGTTTGGGTAACAATTTTTGTTCAGATGTAAAGTTTAAGCTCAAAGACTACAGAAACAACATAGATTATGTAGGGGAAACAATCAGCCATCTCCTGCGTGAGTCAATGTATAGTTGAACCTTTGATGAGCGTCTTCCTAATATTGATTCGTCACCAACTTCCTCCTTTGCAAACCCAGAGAATAACTCCGGTCTCAAGACGCCTCCTGACAGTGAATCGTAACTCTGGATCATACCAATCGGCTGCACACACGATCTATGGGGTTGGTTTTCTCCTCCTGTTACATCCACATTTAAAAAGGTGCAATTAGATTTCTCACGGCGCTGTGGTAACTTGTGGTCAAGAAAGTTGCTGACCTCAACTGTTTGCCTCCTCTAACTTCTACGAGCTGATCAGGGCAATCATTTGATTGGCTGTGCACACGACTGCAGACTCGGTGCTGCAGCTCGGTGAACGAGTGCTCAAGCCGAGAGAGTCTGTTAAAGGTCAAAGTAAAATGAAACCACAGTTCGACTAATTCAAATTCAGGACACAGTCATAAACACCCCAGTCACTCACAGACGGATTTTTCTTTAACATTTGTGCACAAATATTGTTTATTCTCCAGTTGAACTTCATAGTTTTGTTTGTTATTGCTTATAATGAATAAACAGGAAGAATAATAAGTATTTTCTAAATTCAGCAGGAGAAAAACTCACCGAATATTTGTACATGCATGAACAATAGAAATAAAAACATTGCAGGATAAAAAATTACTGGTGGGTGCAATTAAAGCAACAACAAAAACATGTCCACATTGGAGGGGACTTTACCATCGGTGTAAGAGTGCATTTTAACCTCTAGCACAATATTAATTATTGATAAAAAGCTATAGGAACGCTATTACAAACTGTCATGTCAGCCAGGAAAAGCTCCCCACATAATGTGAATATTCTCCTCTTGCTCGAAATGTCCCCAGACATAAAAAGAACAGGATGGTATTAGGGTCCGGCCACTCTGGTGTGTCATGAATATTGTGTAGCTGCTCTCCTGCCACTGTCGGTTACTCCACAGAGAAACCAGCCGCTCACCGGTAATGCTCTTTTATTAACACACAGAAGGAGAAGGGAAACAACTCGTCCCAGTGCTGTCTCGGCTCGGCTTCCCTGGCACACAGGTTCAGTTACTCTCCGCGGCACAGAACACGGGGGACGGCGGCGCGGCGTGTCCGTCTGTCGGCGGCCGCTTCCCCCCCCGTCCGGCATGCCACCGCGGTAAAGAGAGAGGGGGGGTGATTAGTTAACCGGTGACAGCTGTGACATCAACGCAGCGGGGCCCCGGCCTCCCGAGCCACCTCCTGCACCTCTGGGCTGCAGCTGGATGCCACTACCCCCCCCCCCCCCCCCACAGGGCAAAGAACAAGTGTATGGATGGAGTCCAGGTTCGTTAAAGTGTTTGACTTCTACACTGGGTTGACTTTTTTCTTTAAAGCACAATCACAACACATGCATTTAAGATGTCACAACAAACTTAAATCCACAAGGACAGGAGGAAACAGTGACAACAATCTATGATAAAGGAAAAGTCTGCAGCCTTAAAGGGAAAGTTCACCCAGAAAAATGGAAATTCACTAACCACTATGCTGATGGAGGACTGAGTAAAGTGTTTGACAAAAATGTTTGAAGTAAAGGTTCACCAGTTCTTCTAACTAATAAAATAATAGAAAAAAAAAAATGAAATGCCCCCATTAGGCTCCTAGAGGAGAATAACAGCCATCCCTTTAATGTAGCAGCTTTAAAACAAGTGTGATGGTGTTCTTGTTCACTGTCATGTTGATGAGCAGGTCAATAAATCTAAGTTTCATAATGGATGCAGCATCCAAGCTAACAAAGCACAAAGAAGTGCAGATCCAGAACAGAGGTGTTCACAGATAAAGAACCAATGAACCAACAGTTGCTCACAGAGTGGTCCATGTGGAACACCTCAAATATTCACACCTGCAGAGGACCTGCATGAAATGGGCCCCTGGTAATTTCCCTGTCTTCCACATATCCCCTTTTTCAATGCCTTCCAGAGATTTCAGTCACCACCCCAGACGATGGGAAGCTCTCCCCACGAGCAGATGATTAGACCACAACCTCCATGGTGGTGTTTGAAGTGGCTGAATGGAGGGGAAGAGACTGTTCCTGATCAAAGGGGATGTTCTTGAGACCGGCTCTCGATGCTCCCTCGTCCCCTCTTCTCACTCCTCTTCTCCCGGAGCAATTTGTTTGTTTGTTTTCCTTTTCTGTATTTTTGAGCTGATTCTCTGAATCCAGAGTGGCAGCAGAGCCAGAGCTTAAGTGAATGAATAATTCATATTATTACCAACTTACTAATTTCATTATATCGGGGGCCATTCAAAACACTCGGGGGGTGAAAATCCGGTTCTGCCTCCCATATGGTTTACCAAACAACCAGATGAGCCGGCAGCGAGTTATAGGTGAGGAAAAATGCAGGTTTCATTTAGAGAACCGTCCCCACATATTAAGTGTTTGTAGAAAAAAAATGGTTATCCAAAGTGTATTTAATTCAAATAGAGCAAAAAAACATAAACTAGTTAGAGACCGTGGATTCCTCACAGCAACTGCAACCCGCAATTAAAATAAATCTCTGAATATATCATATCTTTAATTGGCTTTCTGTCTTTCACAAGGACCGAGCCGAAGAAAATAACACAGAGAAAACAAACATAACAACACAAATAAGACTTCCCCTGCCGCCCGTGTGTCGTTTTGCTGTCGGATAACAATCCCACAGTTCAGAGCTTCATCACCTTACTCACAACCGGTCTCGTGCTTAATTTTCCGAATCTATGTCAAACGAGTGGGGCACGCAAAAAAAGAAAGAAAAAACCTTGAGAAAATTACAGACTACAATAATTAGGACATGTTTTATCGTTTGGAGGATCTCTCTCCACCCATGCATCCCACCTCCACTGTGCTCCAGTTCTGACCTTGAACTAAAAAACAGCCCAGAACGGAAACTTCCCCCAGAAATACAAGTTGAAATCAATATATATATAAACTTCTAACCTCTTTACCTAATTATCTAGTTTTGCTTAAGCCTTTCTTTATCACCTTGAGCTATAAATCTAATCTATAATGAGTGCTGTGCTTTGTTAAATGTTTTAAATTACAAGTGTTGTGCATATGAGTTCATTCAATAGCTTAATTTACACTCTATGTATAAGTTTGTTCTTGTTTTCTGTCTCTGATCATGTAAGGACATGCCAGGCTACTCTGAAATGTCAACATCTGTCATGTCGCTGATTCTAGAAACGCACATTTCTCCCACATGACACAGAAAAAGGTGCTTTGGCTCGCATGTCGAAATCCCTTTAAACTGTCAGCGCATAGACCATTTATTCAATTATTCATTATAAAACCATTTTTAGTTTTATTTAGACGTAAATTTGTTATAAGGTCAAAATAAAAAAGCAAACATCCACAAATAGTGATGATCTCGACAAATTTATTCTCCTGCTGTGGAATATTCTGTCAATTTAAAAAATCTCTAGTATCACGTGCAGTTTTCACATTTCGGATTTGTAGTTGCTTCTCTGTCATGTTACTTTTAATGTTACCAAACTTTACACTTGATTCAGCTGGACGGCTTTTTGCAGCTCACTCTTCTCTGATAGAAGTAACATTTTTATTTAATACTGTATATTTGTTTGTTATTTGGCTGGAAAACGGTAAAAAACGACAGAACCGATTTCCATGAAAGCAAAGGGGCATGACCCCCGAGGAGGAGGCCATTCAGTTTTACAGCAGATCCAGGACCTGATTTTCCCCACTTTCTCTAACAGGGCGAGATAGAGTGCACTTCTGGTGTTTTCACTGCAATGCTGCTGAGTGCCATTCTAGTTGTACCTTTATCAGTGTTGTCACACCGAACCAGGGCTTTTTATATGGTTTGATCATCTCCTACTAACGGGTCCTGTCCCACACGTCTGATGGCATCTCGTCCACAATCGTTAAAAGATTTATAGTCAAACTTTCCCGTGCCCTCACATTCCCTCCTTTCACTATCTCAGGTTTATTTAGCCTCATTTATGTTTGTGTATTTATTTGTGGCTTCTTGTTGTTGATTTTCTTTTTCTCAATTGGACAATATTTAACCTGCCTAATACATTATTCACTGACATGTTAGCTTTTGTTATTTTTCAGAATATCCATCTACCCAAGATAAACTCCAGCCTGTGCAATTTTACGATATAATATAAGGTTGTTTAAGGTCACATCAAGGAAAACTGCTGATCACCAATCACCATCCCTTCACGTTTCCAAAAATTTGAAATGCACTTAAGAATGAATACATCTGTCCAAAAAGAATAATGGCTAAATATAGAGAAGGACTCAGTGAAACACACCCCTTCTGCTTATAAAAGGTTGAAATCTTGAAACGTTCAACAGATCAGAGGTCAGTTAATCAAGCAGAAAGTTCAAGGAGCTTGGAAGTAAAAATAAAAAGAAACCCTTTACATGTTACTCGGTTTGCTGAACACAAAATATGCCAAAAGGAAAGTGAAACGTAGACTGATGGCAAAGTATTTTCACATGGCACAAGCTAGCAATTAGTGTCAATGAAGAGCTGGTGGTGTGGAATTGGTCAAACCATCTATTACTGTAGGGGTGGAGACTGTACACAGACTTTTGGATGTCTTCGGGATATAATCTCTCAGTGACACACATTATCTCCCTCTTTATTTTTGGCATAATTACCCATTTGAGGGGACTCTGTTGAATGAATGTACCAAAGTGTTCGGCCGGGTTTTTATTTCCACCATTTGAAACGCTGAAGAAAACCTGCCAAGGTTGAAACCAGCTATTTTTTCTCAAACTGTCACGAACAAACCGTCCAACTAATCACAAGGTTTTTTAATCAAAAGTCTGTGCATGAGCGCTTGGATTTTTTTTTTCTGTTTTTCACACGTTTGAATAATTCAAACGTTGCTTTTACAACATCACAAACTTCTGCACAGACATCGAGGGATAATGCAGAGCCGACACTCTGTACGTCAGCCGATCACTGATATATCGCAAAATTAACATTGTCAAAGAAAAGGCATGCAGATGCTGTGTTCTGACAGGGGTTTACCCTCAGGGTAGTGAGGCTAATAGAAGTGTCTGAACCCACAACTTGTTAACATTCTGAGGAGTAGTGTAAACAACAACTTAAATGGGATTTTAAAATGCTAATTGCGGGGATCTATCCAGCAATGAGCTGATACGTGGCTTGATGTTTTACCAGTGTAAATAGTGCCCAAGGCTAGACATTTTGCACATTTTTCATTAGTACTTGTGGTGGAAGGATATAAAAGGCTGAGTTTAATTATTTCATATTCACTGCCTCTAGTAGCCACACGGTAGTATAATAAATCAATAGCATTTCCATGAATACTAATTGTGGTTGGACGGAGAGTTGTTATGGCCGGTAGGTGGGATTTGATCAGGTCTGCATAACCAGTGAGCCGAGGCCTCTGCTGCCGCGGCCCCAAGAAGCCCACTGCTTCCTCTTTGAAGTTTAAAGGGGAAAATCAATTCAGCACATCTGGGAGTAAATGCACTTGTTTGGAGCTTAATTTCCAAGGGCTGACGCTGTGGACCAAGCTATTTATGAAAACAGGTGGGCCTCTTCTCTCTCCTCACTTTGAGGAGATGTATTTCATGGCTGGTCATTGCATGAATTCCCCGGCTTCTTCCCGATATCTTTAAACAAATAATCAAATCTGTCTCTGTTTGTCTTTTCTTCAGGCCAGATTCTCTGCTGCGAATCAAACTGGCAATAAAAATATCTTTCCAGCGAACAGACTAAGCTTCTTTTTTTTATAACTCTACACAATGAGCTTGTTGAATTTGTAGCTATTTGAACCCTTTTATTATGAATATAAAGTACTCTGAAGGTTCACTGGTTTATCTCTATCCGAAGTGTCCATTAGCACGCTACTTTCTGTTTACGTTGGGGCCATCGAGCATTGAAATTGCAGATTGTAACCGACCTAGTTCCCCTTTCTTCACCTTTCTCCTGCAAATCTGTAGCAGAATCTACGTTGGCTCCTGTAGAAATATGGTGGTGCAACATGGACTCTGTAGACGAGGATCTCCTCAGCTGCAGATATATATATATCGTTTTTCCCATTATTTTGATGTACCCATGATGATCGATATATCTCCTTCTCACTGGACTGTTAAAGTTACCAGTCAGTCAAGCAAACTGCTTCGGGCTGGTTCTAAAATAAGTATGTACATTTCTATCTAAGCAATTTTGAAATTGCTTTGAATTGTCTTAGTTCTCAACAGACTCACTCGTCGGGTTTTTGTGAATGCTTGTTTAAGCCTTGATACGGTTTGTGATCAAAGCAAGACGTCCACTCGCCTGCTGTCCTCGAGGCACACAGTGAATTCTGATTTTAAACTTCAGTATTAAAATATTAAACAGCTCAAACCTTTGACTTTACTTTTCAGAAAATGTCTTACTTTAAAAAACTGTCTTTTAAAATACAAGCATTAGCTGCATATACGCATATGTAGTTGTTTGTGCATGGGACTTTTGATAAATCTGGATATTTAAAAACTAGTTACACTCAGCGCTTGTGATGAATTTAAACTTGATATGATCTTTTTTTCAATCAAAGGACACCTTGAAGAAATGTTGAACAAGCAAAATGTTAAATTGTCCTAATGTAATATTTTATCCATTTGCAAGAGATGACCAATTATTTAAAATGAAGATATGATTTCACCTCACTTTGAATGTTTACATTACAGTTATTTAAAATTACCGGAGGTGAATCACCTCATTTAATTTACCTCAGCGGTTAGTATTGCACTTTCAGGTTTCTTTAAAACGTCAAGAAAAAACTTTATTAGGCCGTAATTACTTCCATGCCTCCAGACCTGCTTCTGTGACATTAGACCGTCGACACTCTTCTCACACAACCTCAAAAGAATTGATAATGGAGCACTGTTCTTTGACCAGAATAAAGGCAAATGAAACAGCAAGCTGAGAAAAAGGGAAATAAAAAAAGTAACTTGATTAGGGGGGAAAGGAATCAGTAAGACGGGAGGAAGTCTAAGCTCTTTAACTTGTACTTCTTTGCATATAAATGAGAGATTAGGCAGAAACTATATCTTACTGCCCGTTAGAATACATATGCCTAATTATAATATATTCATAAAGTGAGAGTGTAATTTCCACAAAGGAGATTACAAACGAAGCACAAGGTCAGGAAAAGCCCTTTCTGTTCTCCGCATACCGTTAGGATGATGATGCTGATGCTGCACGGGAAATGACTCATGCTCATTGGTTCACCTCAGAGATTATGGTTTTTGAGACTAGGTATAATGATTATATAAAAGGAAGAGGAGTATGCACTAATGAGTTATACCTTAATAATGTTAGTGAGAAGAAGGGACGTTGTTTGGGCAGCGACTGATGAGCAACCTCGATTTATCTGAATCCTAATAATGTCACAGCTTTGGAAACAGTCAGGATTGTATAATTTTTCATTCTCACAATCCTGTAAATCTCAATCCTACATAAAATGTAAAAATCCAAAAATATAGATAAACATTCTTTCATATTCCTTATCAAGTGTTGGAAAGTTCCACCTTGTCCTGTTATGTGTGTGTGTGTGTGTGTGTGTGTGTGTTTGTGAAACCAGGAGATTTACTGGCTAAAGCGCTTGCTTGGAAATGTGGGTTGTCATCCACCTTTGAGTTTTGGGAGACTTTGAACGGGTCACTTAACGGCCACCAATAAAAACACTGTCACCTACAGACCATCCGTCAATAAAATAGCTTCCTTGCAATTCCCCCCTGTCGCCCTTAAATTTGAAGGTTGTTTGTTAGAAGTAGATTCCTCTTAATACCTCGAGCCGGAGTAATCTTCCCTAAAATGCATTTTGCAATTCCAAAGCATCTGTGAGCAACGCGTCCCGGCTGCACCACGAATACAGTGTTTTAAGTGTAAATGTGTAGAAAAGAGTGGGAAGCCCTGGACGGATACTACATGCGTTGGTGGTAAAATTAATTCAATCATTGTTTTAACCTTGGAGCATGAGAGCCGAGCATTATTAAGGTAATTCTACACACTAATCAATAAGTTGATGCACAAGGGTCAATGAGATGTA
Source organism: Pleuronectes platessa (assembly GCF_947347685.1). Lineage (NCBI taxonomy): Eukaryota > Metazoa > Chordata > Actinopteri > Pleuronectiformes > Pleuronectidae > Pleuronectes > Pleuronectes platessa. Next base: position 24,392,600 of record NC_070626.1, read on the forward strand.
CAGAGGAAATGAGATCTTGTTATCTGTTTTTAATTCAGTTCGCTTATAATTCATGTTTTTAACCATGAACTTGGAATTAATATCTTCCCTCACAGGTTTCCATCCGTATATCCACGCACATGTAGGTGGTTGTGGTCACGTGTAAGTGAGAAGGTGTGTGATGGATGGATGGAAATGTGGGCTGTAATAACACATCCTGATGGAATCACGGCAAATATTTGGGTAATCTTATCGACCTACATTCTTCTTCTTTTCTTTTTAGGTTGTAATTGCATGTTCTAAATATGATTAACATTCAAACCAGCTTTTCCTGCCTCTGTATTCAACAAAAGTTGATTTAAGAGAGACTCAATGTTGTAAGATACATTCAAAATCATCATAAAGATACATAAACACAGTGTGATGTGTGAAGATTTGCGGGTAAATGTCTGCAAAGAAGAAAATATCTTATCGAGGAAAACAACTCTGAAGTCAAGTATCCGGGATAAACTGTGCCAAATGAGGAAGTCAGTTAATTTCTCCCTCTTATCTGTGGTTCTGTTTCACAAGCAATTTTAATGAGCTGTGAATCAATGTGTCAGAGGAAGCACATCACTTTCTGCCATCTAAAAAAGGGAGATACCTCTTCTCATTCATTTAGCCTGTTGAGGCATTAATGGATGTTTTCTTCACCTTTCTCTCCAGTTATATTTCATTATAGTTTAACCCTAAGTAGCGCGCAAAATACAAGATTAGATTTGTGACGACAACACACACTTACACCGTGCACACATCAGTGCCAAGACACATGCACATGCGGGCTGAGCGTGTTAATAAATGAACATTTTACAGTAATCAGGCTTCCACATGTGCCGCATCTTAATTTATCAATCTTCTCCAAATCAAATGTCACCGAGGAAGTCACTGACAATTCCTTGTCCAATTATTAGCATGTGAATGGCTAAAAGCTCTTATTTCTGGTAATGCTCAACCACAGTCTTTTCATTAGAATTTTAATGGGAACGGCTTATCTCCGTCCTGTCTTTCAGGTGTTCAAAAGACCTTGCGTTAAGTAAAATAATCCCGAAAGCCGGCACAATTACAGCTAATTCCATTTTAATTCCGTCAAAAGGTGACGCGACAGGGAGCATTCCAAATGTCGGCAGGTGGGAAAAATGAAATTTTTGTTTCAATTATGAGGAGTGAGCCTGAGCTCAATGGCTTATAAAAGGTTATCTGTGTAAAATCAGAGTAGAGAAACGAAATCTCAATTAGCTCTTTCAGAAATAACTTACATTGAGGAGTCTTTATCATTACCATTTAAAACACATACAATATTTTTATTTCTAGACTTTCCCTTTGAGCCTGTGCTAAATTATACACAAATTCTTACTATGATAATATTATCATGAAGCTGCTATTTGGCCATTAAAATGCCATAAATAAAATGAAACTGATTTACACTAAATATAAAAAAGAAAACTGAGTGCAACCAAGCTTTGACGGTAAGACTATAATTCAATTCATGCACTTTGTGATTGTAACATCAAATGCAATGCAAAAATCACCATTGCCTTTTTACTCCATACCTCATTAAGATAACACCATGGAGAAATAGTTATGTATAGACAATTATTCATAGTGCCCGATGACAGTGATAAAAAGATAATATGATATGATAATATAATCCCTAAAATGCTCAATATATATTTGGTTTGAGCTTAACAATAACAATAGTAATTGTATATAAATTCAAATGACAAGTTTATGGGGAATCTTTCAAAATACAATAACTAAGTATTTAATAGTGTAAACAATAGAAACAAATTGAACAAATATCATCAGATTAATAAGAGGCATACGATACAAGTGGTTTTTACGCGCATTTTTAAGCGCATACTGAGAGTTTCCTTTACTGAGATAAAATGGATAAATATAAAATATTTAACTTTCTCCAAAGCAGGATTGTAAAACTTTACTTACCTGAGAATAAAAGGAAAATGCACAGTTGAAAATAAAAACATTATTTGACACCCAGACTATGGAAGAGATCGTAAATGCTGCTAGTGCCGAGGCCAGGTGGTGAAATTATAATTATTTCTGATTCGGAGTCATTCGACTGCGGAAAATTATTGGACATCTGCTACTTCATTTCATTTCAGGACATAATAGATGGCACATCAGTAGGTGCAGGCTTCATCGGAACATACAGTCCATAACATGTGCATAGCAATGGAAATCAATAATGTATCTCTGCTTGATTAGCTCCAGGGGTAGCATGTATATAGTGAATAAAGGTGGGCCTAAAATAGACCCTTGTGGGACCCCACAAAATCCGGGAGGCCACTGAAGCACAACTGAGAGGGACTCATCAGATGGATATGAAATGAACCGACTCAGAGCCACATCACTGAAGCCAACCCCGGTTTCTCAGATGGCTGATTTAGACACTTTGGTGTTCTGTGTTAAAGGCTGAGCTGAGGTCAAGGAGAACTAAAAGGGAGTGCGGCCCTGCATCAGTGGCAGGTAATAAGTCATTGGTGGCCTTGACCAGAGCAGCCTCTGTGCTGTGCTGTGAGATAGATTTTTGGGGAAAGCTCAGAAATTCATCTAAAATTACTTAAGATAGAGTCGTCCTGAGGGTGTTTCTTCAAAGGGATGTTTGAAAGGTGGATTGTTTAAGATTTGGAGGGGAAAATACAGTTGGATTTAACAACGGCTAAAATATTTGAATCAACAGTCTACAATACTTGTTTTGAATGTTGTGGCTTCAGTTTCATCAAGAGGTTTTTCCCCCTTGCAGTAGATTTTGGTGTCAAGAGAAGGGATGACTGTCCAAAAGAAAACTGCAATAGCACTTCACCGGACTCTGTATCAGCATGTCATCTTAGTAAAATGGTATAGTAATATACCAGTTTTATTGTTCATTTGTTATTGTTTTTATTTGCTTTTATGCTCTTTGTGCTATTCTGTGTATGAAAGAGTCTGAACAAATAAAGTCTGATTGATTGATTGAATATGCTTGAGGCTTTTAATCATTGCAAGAAACAAAATAATGGATTCAATAGGTTTTTTGGGGTCTCAACATGAAATCAACAGACAAACTGAGATACAACAGAAGCACATTAGTCTGGAACCAATTGGGTCTGGATCGATACGAGGAACCACAGAGAAGGGAGTAACAGGTGAGAAACAAACTGGTCGACAACCTGTTCCAACACACTGTGTTTAAAGACAGCTGGTGTTGACAAGAATCCTTCTGAGATTGCCTTGGTGGACGGGTATGAGTCCAGTGCCGGCGCCTGGGTTTCTCCTATCTTGTGTACAGATTTACTACCGAGTACAGAGGTTAATCAACAATCCCTCTCTGCCCTCTCTCTTTCATCTCAGCCCTCTGTTCACAGCTCAGGCCTCATCTGGAGGGAATATTGGCAGTGTTTGTTCCCTGATTGGCTTTTGGGGAGCGATCCATACAGATGTGTCAGTCGTGCCCGTGTGGATCAGATTTCTGGAAGGGCCAAGACAGTCTGAAGCCATCAGAGCTCTCTTTAAATGGCCTTTGGGTGCAGGGAATGGCTTCCTGGTAGTAGAGCGCTCATTGATCCTCACCGAGGTATTGACTCCTGATGGAAAAAGTCAGGGTTATCATCAACAGTTTCATGAACTCTCCTGTTTTAATATTTTACTTTGTCCAGATGGAGCAGGGAGGGGAATAATGACATCCTGCATTCTGAGCCTTTCAAACTGAATAAGAAAATGAGCACGGATGCACAGTTATATCTGTTTCCATCAAAAAGTGTTTCTGCTTTAAATGCCCAATTTGCTGAATAACCTTTAGCTTTTCAGAGCTGTGTGTGTAGCAGCAGAACATGTCTTCCCTGCAACAGTTTACTGTGGCACCAATAGGACAATATCACGCAAATTAGAGCAGTAAAACATTTAGGTTGTCAGAAAATTAATATCTGACACAATCAAAGGCTTTTGTTTTATGCTAAAATGACACCGAATAATAGTAATAATGAACCGAAAGCAAAGTTACCCTTTAACCTCGGCCTGGTCTGTGTGATTGTTGGGTTTTTGGTATTTGTGACCCAAGGTTCCTGACAGTGTTTAATGTGCACAATCATTCAGGGATGCAGTATAATTGGGATCGTGACCAGCGCAATCAATAAATATTTTAAAGAACTGATTGATGACTTCACTGGTCATCTGCTTAAAGAGGCCAGTGTCACAGTGAGACCCATACACTGTACTTGGTGTTAAAAGATGAACTGGCAACGGGCCATAAAACCCTTGGCTGAGGGGAGTAAACAAAGCATTGCAGTAGCCCAGGCGTGACAATACAACCACTCTAATAGTTTTCTCTGGGTCTTGAAATGACAGGGCAGGCTTCATTCTGACAATGTTTTTCTACTGGAAAAAAAATATGACTGATCCAGCATTCGGCCGATTGTTTTCCAAGTGAGTCCTTGTAGTGGGTAGACTACAGCTATATTTGATTTTTAACTGGAAAACAAAAATCCATCTACGAGTTTTACCGTCTATAATTAAAGTAAAACCCCCCGGATTGATCAATTGTTTTGTTTTTGTGTTTGTCAGGAAAACGTTCTTACCTGCCAGCTTTACATTTATCAAAATGTGGCAGCAGGGACCACGGCACTTCATTACTGCTAAACAGTAGAAAGTCCACAGGCCTGAGGAGTTATTTCAGTTTTACATCAGGGGCAATGGAGAAAGGAGTGTGAAGCTGTTAAAAAGGCCCAGGACAAAGGTCAGAGATGTAGGATGTGGGTTTACAAACCTTGGGATGGGGGATGTACATGTGTATTCATGCTTTGTCCTACATTCCACTCTGGATTCTTGGTTTCTCCGCCTCCCAACCTCTTGTTTTTGCCCCTGTCTGATGATTGGTTGGTTTGAATTCCGTAAAAACTAGACCATCCAACAAATTTCTACCAAACTCTGTGTGAGGATTGGACATGGGCTGCCCAAGCAAGAACGTTTGTGATCGAGGTACAGCTTGATTGAATTTAACAAGATTGTTGCCCCTTGATGGGGGGTATGAGATCTACTGATTGCTATTCTCGTTGCTTTTAGTTATTTGAACCTAAACCCCCTCTTCTTTTCCTCAAGCCATCCAATTCATCTATGTGGATACAACTAACCAAATGTTAACTCTACCAGTAAAAACTGCTTTGTTACTTAGAACACTTCCTTTTCAATAGCCTCCACACGCTTAAATAAAATTGTGAGAAGAGCGAACACCACACCTGCTTCAAATCTGTATGTCAGCTTTTTTTTCTCCTTCACCTTCCTCTGTTCTTTTTGGTGTTTTTGATGTTTTTTGTCTCTTGTTTTGGGGTGTTTTTCTTTTTTGGATCCAGACTTCTTTCTTACTGCCATGGAAGTATCTTCATTTTTTATTTTCCAACGTTTTTCAACATATGACAGCTCTCAATTTAATTTCAGTCAATGCCAGGGGTCTTAACATCCCACATAAAAGAACCACTGTATTAGATTTTCTCCGTAAGAAAAATATAGACTTTGCCATGATTCAGGAATCACATTTATTATCCAAAGATGCAGGTCGATTAGCCAACAAATTTTATCACCCCATTGCAACCTCTTCTGCACCCACTAAATGCAGAGGAGTAATGGTACTGTGTAAACGAAAATTGAAATTTGATATGATTGACTCTTGGGCTGATGATGCGGGACGGATGGCCATTGCCAAAATCCGTATGGATGGGAAAAACATTGCACTTATTTCTGCTTATGCCCCTAATACGTTTGATGCCGCTTTTTACGGACTATTAACCACAGCTTTGCTTAATCTCACAGGATTTCATTTAGTTCTAGGGGCAGATTTCAACGCGGTGTGGGACAGCGGTATGGACAAAACGGGCGGCGTTGAGACCAGAGACCAACGTCTCGCATCTGAGGCACTGCGCCAGTGGGCAGCCGATACAGGCATGGTTGATATTTGGCGTATGTTAAACCCTTCTCTAAAGGACTTCTCATTTTACTCAGGGAGACATAAGTCCTTTTCGAGGCTAGATTTTATCTTTGCCTCCAGGGACTTATTTCAGAGCATTCAAAATGCGCATTATATTCCGGTAACTTGGTCTGACCATAAGCCAGTACACTGTTCGGTTACTGTTCGCCCATCTTCTACTAAAGCCCCTAGGTGGCGCTTTAACTCATCCTTACTTCAAGATGAAAAATTTAAAACTCAGTTTGGAAGCAATCTTAGTGAATTTTTGGAGTTTAATGTCGGCTCTGTTTCTGACCCCAGGATACTTTGGGAGGCAGTGAAGGGCTTTATAAGAAGCAACACCACCTTATATGCCTCAATGCGAAATAAGGAACGCTCGGCCAAATTGGAAGCATTAGAATTAAAATATGCAACACTTGATGCCGCCTTGCAACATAATTTCAACGACCACGCAGCCCTACAGAAGGAACTGATTAAAAAGGAGATTAACTCTCTTTTGAAACGCCGCTCAGAATTTCTCATGCACAAAACGAGACAAACTTACTATTTTAACTCCTCTAAACCCAGTCATTTACTAGCAATGAGGCTCCGAAAAGATGAACATTTTGCTGATATTTTTTGCGTAAAAGATAAAGATGGCATTATACAATCTGATCCAAAAAAAGTAAATGCTTCTCTTGCCTCCTTTTATCAGGAGCTGTATAGTTCGGAAAGCCTTTTTGATAAACATGTTTGCAATAATTTCTTAAATGACATTAAATTATCTCGTCTCAGCGAAGGTGACTCTGTAAAACTGGATGCCTCTGTTACATTACAGGAGTGCGAGGCGGCGGTCAGAGATATGCGTAAAGGTAGATCTCCAGGGCCGGACGGAATCCCACCGGAATTTTATCTTACTTTTTGGCCTTTGATCGGCCCGCTGCTAGTGGACATGATCCAATATTCGATCGAAGTGGGCTCATTTTCGAGGGATGTTAACTCGGCGTTAATTTCGCTCCTTCTTAAAAAGGGAAAGGACCCGAGCGAGTGCTCCAGTTACAGGCCGCTTTCACTTTTAAACGCAGATTTGAAGATTTATGCCAAATTACTGGCCGGGCGGCTTCAAGGCCATATGACTGAGTTGGTTCACAGTGACCAAACAGGGTTTATAAAGTCTAGATTGGCAACAGATAATGTTAGAAGGTTATTGCATGTTATAGATAGTGCTCAGAGCCTGGGTTCCCCTGCTGCTGTCCTCTCACTCGATGCGATGAAGGCTTTTGATCGCCTGGAATGGCCCTTTTTATGGTCAGTGCTTGAGGTCATGGGGTTTGGCATGTCATTCATTAATATGATTAAGGTGCTGTATAAAAACCCAACAGCTGTGGTGCTTACAGGCAAGACCAGCTCTCCTCCCTTTGCTGTATCGAGAGGATCAAGGCAGGGCTGTCCTCTTAGCCCTTTGTTATTCGCTCTTTCTCTTGAGCCACTGGCACAGGCCATCCGTAGGTCTCCCACAATCTCTCCGATTACCATTAAAGGAACACACCATCACATTTCGCTTTATGCTGATGATGTCTTATTGTATTTAAATAACCCGGAGCAATGTATCCCACATGTTCTGTCAACCTTTGAAGATTATGGCAAGCTTTCCGGTTTTAAAATAAATTGGCAGAAATCAGCGTTATTCCCTTTGAATCAGGCCATGTGTAATGTTTCTATCCCTGTATCCATTCCAGTCTCTAAAAACTTTATTTATCTGGGGATAGATATCTATTCTTCTGTACAGACAATAGCTAAAAACAATTTTGGTAATACGCTTAATAAAATCGTTGCAGATCTGGGCAGGTGGTCTGGTCTGCCAAATTCACTTCGTGGCAGGGTAGCTATAGTTAAAATGAATGTTCTGCCCAGAGTTAACTTTGTGAGTTCGATGCTCCCCCTTCCTCCGCCCCCGCAATACTGGTGCAAATTACAATCGGCTATAACAAAATTTATTTGGCGAGGTAAACGATCCCGCATTAATCTCACTACAATGCAGCGGGAGAGACAGGCTGGTGGTTTGTCTCTCCCGAACTTTAAATTTTATAAGTGGGCCTTTACACTTCGACCTTTATTAACGTGGTTCCGACCTAACGCTCAGGTATCATGGTGTGCTCTGGAGGAGCAGATACTAGCACCGTATTCGTTTGCTACCTTTTTGCATTCTAACATCTCAATCCAACAATGTCGTTTAAAATTTGGCCCTATGATTTCTTATTTGTTATTTGTTTGGAGGAGGGTGGAGAAGATAGCTGGTTGCTCTTCTGGATGGGGCCCACATTCCCCGATATTTAGCAACGATAGATTGTTGATTGGAGGCCAACACATTCGTTTTCCTGACTGGGAAAGGAAAAACATTTACACACTTAAGGATATCTTTGGGAAAGAAGGGTTACTTTCCTTTCAGGACATTTGTATTAAATATGGTGTAATGCGTACCTCTTTTTTCTTTTATTTACAATTGCGATCTACCTTACAAAGCAGTGGTATTTCTCTGCAGAGCCCTCTTGAAACACACCCAATCCGCAAATTATTTGACTCTGCTGGAGGCACGAGTGGTTTTGTTTCAAGACTTTATTGGTTTGTTCTGCAACACTCTTACAGACCTCTGGCATTAGATAAAATATGGAGAAAAGATATTCCAAATCTGAAGACTACATTTGACTGGGGTAGAGTATGGGTTGATGTGAGGTTAGCATCCAGAAATCCTGACCATCAACAAATTCACTATAATTATATACATAGAGTATATTTTACTCCTAGAAGGCTTCATCTGATGAAAGTTATAAATGATTCTACATGTACGTTATGTACCTCCAAAGCGATCGGCAGCTTTTTTCATATGTTTTGGGAGTGTACACCTGTGGCAGAATTTTGGAAGATGATCTCCTTGAATCTATCTAAGTTGTTTAATATTAAGTTGCCTTGTTTGCCTGCTACATTCATTTTAAATGATTTATCAGGACTGGGGTTGACCCTGGACAAGAGGAAAGCGTTGTTGGCGGGATTCACTGCTGCAAAAAAACTTGTTGCTACACGCTGGAAACCTCCACACTCACTTTCTTTCCGAGCATGGATTTTAACATACTTGGACATTGTCTATTTAGAACTGTCAACAGCTCGAGTACATGGAGCCAAAGAATCCGCTATAAAGGCCTGGGAATCGCTCCTAACTGTCCTCCGTGCGCTTCAACTGTAATATGTGATTAAGGTTTCTTTAGGAAGCTGGATCCGGGATGTGGGTGGTTTATGTTTGGGATAGTTTTATTTTATTTTATTCATTTATGTTATTTTATTTTATTTTATTTCCCTGTGTTTTATTACATACATATGTTATTGTTTTTGTATTAATGACCTATTGTATATTTGTGTTTGTTTATTTAATATTTTCATATATATATATTTTTTCTATTTTACTATTGGACTTATTCCTAGTTATTATTTTTCCTTTATTGTTTACCTTTGTGTGCCTATATACATTGACAGGTATGAGTACATGTGAATGTATATGTTGTTATTGATTACTGTAACATTGATCTGTACCTTGCTACATTTCTCAGTAAAATAAAAAGTTGATCACAAAAAAAAAAATCTGTATGTCAGCTTTGTCAGTGGGAGCGTGACATGTTCACATAATGACATTAGCATTCAGCTCAAAGCAGCGCGGCCTCAGCGCAGCCTCACAGAGCTGCCGGCTTGGCTTTAGACGCTTAATCTTGTTCACGTTATTTTCTGATACCGACAGATTCAAGCTTTCCCGAGCAGGCCATCGGCATTCACTCTGCTGTTCGCACCTACAGTATTTCTCTGTGACCTCTGGGAATGTAATAATTCATACGATTCAGATTTGTGGTTTAAATATATGGTAAGCTGAGCTGGTAAAAGTACAATGTCTCCAGACAGACTTCCGATCTGTCAGAGTTACTGCTGTGGGTGTTATGACGGTTCTTATTTTCTCATCAACTCCTCCGCTGGTCGTGATGTTTCATTCGGTCAGCCAGCTCTTGCTCGGGGTGTATCATAATATATTGTTCTGCTGTTTATTTAAATGAAGACCATTAGGTTGAGAGTTTAGGACAAGATGCATTGCCCAGGCCTCAGCTTTATCTCTGATTGTGACTTGGAGGCTTTCCTTGTGTGGACTCAGACGTCTGCTAAGGTTTCGCTCGCAGCTCTGTAGGGGAGAAGAAAATGTTCCTGTTTCTCAAGAACGTTATTGAAACTCTCATTTTCCATTTGTGGAGTGATTTCAACGTTACTGCACATTCATCTGGTGTTAAAGGCCGGAACGACCCATTCCAGTGTCTCATGACTTTATGAGACTTTTGAATATACTCATTTGGTTCACCCAGAGAGGGGAAACAGAACTGGAGGATTTATCATATCTGTACATGTTTTACCAAAATACTATTAATATTTGTTTCATGTGTTCAAAGTTTGTTAACACACCCTCAAACTTGTAGATGACTACATATCTAAATCTGCTTGACCTGTTCTCATGCCTATATATTTTATACACGTGGATGTAGATTAGGGCTGTGCAATAAACCAATATCAATAATTATCACTATATTAAATATGTTCATCCATAAGCAATACACATAGATGCTTTTTATCTGTTATAACACATGACTGATCTATGGTATCAAGTTACATACAATAAATAATAACGTGTCTTTCATCATAATTATCGGTGTCTACTATTTGTTATCATAATATGGGTTTTGACCATATCTTAAAATCCTAGTAAAGATATGGAATTTATTATGAGACACTATGTTGTTATATTAATGTCCAAATTAATGCATTTCAAATTATAACATTACAAAGCTAGATAAATCCACAGCTTTGGCTAGAACCTAACTCAGGTAAATAATCGAGCTAGTTCAATTCTTATAGTTTGCACTGCAATCTTTAAAAAATATTTTGAAGTTGCCTTGCATCATTGAACTCCCCTTCAAATCTCTTTGGAACAGTCCCTTACAGAAAAACCTACTGTATGAGTGAAAGCTGGAACCATCTGGTCAAGGAAGACTGCTCGTTGCATAGTTTCAGGCTGAAACGCTCTTACCTTCTTTTGACTGCGATCTACAGAGAAGCTCCGTCCTTTCAAGGCTCCAGTATAACCAGCGTTAGATCTGGGCTTCCCACAGAGCTCCTCTTCCAGGGAGCCAAACTGGAATCCCTCCTGTCTGAAGATATTTAGCGCTCACAAGGCCACAGGGTCCGTTCGGCTGGTCGGCATCCAGACTGAGTTCTCACACTTTCATTAGATTAAATGAAACTAAGCGAACTGGTGGAGCAGACTAACATTAATTTGTGCTCTTGTTATCTTCAAATGTTGCCGTCGAAATAGGCGGATGATGCCGTTTCTGCCGACTGTATCTTTGTTGAGTCTCGTCTCTTCCTCCGTCTGAAGTGCTCAGCTTCTCTGACTGATTCCCCGCTGAACATTCGCTCTGTCCCACTTTGTGCACGGCAGCTTCCCTGTCTGAGGAATATTCTCAAGCCGTAGAAAAAGGAAATGTGATTGAGAACCTTTTTTTTCTTGGTTGTGGCGTGACACTAATTTACCCCCCCACACACACTTCCAAGGCAATTAGCTTTGAAGCTCCTTAGAACTTTTTTAGCCCAAAGTCGATAGCTACCATGGCAAATACAAAAAATGTAAGCAGGTCTATTGGGCGTGGCTGATAAATATATCAAATGAGGTTATAGTCAGAAAGAGAAACCTAAAGAAATAAAGAAAATATAATTACTGCACCAGTTATGCCGGGTGCCTATAGCCATTCATTAGCGGCCAGTGGGCAGCATGCAAATGTATTTTTTCAGTGGACAACGACACAGACAAGCTCTACGCAGATGAAACCATGTTATGATTGACATTTCCCTGCATATGGGAATGACCTTAGCAGATATTTGTTTACCAAAATTAATAATAAAGTGCATAAATTAAAGGCCATCCAAACACTTTTGGTCAATTAACTTATTATTATGAGCGATGGGATCTCACATTAACACATCAATCATGATTTGACTGCGGGGCACGGGCCAATCAGAGCTCGCCGCACCACAACGACAGTCCTGATAAAGAAGAATAATACGTTTAGAAGTGTTGAACGCTTTCTAGATAATACATGAAAGATTATTCATAGGTGAGGCCAGAGATTCGGGCCATGTGTCTGAAATCAAGCAGTTTACCAAGTGGCCCAGTTTATTTATGGTCTACCATTGTATTTGAGTTTATAGGACACACACTGCTTTCTGCTCACAAGGCAAGGAAAGACATTTTTAAGATTAGGTCACACAACTCTCCACCTGTTTCTGACACAAAGGTGATGACTTATATTGCGTCTGGAATCTCAATTTGGAGCTCGATGTACACTAAGTGTATATCGTGTTGGGAGGAGTGGAAGAGTAGGCGCTGGAGCAATTTTAGACACTAGGGCTTCAATGTGGACCATACTGGTGGAACTACCTTTTCAAGTAAGTTACTTTCTACAGTAAGCTACAATTTAAGAGTTGAATCGAAACGTCCGTCTAGGATAACTTGAGCCTCAGAGCCTCCCCTCAGTGAGCTCGCCTGCTGTGGCTCCACCAGACATCGTTACCTCAGCTGTCTTCTAGACTAGTTCAGAGGAGCAGGAGCAGCAGCGGCAGCAGCAGCAGCGGTTCACCTTCAAGCTGATCCCTGAGCTCTTCACCTTCCATTTGAAATCTTATTTCAGCATTTAACCAAAGATCACGACCATAAAATGCATTCTGAAAGAGTAAATTGAGAGATTTCTTTTCAATGGCTCTACTCTCTCCGCTTTTCCAAAGAAAACCCCTTCCAGACATTTAACCATCACAACTGCATCAATGAGATTTGTACTTTTATTGTACTGCCCTGTTTTTGACACTCCACATATTTCTTTTATATATTTAATTTTTAATATATCTTTCTTTGTAGGTTTTAGAAGTAACGGCCAGAGTAAAATATTCAGGAAGACACACGCTCATGGGTGTTTTTGAAATTCTTTGGTGTACGAATACCCTGCAAGTCCTAATTTTCAAGGCAAAATATATTATGAACTGTGGTATTGTAGTAGTATTGTATTAAAATGGTACCTTACGCCAAAAATAGATCGATGCCACTTTAAATGGCATTTTAGGAAGATTATTTAATGCGGACAAACACGGACAAAAACTTCTGAGGCGACTATCTTGAACACAAATTAAGCATACACATAATTAAAACATTTATTGCAGTAGCTGTATACCTGTAGAGTAACAAGGATTAACTGTTTCAGTATTTGTGATGTCAAACACCCTCACAACTGACAAACATACTGCGATAAGCAAATCACTCCATCCCACTTAACTTCTTTATATTGTGACATAAATATGAAAAGTGCTCCACAAACTGAATGTCTCCTTAATGCACAAATCAACTCTACAGAAAAAATCAAATGACACAAACTATGATCAAGTTAGTTGTAGAAGCTATATCTTTTAGCATGCTTTTTCCATTGTGTAATTTGCCTTCCATGCTGTGGAATAAAAACAAACCTTTTCAGACAGTGGAATGGCTGATGATTTGTTCACGGTTGATCAATTTTCTGCACATGCCGCTCTGCTTTGCCTCAGTGCCACTGACTTGGGTTTGTACTTTTTAATATCTGTGTGTTTACGTCTTTTTAAATTTGGCAAACATTCGATGCATAAGGCATTTCATTATCCGACTGGAAATTCTCTGAAGCCGACATGTCCTCCTGGTTTAAATATGAGCAATTCAGTGTTTGAAGGAACCTCATGAAGGCACGTTGATTGAAGTGTTATCTTATCCAGTGTTTTCTTATGTATGGAAAATAAGAGCCTGTGTGGAAATAATATATACATATGTCCATAAATTGAGGGATTGCACTCAGTTAAATCACAATTTGAATAAAATCTATACATTAATAAGATCAACATTAGATAAAACATTTAGCCATTTACAAATATATTGCTATTTAATTGTACTGAACACTTTCAAAATCAGTTTATAGAGGAGAGCTTTCAGAGTTTTTCATTTTTATAATGCACATATTGAGCACTGACATCCTTCTTACAAAATCGTATATTTAAAAAAAGGTCTGCCTGTGGTTTTGCAGTACTTAAAGAAAAGAGTTATGAAATATGGGCAACACTCAGTTTAATACGGGATGGAAATTTGTTTCAAAATCAACCAGAAGGTTTTAAAAAAAATTATGCAAATGTTTTCTCGTTGTACATAATGCCACATTATAAATCTTTGCCCAGTGGAAGTCTCAAATCCCGATGACGAGCCATTACGGCGACAACAGCCAAGTACTGTCCTATTCACTGTGGTTATTACAGATACATGATAGTGGTTAATAAGTCCTATTTACAAACACACAGACAATGACAGAATAAACAAGTGTCCACTAACAGTGTCATTGGAACGATACTTTCTGAAATGTAATTCCATTTTCTTTGATTGTGTCGATTAATATAGTCCTGAACAACTCAATAACAACCACATCACAAATATTTGTATATATTGGTCAGCCATGGTAGTTTTTTTTTTCTTTTTCTCGTGATTTGTTTTCTCATTCTCCATTGGTCACGTGTCCTCCCCTCCGCTTGTCCCCCCCACACGTCAAGTGGACAGAAAAAACGTTTCTGCAAGTCATTGAAGAAAATCCATGGAAGTTCATAAAAAAAAAAAAGAGGTTCGAGAGCCATAGTCAAGTTGAATTGTAGAGTACACAGCATAAGCACTATAGTTCTGTGGCCTACACAGTACATGTGGCTAACACACTGCAGAAGCATCAACTTAAGTGGGAAGAGATGAAGCAAAGAAAGGAAAGAATAAAACCGGAGAGGTGCTCAGGTGAGTCGCCTCGTCTCTGTGTCCAGATGGTGAGGCGTCTCACAGCAAAGAAGCAAAGTCCGTCTTATAGCTGCTGGTCCTTGGGGCTGTCCGGGCAGGCGGCTGGCTGGCAGGACTTCAGACTCACCAGTGGAATATCAGCCATACCACTGCTGTTGAAGTGTCCCTCTCCGCTCCCAAACTGCTTCCTGTCACCGAAGTGATCTGACCGCCCGCTCTCGTTTTTCCAGGCTCTGGTCAGAGTGTGTCCATTGAGAAGTTTGTCCTTGGGACCCCACTCCCTCTGAGACCCAAAGTTGGACACGGGCGATTTGGGCTGCTGGTACGTTCCCAGCGTCGGGGGCATCCAGCAGTTGTCTGAATGTCCCAGGACTAGACACTCCTGGGTGCACATCTCTGTAGCTTCCACGAGGCCACGAGGTCCCAGGGGGCCGTCTAAAAAAGACAAGAGAGGAAGAAAAAGAAAGACAGGGCAATGTTAGTCGTCGATCTTGAGAAGGATGACAGAGTTGTCCGTCTGAACCAGAAACATACACAGAGATTCAGAGGGGCTGTTGCAAAATTGGGTTTGGGTTCAAATAAAAACCTGAATCTAATGGCTTTAAATGTGGTTTCTTCAGGTCCTGAGTGGCCTCAATGGAGGTACATTCTCCACTGAGTACTTTTCTAGTCTTTAATATATATATTATTGTGAATACCACATGGTTTGATCCAGTATATACCGTGTGTGCTTCTTTTCAACTCTTTGCTGCACTTATTTCATAGTGAACCTTTGACCACACGGTATGGCCTGGCCCTTGTATTGTAACTCTCTCACATTCAACCTTCACCATGCTCATATGTAAATGGTAAATGGCTTTGTATTTATATAGCGCTTTTCTAGTCTTGATGACCACTCAAAGCGCTTTACAGTACAGTTTTACATTCACCCATTCATACAGTGCATCTATTCACAGCACTTTGTTATTCAATAGGGGGCCATTCAGGGTTCAGCATCTTGCCCAAGGACACTTCGGCATGCAGATGGGTCAGACTGGGGATCGAACCGCCGACCTTCAGGTTGGTGGACGACCACTCTACCCCTCAGCCACAGCCGCCCTTGTGGCTGCCTGTCGTCCGGCTCAGCATGTCCCCCCCCCCACCCTCCGGTCTGGAGCCTTGAGTTTGCACCTCATCTTATATTGAATACCATTGTCCACAGTGTTCTTCTATTTTAAATTGCTTGGGCACGGTCGGAACTACTATTTCAATTTGCAAGTACCTTATTGCAAAGACGGGATCTAATAATTATGTTGTTAGCTGGTTCAACAACTCTGATCATTTCAATTCTGAACATCCGACCGAGTCGTCAACCTTCATCTCTCACTGCAGAATGTGCCGTCAGACATTTGAGTGTAGCCAGTGGAATTTTCATGGACGTGCTGCTGAAGCTTCATTCGATGATTTCCAGGTAAAGCCCAGAAACTAAACTATAATAGGCTTTATCTAGTTTTGTTTTGCAATGTAATAGAATATGGATTTCGTGGCCTTACTATCCCACACCTCACAATCGCTATTAGATGTGATTAAACTGCGATTTCTGAATATTTGAATGCATCTACATTCAGCGCGTCTTTTCTATTCATCTTCAATTCAACGGAGTCAATGAGAATAATAATTATGTTGTTGATCTGCTTTTCAAAATTGCCATGAATGACAAAGGCTGGTGCCCAATGCCAACGAAAAGAGAGGAAGGATTAAGGAGGCAGATACGTGTCTGGCCAGAGAGGATGACGTAACGTCCAAAGTCAAAATTGCACTGACCAAGGATGAAAATAACCTGGAACAGTCCCAATGTCTCTGTGGGGGGGGGGGGCAGTCAACCTCCAGCTCTGATCCAGGTGCAGTAAGACCTGGACAAGGATAGGCTCCAGTGGAATAAGGAGAAGACCTGACTCTGAGTCCCTCGGGATTGCCAAGCAGACGAGGAAGAGGAGAGAGCAAAACGTAGGAATGAACTACGTGAGACTGACGACTCTCCAGGTTCAGAGAGAAAAACAAAGACGGGATCTAAATGGAGACAATCCCTCAGCTCCCACTAAGAACAAGAGCGACTCAGCTCTGACCCCTGCAAGTGATATCAACCCTAACCCCACTAAACCCTGGGTTTTCTTTTTTCTATCTCTTTTGTCTCTCTCTTTACCTTCATCCCAACCTCCAATCTCCTCACCCCACTCTCCCCTCCCCCTCCCCTCCCATCCCTCAAGCCTTCATTTTGACTAGAACTCAACCTGAAGTGATGCTGGTGATTCTCCCCTATAATCTAGTTGCTCTACAGTCCTACAATTTGATGCCGTCTAAATAACAACTAATATTTTTAAAAGCGACGGTTGAAGCTTTTCTCAGCAGCCGCTCATTGGAAAAACTTAAGACGATACTTTCTCAGGTTCTCAGAAATACACACCTTGAGTTTTAAATTAACATGCTGCAAATAGAGCCGTCCTTAATAAGACAATATAAATATTGACACTTGAAAGTATTCGCCCAGTGATTAGGTTATATATTACTATACTGTTATATATTATTATAAACCTTATTTCTGACACATATCTAATGTCAATACAAAGACTTTCTTGAGTCTTGGTACCAACAACACAAGCTCCCTCTTTCTTAAGTCTGGATGATGTCAAACAAATTATTCAAACCCCCTTTCCAACATGTTAAGAGTCAATTTGTGCTACAACAAATCATCTGCAGGACTTTCTTCTCTAGCTCCTGCTTTGATGACGGTGCATCACTATCCAGCCCCCCCACAAAAATCACACTCCTCAGTGTTTCAGTCAGCATTTGTATAAATCTCATTTGATAGAGAAACCTGAATAATGCATGAAATGTAACGCTGCTCTGCCATTTGAAGATATCTAGTCCTTTGAGTCAGTTTCCCTTTCCCTTTTCAAAGGAGCAGGCACTTCTGTCTGTTTGTATATCAATCTGCAAAAGGTAATGGATTCATCTGTTTTTTCACCTGAGAGAGAAAATGTTAACTATTAATTGTAATTAATCTTAATTTGTCCCTTTGCTTCACAAGCAGCTAATTGCCTTGTAGGTAGGTTGTGCAAAATTCCACAGAAAGAAGTTTTTTCTCCTTGTTAATTTGAACTTATTTGACTCAGCTGGAGAAGAACAGCTGGGAGAAAACACGCTCGTATTGAGTCATTGTGTTAAACGTAATACAATTGAGTGGTTACAGGTTCAATCTCAAGTATCATTTTTTATTTTATCATGGTGCTATTTAGAAAAAATGTCTTAAATGGCTACTTAACCTCCACTTAAATCATTTCTGACACTGGATAAATACTTGCTGCGATGGGAAGGCTGATCAGTGCCAACATTGAGAACAATAAATCGTTTTGGTTTTCCAGGAGTTATGGTTGACTCCCAAAGGTTCAACCTGCTCCCTCATGTCAAACTATGAATAATGAAGATTTGAAGCTCAATTGATAAATGTTGATGTTATTTCTTCGTTGGGATTTGTGTGTGAATACAAATCCACTACTCATCTATATGCAGTGGCACAATCGCAAGATTATAAATGTGTGTCAATCGTTAACACCTTTTCTCTTAATTATTAAACATCAGTCTCCTCAAATGCAGTTTCAACAAATTAAAGCCTATATAATAATCCAACTATTGCATAAACTGCAGGGTTTCTGTATTTGATTCAAATGTGTTGTACAATTCTTCATTTTACTTCCATATAAAATGTCTAGGCCACAATGTTCATACAACTCAACATGTATGACATTCTATCCTTAGGTAATTTCAGTCTTCTCCCATGTTAATGGATTATCCAACAATGAATATCGTGATTTGACGCTATACAAGTATAATTGAATTGGACGCAATTTAGAAACCAAATATATACATTTTGTTTTCGCTTGCAAAGCATTAACACAAATAAAAGTGTTTTCACACGGAGAGTACTGGAGAAAATAAAGATGACAAGAATATTGTGTTAGCTCGTTTTCTGTGTTTTTTTTAATGACCGGGATTCAGTCATGGATATGTAAGAGAATATGAACTGATCAAATTCTGGTTTAATAAGACCGTGCCTCGTGTTCTTCTAAGCCCTGCTGCCCGCGCCTTTGTTCCTGGCTTTGAAAACACATTCTGATGCAAGCCGCGGAGAGAGCCAGGGCCTGAAGTGAGAGTCAGTCGCTCTGCCGCGCGAATGTGGAGTCCATCACAATAACAGGCATCCATAATTGGCATATGAGGAGTCTAACCAAGACACACATTATCATAGTTGCATGAGGAACAACAGAGGCGGTACCCAGGAGACGGGCAAGATGAATTCCTTAAATGAGATTGTAGACGAGTGAGGAGACGTCCGGGGAGCTGTTAGGGGAGCGAGATGGAAGAAAGAGGAAATGACTGCATACATGTGCATGGTGTGCAGAGCAGAGCAGATGAACTATTAACACATCGGCAATGTGCATGTGACTTACTCTTCTGTGTTAGGTAAACAAGGATTGGAAAGGTGAGATAATGGTGACGACACTATTGGTAATTCATCATTTGGAGAGGTTGAAAAATAACATAAACAAAGGCTGAATGTTACAGAGACAGAGGCCGAGGTGTAACATAACATTTCAACACGGTAGGAGGAGCAAATTAAATCTCTTAAATTCCAGGGCCTAACCTGTCTCATGAAGTTCACCTTTCTGCACTTCCCCATGGCTATAGAAGTATTAGCTATATTCCTTTGAAGGGACATCAAACCTGCCAATTGTGCAGTGAAGAGGATACATATGTAATCTTCTTCTCTATTCTTCACAATGTTTCACCATCAACTTTCACTGACACACCCCAGGGACGATGCAGAATCCGGTATTTTCCTGTTTGCTGTCTCAAACTTTCAAACTTCAGTGCAGATCTTCAGAGAGAACCCCACGCCTTGATTAACAGAGAGTAAATGTATGTTGATATGGAAACTACGAAGCAGATGGGAATTAAAAGTCTTCTGTATAATGTTATATAGTTAACTGTAACTATGTAAATTTAGGATTAGGGTCGGGATATGTGGATTATTCCCTGAAAAATCAATGATCATGTTAAAAATGGCATATGTTGCTATGTTAAGGTGACTGGATCTGCCCCTTTAACCACATATACAACCACATATACATTTTAGGGTGGGACCTACATTTTAGGGTGGGACCTTCCCAAACCCAGGCTCCATCCTTCCACCATATTCGTTGTGTAGTTTCTGTGTAATCTTCTTAACAAACAAACCCACGAGCAGTCAAAGGTAGAAACAACGCATCTTTGGCAGAGTAACGAATGGAAACGGACAATGTCAGATCTTTGTGCGACAGAAATCGGACTGTTGTGAGATGTAAGGAGAGATATGGCTCCCACTTCAGTATCATTCTAACTGATCTCTATTTTTAGCTTTTAATGGTTAAGGACTGCTCGGCTCATTCGTCCTGTCACCACACCACTGGTGTATCTGTATGGATATAAGCAGTTTGCGCATTGATTATAGCATAATTATAAGACTGTGATGTCTGTATTTAATTGAACGAAAGCAGAGCCAGTCATTAATCAAGGACACTTTGTACTTTGCTATTCCCCCGGTGAAATAAATATGACCATTTGCATGGAGATTGGTCCAATCAGTGGCCCCGGTGGGCAGCGGTGGATAATTTGTATCAGTCATTCCCTGTTAATCTCTGCAGTCCTGCTGTTTAAAACAATGAAGAGACAGAGACTCATTCAAATACAAAGAATCCTTACCTTTACGGCGGTACGTATGAAATACTGGCCAGTGACTAGTTTTATGGGATATAGAATAAGTCCACATATATGTGTTCAAGAGGAACTTAAACAGCCAAATAGTATTAAACAATGTGTGAGGCTGATATTTGGTTTAATTGTCACAATCACCAATTAACCGTTAGCCACAGAAGACTGATTCAACTCTATCTTCTAGAGATACATTGAAATACTGACTGAATTTATTTTCTCTTAATGTAAGGAAATGTTGTTAGTTTACATATTTGGCAAATTGGCAAATCTGTTGGTGCACAGCGTATCAGTAAAATGGTCAATGTATACAGTATAGATATGTGTGTGTGTGTGTGTGTGTGTGTATAATACTGGTTCTTATGATCGTATATGTTATAAATATCTTATATCATTTATCTGGGCTTGCAGTACACCCACTTGTAGCTACTCCATCACTTAGATTTTTATGGTTTTGTTTAGACACTTGATGAAGGACAGGGAAAAGATTGTGACGTGCTTTAATACAGCCAGAAGTTTGTTTAAAAAATCTATCCCTGACCAAACCGGAGCCCTTTGTTACCTGGACCCAGCCAAGGTCTGAACAGAGGATGTGAAGGCTGCTCTCTGGAGTGACAGCTGTGCAAGAGGGTTGCCTCCAGCCGGCAGCACGATGCAAATGGAAGGTTCCACTTTCTGCCACCTCAATTGAGAGCAGTACAAATACAAACTTGACCAAATCACTTGCATAGCTCCTCCGCCAACTGAGAATAAAAAAAATTCACAATTCTGTTGTTGCCTTTATAATAATGTTTCTCCCACTCCGGGAGTCCAACTTCACACACATGCAAAAAAATACTCTGCTTTGAAAGTAAAGCTCAGCAGACCAAGCGTATTCCAAAGTAAACCAAAACACAACACAATGATTGTGCTGTCTCTCTGTGTGTGTCTTGACTGGCTCCCTGTTGCATATAGATGAAGCCCTACCATTAAAGAGTGCAGGGACACGTGTGGTATGTTTAATTGGAAGGAGGCTGTAAGAGGTAGAACCGTCTTCCCTCAGCCCTCTTATCTGACACTGAAGAAGAAAGACTTCCAGAGTCAGTACCTGCCCATGAAGCACAGCCGGTCACCAACCTAAACTCCAGCCTCCATGAAGCTCCATTCTCACACTTCTCCTCTTATCTCTAAGCCCCACCTGCTCCTTCTCGTCTCGTCCAATCACGACCTGACACGCTCACCCTGTAGCCAATGACTTGCATTCAGCTGTCATTTCAGCACCGTGGTGTTTACTGATCCACCTCCAGCTCCTAAAGCTCCTCCTCAGGTGTGGATGCCCGGCCGTCCAATCAAACCCTCTCATCTGAAGCCTCCTCCCTCGTCCACCTCTTCTCCACCAGGGTCCGGGCCCCAGTTGAAAGCACCTAATTCATAGAATACTTCCCATGGAGATCTAATTCCTTCCTGGTCTGTTACACCTGCTTACAATACAATCAATCAATCAATCAATCACTTTATTGATTGGTATTATTTATGTATAGCACCTCTCAAAACAAATCTATTGCAGTTCAAAATGCTTCACAAGCGATTGACAAAATGTAAAAAAAAAAAGGATAAACAAGTTCAAAAACCACTCATACATTGCAAAGATTACAATTAATAACTGTAGTTTTGTTAATAAAGCAAGAAAGAATAAATGTTTC
The DNA here is from genome assembly GCF_947347685.1 of Pleuronectes platessa. Classification (NCBI taxonomy): domain Eukaryota; kingdom Metazoa; phylum Chordata; class Actinopteri; order Pleuronectiformes; family Pleuronectidae; genus Pleuronectes; species Pleuronectes platessa. The sequence goes on from NC_070626.1 coordinate 24,414,942, forward strand.
GAAGAAAAATATCCTAAATATATATTTACTTTAGATTTTACTTCAAACATTCGTATTTCTATATTGGCTCATGCAAATAGCGTAATCATGGATCTGTTATCGCCCCGAAATCCACATGACTATGAAAAGCCCAGGAGCTGTCAGCCAACATACTGCTCCTCCCGCTGACACCTTGAAGAGCCGTGGACAGATGATAAGCACCAGCACACCACGACACCACATGTGTAGATAAGAGGCCACTGGGCATGTGCTCCATTGTGCTGCGTTGTGCTCCAAAAGCAAAGTTAGGAATCTGAAATAGATCCTGTTGGGCCCAGTGAAATATAGAAACGTAACTCTTTTATGACATCTCTCATCTTGATTAGGTTTTTAAAGTAACTAAATGTAATTTTTCTAACTAGGCAAATAAAGGCTTTCTGAATATGAGCCCTGTAAGTAGCTCTATTGTATGTGAATTCAAAGTATCACAACGTGTGATGACATAGGTTTATACTTTAATTGAAATCTTGTGGACGTGATGATAGATAGATAGATAGATAGATAGATAGATCATTTCAGTACTGACAAAAAAGAACATTATTCCAGTTCAATTAAAATTATCTTGAAGTTGAGGCTCTGAATCTTTGTATCAATGTCCACCACCAAAAACTGTGATTGTCAGAACCTGCAGTGCAAGACATGTAACATGTAACACACACCATGTTCCCTTTCTCACACAAAATGGCCTCCTCATCCTTAAGTGCTGCTTTGTCTGAGCATAGCCCGTTGCCCATGGTTACTCTGGTCAAGAAGACAAGTTTCTTCCTGCACATGCACACAGACACACACACACACACACACACACAAAATCTCACGCACACACAAACACACACACTCACTCCGACACACCAAACACACACACAAGCAAATAGCCGGTGGCTGGTGTTTGGTGCAGCGCCCCTGAGTGCTTTAAATAACATTGAGGCACAGGTGTTGAGGAATGCAGGGGATTCGGAGCTGTGCTGACTTTTGCTTACAGCAGTGTGCAAATGTTGCAGATGTCCACGAAGACGGATAACTTGAAGACAAAGAAACCATTAGATTGCCTCCTGATACAAAGTCGTTAGGAGCCGTTCTGCTTGATTCTGCAGAATCTGATGAGTAAATATAAGCCACGAGCAACAATTGCTGTTTATCGATATCGACACTTTGAGCGAACTCTGTCCACGTTCCTCTCTTTAAATCGTCCTACTCAGCGTGAGCAGATCGCAGAGGTCACAGAGGAGGAGAGAGTCATCCTCTTTTTTTAGGGGGGGCCAGAGGTTGTTTGCAACTATGAGGGAGGATTCTTGTTCTAGTCGTCAGGGTATTACAAATTAGATAACGATTGGCTAATTAATTGGATGCACACTATCAGCGCTGACGTGCCAGCCCCCTCGCCAACAACCTACAGGCCTCCGAATGGCAAGGGGGAGCGGCTGGAGAGGGAGTGAGAGTGATTGAGTGCGGGGGATTTAGTGTCCATGGGGCTTGTTTATTTATCCATGCTGTTAAGCATGCCCAGATGTTATTTGGGGATGAATTAGGCTTTGTTTTGGTCCGACATGGAGGCTCAAAGTGCTGTGCCGCTGTCTCCAGCTGCTGCACGCAAAAACCCACAAGATACATCTGGCAGATTAATCCTCTGTGCTGTAGGTTTTCTTTGTGACCCTTTCATCCTCCACTACAAAACTCACACATGACCAATCCATCACCACTAATGCAATGATAGTCTGTATTTTAAACAGCCTGTGTTCGTATGGATCCACCCTGCACCGGGAGAGGACACATTGTACACAGCTCTGGGAAACGTGCTTGCCGTGCGATGGTTGGTGTCCAACAAGCCACAGAATTACAGCTCCATGCAGCTTTGCAGCAAATTTGAAAACAGGTCCTGTGATCTACACTAAAGGCTATCTGGGGTTGGAGGGATGTGATGGTGAGAGGAGCAGAGCAGAGCAACACGCTGGATGCATCCTCGAGAGAATACTAGTCTGGCTGATGGATCCTTTCTAGTGCTCCCTTTGAGGCCAGGCAGCAGCTTCTCATGAGAGGGTGATGGGGGAGATGAAGGGCAGGAGGGAGACGGAATAGAAAAGGAAGACAAAGCTCCAGAATGGAAGTGAAGGGTGGTCGGAGGGATGGAAAAAAGGGAGCAAGCAAGATTGAAGAGGAGAAAAGTTAAGCCAACGTGAGGAAGAGTAGATGAAAACAAAGGCAATAAAGCCTGCAAAGAAAAAAGAGCGACATTTACATAACTTCACGATCTCTGATAAATATTACTGATTTGAATCTCACTTTGAACTATTCTCAGATCAATTTGTAATTCAAATATCAGACCAAAGGGACTTTTGTTTACAGCCTGTTCTGTGAGGAAATAGCTGTTCCATCGATGTGGATGTTACTCCTGCTGGAAATGTGATTGGCATTTTCACCTCTTTTTATTTGCCAATGAATTTCAATCAATTTCTTTAACGCGCGTACTATTTCCTCTATAGACAGATATGCACATTCACAACCTTTCAAATGCCAAGTCTTGTAAATATACTAATTTTATTACTTTAATTCCACTCCATCTTTTTGTATTAACTTCTCCCAAACACCAAATAATACAAGACATATTTCCTCTGCTTTCTTTCCTTTCACCCCCGATGCTCTCTTCACTCAGTGTTTCTCTCTAAACTCCACCGCTCCACTCTGGAGGTTAACTTCATCTACTTTAAGTGGAATATTCTATCAAAGTTTTTGAATCTCGGTAAACAACCATAACAAATTAAATTGTTGCAGGAGTCAATATACGTCTTTCAAACCTTATTTATAATTCAACTCATCCTATACAGACTTATTATGATAAGTAATTTATATGTTCACTTTAACAAGGTCAAATGGGCTTGATAGTAACTCTTCATATACTAACTTTTAATTAGGATGTATGAAAATGTGATATGAATCATATTCTTTGATTTCTCCAGTGCCTCCAAAACCATCTGGCCTCTTGTGCTTTGGAAAAAAAAAGAAGAATGTCCTGAATCAGACGTTGTGGACAGACAACCGAATCTGCAGAGGACAGAATCACTGGCAGAGTAACAGCACCAGGGAGCCAACACATAGCCCGACCTTTCCTGCTCATCACCTACTGTACTTCATTTCCTGCTCTACGTCACATCACTTTCACCTCTCCAGTGGGCCCCTCTAGTGATATGAGGTCTGCTCCTCCACTCCAGCGGTGAGGAGTGGGGGAGACTGAGGGAGAACCAATCAGCTCAACAGCTGGAGGACAAAGAGCTTTTAATACAGGAGGCACCAGGGAGGTTTCATTAGTAATTTACTTTAATATTGTATTTTTCCCATATGGAACCCAAAATAACTTTTATATAAAGATAACAAGTTCATTTCAAAGACCCAACATGGCACAGAGAGACCAGGATTCATTCCTGTTACAACTAGCAACCGTTACTGAAGCTCACAGGACATGAGGGAAACTAAAGGGAAGCTTGACTGTGTGAACACGTCTTGTGGTGGGAGACATATGCAAATAATATATATGCATGGATATAAATTGTTTCAATGGGCAATGTTTATTATAAAAACAAACATTTGAGAATGTTAAGAATGTTAAGCATATATCCTCGATCATATCTTTACTGTGATGGTTTCAACCCTATTTTGGAAAGAAAGGTTGAAGAATTTGTGGACAGACTAAATACTGAAGTGAAAATGCAGTTTAATCAACAACAGCATATCAGAATAATGCTGCTCCTGACTGGCTGCTGTGCATTAACAGATAGGGAAGTGTGGTTCCTCTGCTTCAACAGGAGATTTGGAGAGCTGGACCACCTACAGCCAACAAAGAAAGGATCCAAAATGGATCTGCTTTTACTTTGCCCGTACCAATCCATGAAGAATGCTTGGATCAGCCCCAATCCCAATTAAGGGTATCAGCGACTGACAAGCCTTCTTCTAGTTTCTTTTCCAAAAGAGGAACAAGTACCTCACAGTGTCAGTAAACACACTGGAAATGTAGTGATACTGCAGTTCTGTGTGTGCTTGGATTTCCATATGCGCTGAACAGGGCAAAGAAGAAGAAGGGCAGATTGGACTTTTTTCTCGAGGGGCTCTGGTGTTTCAGTGCAGGCAACATATTCTATCAATTAGTGGAGTCCACAATATGTGTGCTTTGAGGTGGTGTAGTAGGAAGACACCTGTGAAAACCTGCTCGCTGGCCTGGAGGCACCAGTACAAGGGAGTGATAAGGCCTCTATGGGAAGACGAAGCATCCAAACTGGTGTTTCTAGCCATCAGGCAGTGCAATGCCTTGTGACCAAGCAGCCCAGCAACCTGCTGCACTGCACTGCAGAGACTAAACCAGCCGCCATGGACCGCTCGCTGCATTTGCATGCACCACAGTCCAAAAGAATTTTTTTTGGGGCCTTTTGCTGTAATGTTTTCTTCCAGACGTGATTCTGCACATTCCTGCAGCTTCTCTACAAGCGTCCGCGCACACTGTATTACAATTTCACAGCAGCTGTGTCGCTCGGTTAACATTCGGATAATACAGTGGAGCTGTGAACAGAAAATAATGTGGAATGCATTTGTGCACACTGCTGTTCTTCTGATAGCATCGTCCTGAAGCAAGAACAGGAACAGCTAGGACTATGCATTCATGGCCTGAAGAGGTCTGTGCTAACACTGCATCAAACTGCTCTTAGTCCTCTATAGACTCATATGGCAGTGTGTCCTTTTATGTAAGAACATGCAGAAGCATTTCAGTTTTAAATATAAAAGATGGTTATGGTTGTTTTGACAGCTCTGTCTATGCTGATCCATCCATAGATGACGCAAATACAATTTCAGATGACTTTGGCTTTAACTGGTACCATAGCTTGTGTAAGAAGAAATAAAACCAGTGCAGGGGCCTTGCTGTAGGAAGCAGATACCAAACACTGTTTGACCATTTCCATGATAGTGGAATATGTGTGAAAGTCCAAATCCACGACATTAACAGATAAATGAAACTACCACTGCTGCAGATTCCATGTCTGGAAACCGACTTTGGCTCATTCCTATTGAGAAATGCATAATTCTCATACTGTAACTTATTAAACCTGATGTCTGGAGTTAGATCAGTGGTACACATCTTTGCATAAATAGGATTTTGACACAATACCAAGGATATAATCATTAAATTAATTAAACGGGTAACAAAACGTGCATTTTCTTTCTGTTCTCGAATCACATTTGTCTTTTCTGTTCCCCGCGTGGCGAAGGAAAGATGGCCACACAGATTTTCACAACACTTTTGAAATTGCAGTTTTTTCACAGCTCAGTGCAAGTGCTCGGTCCCCATGACAACAATAGGCATGTGAAAATGATTTCTCCTCCCTCTCTCTAATCTTCCAGCGCATTAGACTTAGCCACTGACCTTGTAATCTAATTTCTGTTCTTGCTCAGTGAGTGCGCCTGCTCATCTCGACAGTGGATCGAGTACATTTCTGGTCAAAGATCCTTAATGTAACTGAAACTCACAATGAGACAGATATGTGATAACTGATTCACGCCTCACACTCGCCCCCATTTCTCCCGTTTTTAATAATAATGGTATTGTTATATGGTAGATTATAGTTTTTTCCCTCACACTCTATTTGGACAAGTGAAAAGTCGGACAGGAGCAAATGTTGATTGGGTCTAATTCATCCTCTTGGGAAGATGAATTAACATATTTATGCCAAATTTCAAGGCCATGTCCGTTTTGTGGTTGAACCCCCCCCCCAGGCACAATAAATGAATTATCCATAAACCCTTACCCAGATCACCCACAGCGTTAACCAGCACGTAGATACGAGAGCGTAATCTTTTAATCATTGTGAGCTTGCTGTGGCTGTGATGGTGTGTGAGTAATTTAACAGGTACAGATAATGATCACGTCGGCCTCATGAGTCCTGAACAGTGCACCGTGACCGAAATTCACTTTACCCCGAGACACACCGGGACGCCCAAGTGTCTGAATGGGAGAGAAATAACGACAGCGATGCTCACTGGTTTTGGTCCAATTGTTTCACGGTGTGTGCAGCATTACTCTGCATCTTCGTGTTTTCATTTGCGATGGGGGGGCTCTTTGTGGTGTACACCGAGTATTGATTTTAATCTGGAAGGAATGAGAAGATAAGATATTGCCAGTGGTGCTTTGCTATCAACGTGTCAACATGAGCATTTACTACATTTTTATTACTGTAAGAAAAAGAATGATTTCAAATGTACGATGTGGGTTTGTGTGTTTAACGAAACACTGGTGGGGCTTCGAGACTTTGGCCGACGCAATAATTGATAAAGTTTTAATCAAATTGATCCAACTCTTTATCTAAACTTCAGCTTGAAGGTCGTTTGCTTCGGAGGTTGCTGTGTCTCTTGTGAAAGCAGACACAGGGCAAAATAAGAAAGGGAGGAGAATTCTGTGTGGAAGACAATATCAGGTTGAAAGAAGTAACACAGTCGTCATACACAGACTGTTATTCTACCAGTGACGGTATTGACAACTGAAACATTGCTTTCAGAGTTTGGGTCACAAGGTGCAGCGTGGTTCAGAAAAGACATCCGCAAGCGCAATACTGAAGGTCATTGTCGTAATAGTAAATATTACAAATATTGTGCGAGATGTGATATAATTACAAGTCTCCGATGTCCCCGTAAAACACTTTGCTCGCCAATCGACATCTGCAACCTTCACAGCTTTACCTTGCCCCGTGGTATATGATCGCCCTGCGTTCTGCCATGTAAAAGTAAAAGTGCCAGTGAAGAAAGAAAAAGAAATAACAATAAATTGGCCGTGCGAGTGAGATGCATACAAACACATCGGAGACAGGGTCAACCCCTTGTGGTTTACCACGGTGAATGCAGTGGGGCATCATTATAGATTATGTTCCCTTATAATGGATCTATTCAGAGATTGCATGAAAATAACAATAATGTTCTGTCATGATATAAAAGGATACATTGTACGTGTAAACCTACTTGGCAATAAATACTTTCTGATTCTGATATTTTGCTATTGAAGCAAACCTTCCCATATTAACTTAGACCTTAACTAATAGACACATACATCAATTTGCAAACTGTATAGTCATGTTTATGTAGTTGACCAGTGTTATTATCACTGAGGATAATAACAGTAGGGACAGGGTGACCAGACCTTTTTCTGTCAGGGCGTTCACTCTCTGGATGGATTTCCCTCAGGAGATCTGTCAGCTGAGCTCTTTATCTTCTTGTAAATCTTTCTCAAAGACACATTTTGTATCACTGTGCTTTCACAGGAGTTGGGATCTGAATTATTTCTCGTTGTTTTTACTCGTTCCTCATCTGAAACATTTTGGTTCCCATATTCCCGCCCCAATGTTTTAAGACATGTAGTTTGACATCTCCAAATTGCTTCTGATTATTAGATTATTTTCGCATTCATCCTTATTTTAAACTTTTAAAGAACCTTGTATTTCAAAATGTACTTTTTAAATAAGGTTTACTATTGTTTTTTTTTGTTGCTTTTGCTGTAGTAATAGTATTCATATCACTATGCTTCCCCTACAAAGATTTATTTATCTTTTGCTTATTTTAAGAGATGTGCCATTCTGACCTCAGACCCTTCTCCTGGAGTCACTCGACACAACTCTACAAAGAACTGGACTCACAATGAGCACCATGAAGGACTAAATGGCCTCCAGCCAAAAGCAACAACAGTGTAAGAGATACGGCGCCAGGTTTTCATGAAATTATTTCGCAGCACTTTGCAGGCATGTGCTCTACTCCAGTCCAGCCCACACACGTAGTCACAAGCATAAGGCATTAGCATAAAGAGGAAGGGGACACAGCAGGTACAGTAACTGCTTACGAGCAGAGGTACAGTAAAAGGGTAATGGGGGGGGGATGAAAGAGCGAGAGGTGAGACAGTGGGAAAACCGACAGGCCGCTCCTACAGCGAAGTGGTGACACAGAGACGTGGAGCTCTCTGTGTTGATCGTTACCTCGAGCCTGAAGGTGTTTGATAATAAAACAGGATCTTGTTCATCCCCCGAGAGCGCTGTAATTGCAATGTTGAGGTACATCTCCTTTCTGTTAATAACTGTAATTTTAGAGCACGCTCTGCCTACATATACATTTATTCATAATCACCTGAGGGGAAAGGACAGAGCCGTAGTTTCTATTAAAAGTGCACTGAATTAAATGGATGTGAGCTATGCTTGAAGAATTAAGGTCAGCGATGTATTGATTTGATATAAAAATACAAAAACTAACAGAGCGGGGATTATTCATTTGCCTTTTTTTTCTCTCTCTCCATGTTTGAAGGTCATCAATATGATTAATTGATAGTTCAAACATACATTTACATGATTGTTAGAACAAGTGGTCTCTGATTCCAAACGGGCTGCAGGAGATTTGCAAGCGCCTCATCAACAGTATTGAGATTTTTTTGTCTCTTGTGGCTACAACATGTAGTTTGCAACTTTGTCTGAGCGTTAAGTCAGTACATGTGTCAAAATTGACACGTTCACAGGCAATACATTCACAGTGATGGAAAAAGTTAGCACCTTCGCCAACACTGGGATCTCTCCGCCTCAGCTCCAGTGGTGTGATGATGGTAACGAAAGAATCCCAATTAAAAAATTCACGATCCCGGAGATGATCGGGAAACGGTGTAGGACAGACTGTTTACATTTGAGACATGTAGAAATGGGTGAATCCCTATTAAATAAATGCCAGTTTAATTTAAAACCTTTCTCTCAAAGTTTAGATCCCCCCCCCCCCCCCCCCCTAATGCATTGTCAGCATCAAGTGGGAGAATGCTAAACATCCACTAGACTAACTTACATTTAACGAGAAGCATGCAATAGAGATAATGTCTTCATCACATCAACGGAAAAATGTGTCAACATATATTCAACCTTACGAGCATCTACTGGCTTTTTTTTTTTTAAAGCAGCAAAGCAAAAGCACAAAGGAAATAAAAACCTGATAACGATAGAATGATGCATGAGTGATAGCCATGTGCATAAATCTGCTTTGTGAGCTGGTGGGTGCACAGGGAGGAAGTGGAGGTCAGGGCCTGGCAGATACCCCTGTCGGGTGCAGGTGGCGAGTATCCTCTGTCAGCCAAGTAATTAAGTGTCCATCACATCCTAGCAGGAGGGCTGTGCAACCCAGAAGCCTGTTCCAATCTCCATCTGTGTGCAGGACTGGAGCTGCAATATGGTCCCACATATGATCATAGTGATCGCTCTGAAAATGTGTTGGTAAATACACGTGGAAAATAGAATAAACTCGGTCGGCCACCTAATTTAAGCGCGCTGATTAGCCTGTAGCGGTAGCTTATAAAGCAGCACAATCTTCAGTAGGTTTTATAATTGTTTTATAATAAAAATGTGTTTGTACACTGTGTATAACCCAATCAGGCTATGCTCACTTTTAAATTGACCTCATCATAACGTCATTTAAACCCAATGATGATGAATCATAATGATTTCTGACATATCTATGACATCATTTCTCAGATGACGTCGTATGATTGGTCACAATATTTGGATCATTATAAGCTTTAGATTGTTTCTCTCTTATTTTTGAGGATATCTCTGAAAGCTGTTTTTTGGGGACCATAACTTTGTTAAAATGAATCTTTGTATTTTGACCAATCAGCTGAAAAAGTTAATCATCAGAAGATAACATAGCAACTAGTAATCCTGATAAATTTGCTAAAAATCCATTCAATCATTGTTGAGTTACTGTCTACATACACACATACATACACACACACACAGACGAAAACCTTGCTTATTACACAGTTGTGAGATATGTTATTTACTTGTTTCCTTCTCGTTTATTCCCTAGGATAAAAGTCACTTCAATGTCTCTACCTCTTACTTTGAAAACACTGCACCATTCTGACAAACTCATTTCACAGAGGACCATTTGAATCTGATCAGGTTTTAGCCTTGAGTCAGAAACTCCCAAGTTCCCAAGGTAAAACTGTTTTAAAGAAGCGACTTGGTAAAAACAGATTGATTTATTCCATTGCAACGGAAATTTGAAATACAACTGAAGTCTAACTCAGGGTTGTGGCTCTTTGTACGTTGCAGGTACAGAGCGTGTAGTTGAAAGTTTAACTGTAACTACAGAGGTAAACAATTATATTAAAGTTATATTGGTTAAAGGGTGATTGAAACCTTATAATGTGCCTTCTGGGATAAAAAGTGCATCTCAATCTTGTCTTCAACCGCTTTTATCACAATTATTCTTAAACAGGTGAAAAAGGTGATAAAGTCGAATGACATGGAGCCGCTGTGTTGTACAACAGTTCCCCGACTGGATCGGTGTTGATACGTGTGCTTACTCACTCTTAATGTCGGAACATGTGTGAAACTAATTTGTTGTTTTTGAAGATGGCAGCAATTAATCTCTCAAATGACCCGGCCAGATTAAACAAGAAGAAAGAGAGGATGCTAGGAAAATAAATGCCAGCATTAGGGGAAGAAATTACAAGATGACCTTAGCGAACAATGATTTATGGATTCCCCTCGTCAAGCAATTACAGCAGGTGATACCTTTGAAATTCCAAACCATGGAAATTAAAATTGCTCCTTTGCAAACTGTGCACTTGTCAAGGGCATTTAAACTGTTGCCCACAGTGTACATGGGGAGGCTCCCGTGCAATCATCCCTCTTCCCCTGGCAAATCACTCAGCTTTCGGGGTGATGGAGCAAACAGCTAGAAGCCGCGGACAAAATCAGGTGTAAGGGGATGGCTCATTCGGGAAGTGGTGAAATTAAAATAGTGGAAACCCTTTAAATGTTTTGCAAGTGGGAAATACGCCAACATTCAATTAATTACCTGATCAACTGACGACGATATACTTCCGTGGACAGAACAAGCCCAAAATAGCTGATTGTGTTCAATTTGTGGTTATTGACAAACATCCGTCTAGATAAATGAAAATAAAATGAAGAATCCATCCCTCACTCAATTGTGTCTTTCAATGCTCATGCAGCTTTTTCCACATTATATGTCTTCATCTGTCAATCATGACAATAGGACATTTTTTGCAAATTTGAATGATTCCTTCTTGTAACAAACACTTCACTTCGAACAAACCCAAATGTCAGTGAGTTTCTTCATCTTTCTACTTTTTTGTCAGGTTCTTTTTTTGATTGAACCTCGGTCACTTCCTACAGAGGTGTCATCAGTGCTGCGTCTGAGAGCGACGCCCCATGTCTGCGTCTACTGGGACAAGGAGATGAAGCAGTGGTTTGTTTCCCAGACGGAGGCCGTGATGGACCGAGGCGGCCTCCAGACATGCACCACAGCCCTGAACTTTGGTAGACATCACCTGTAAGAGCCTTGTGTGTGTGTGTGTGTGTGTGTATGTGTGTGTGTGAACGTTTGAACCGGACATTAAACACACACCTCGCCCCGCTGCCTCGCTCGCACAGAGTCTGTGTAATGTTCGATTGAGCCGGTGTGCAAACAGACAAAGGGCTGAAGGCGGCTGACACTAGACAGAAGAGCAAATATGATGCCTTGTATATGTTAAATAGCGTATTGTGGCTCTATTTCCCTCATCGCCTCTATGTCCAGACAGATGCTTGGTTATGGTCTTATTTAGTTGAGCACAATAGTTCAATTCATATGACCTTCGCTATAATGTAAATGGGAGAAGTTTAGACATAAACATAACCTTCTTCCCTAAAATTCTCTCATTAATGTTGTAACGCCTGTCAGTTGACAGTTGAATCCATCGTGTTGTGTATTTGCTTCCCTTCCATTTCACCGGGTTCGATAGAAGAAGACAGATCGTAACAACCTTGCTATTTTGAATCAAGAAGAAACAAATCAATCAAGCTAATCTGGAGGATTATGTTCCCTCATTGGCTCGATGAGGGGCGTGATGATAAGACGATATTCTTTATTATGCTTCCCTGTGTGAACGCTAAGCTCGGAGGTGCTCGTAAATTCCTACATGTGCACGCGGCCTCGTGTCCCCCCCCGCTTTAACCTGACTGCAGAACGTGGAGCGTGAGGACGAGAGCACACTTGTACCTCGCTCAGGTGCTTTCGGAGCACATGTCACATCCCCACCATATGTCTCTGAAACATGACATTACAAGGCAGATTATGAAGAGCTTTCATCACTAATGAATACCTCACTATTGAGCAGAGGGGGGTGGGTTAAAGTGATCTGGTAAAATTGGTAAAATAAACATAAACCGGTGCAGTTTGTGTACAGAGCTGCTCCTTCGCCTGCTCGGATCCAAGACAGCTGGCGGCAGGAAGTGGAGAGCCATAAAATTGCATTTCAGCGGAGAAATGCATTTAGTTTCAGCTTACTTGGTTTTGTACCTAACACAATCTGAACACAATATGGAGGCAGATGTTTGCACCATCAGGTGGGTTAATTACAACGAGTGTGCTGTATATTGTGTAAATACCCAGCATCATACTTCGGGCCAACTTCTCTAACATCTAATGATTACTTGGAATGACTTCAGGAATGAGGTTAGAGAGACGAGGCTGAGGAGCTGTGGTACACTGATGTTTTGTGTCTTGATATTGACTTTGCTTTCCTCTAACAATATAAATGCATTTTTTTATTGATTTTGGTTGTATTATTTTACATAAAGTATCCAAAAATGTAGTTTTTTTATGCAGCCTCAATATTAAATCACCTTTTAGACCTTTTCTTATTCAAGGAATATTGACAAATTTTGTTTAAAAATGTAATATCATCTAATAATAAGCATTTTATTTGATAACTTAATAGTAAATTAGTAAAACATTGGAGTACGTTTGAATTTTACATTTTATTCTGTACTATTCTTTGCATTTAGCATCGGTGTTGTCGTAGAACAGATTTGTTTTAAAGAACACTTTTTCAAACTGTGTAAAAAAAGGAAATGCTGGCGTCTTGTTATTTTGGTAAAATGAATGACGGCCTTCTGCAGATGAGGTATCGAGGGACAGCTAGTAAATTATAAAATGGCACAATCGAAGCCGGTGGCTCCTCCAGCCCTCCTCAGTCCTTCGGACATTTGATGAGTAGCTTTGTCTGTCCCCCCTCAATGTCAAAGAATCAGCAGGCACTCTGACTCTCTGATGGGGTCAAAGACCTCTGCCGCTGAGAGAGGGTGACCATGTTGAGTCGAGGACACGCTCTGTCATCACGCCCAGACACACATTTCCCGAGACGCAGCAGAAAACAGCAGGAGCCGGTGACAAGCGCGTTAAAAAATAAAATTAATGAAATGTACACAAGACAGTAATATCAAGCTAGCAGCCAGACGTGTGGTGTCATCGCTGTGAATGTCTGCGGTTGTTATTTTTATCCTACATTTGAATCCTGTGACACATTAAATAATGCAAAGCTGAATTCACTGACAAAGGAGTGGATATGAAAGCAAAAGACATGTATGGGGCACGAGGAGAGAGACGGTGCCAGCGGCCTCATCATTTCATTTCCTTTAGCACATCTATAAATGGCATGCATTTTAATCCTTTTAATTATGGATCCTCACTACAATTACCTCAAATTAAATTACTTTGCAAACCTCAGAAGGATACACAGCTAACTGAGAAGAAGAGGATCATTCTGCCAGGGATTTAACCTCGGTTTCTCTGTGACACACTGAGCTATCACCCCCACCTCCTAAATCCAACTCCATATGGAACTGAAATAGTGAGAATGCCTAAAAGCCCATACTGTAGCACGCTAGAACCCAATCAGCCTTCAAACTCCTCCAAATCCCCTCTTCCCCAGTTCTACTCTATTCATGGGGCTACAGAGATTACAGCGAAGAAACCCTGCCTGGCAGGCATGCCACACTTAAATAATCTCTGGGTGAAATCCCAGTGTTAATGTGGGGTTTCTGGATCATGGCACTGCAGTGTGCCGCGGCGCTCTGTGGCACGCTGGTCGCAGATGACGGGCAGGCACCAGGAGGCAGAGGATGTGCCGACAGAGAGGGGTAGGAGATTAGGATGAAAGGAAGGAGAGGAGGCAGAGAGGAATTGGATAGGAGGCGATGGGTGGAAACGGAGAATGGGAGGAAAGGAAAGAAAGAGAATACGACCGTGTGGCATGCGGCAATAAAGCAGATTAAATGAAGGGGAGAGGCAGCGGAGACGGAGGGAGGAGGGAGGATGAGAGCGATGGCACAGTGGAGGCGAGATGGTCCCCTGAGTGGGGCACAAGGAGCTCGCCAAGGTCTAAATGACATTACCCTGCATGTTATATACCTACTTCATGGCCTTGGGTGGGTGTCCCATGTGCCAAGAGACGCATAAAATCCTGTCTGCTATTCTTACCCTTCACTGCAGCTGACCCACAAACACTCTCCGCTCGCACTCGGGAGCGTGGCATCGGACCAGGAACGCTCGACCCGGAAAATGAATTAATTACTTGATGTTTCAATTGCAGCGAAAATAATTGCTTTAGTCCACGGGTTAACCAAGAAAGTGAGAAGATAGCATACGTCAGGGAAGGAGACGGCATAATGACAGGATTAGCTCGGGGTCTTAAAGACTTCATCTTTGACGGATACACATAAAAAAGAAGTGTGGGGGTGTGGGGGGGGGGAGAGAGAGAGAGTGAACGACAGGGAAGCGTGATAGGGCCTTTAACAGCCGTGCACTTGGGCGGCGCACAGGGACTTGTCTCGGATACACGCCTCGCAAAAAATCTCAGTGGCTCTGATTTCTGCACATTAATACAACAATCAGTGAAAGCACACACACACACACACACACACACACAAATACACACACACAGACACACACAAACCCTTAAGCCCTGCGTTCTGCCTCCACCAACCACTCTCCGTTCTTGGCGGTAACCTTGTCATTACTTCATCACCCGGCCTTGATTCTTCTTCTCTCCTGCCTCTTCAGTGGAGTGAACTTCAGATTCTCATCAGGAGTAAAAACTTGTCCATTCAAAAGATACACCACATTCCCCCCCCCCCCCCCGCCCCCGTTTTACCATCGTGAATGACACATGACAGCGTGATATCCTCCTCCTCAACCTGCCTACAGTTGCTCTCAAAACCTGAATGCATTAAAGGATATGAAAAAAACATCGATCTACTTCTTTAACACAGTATTACAGCCACACATGAGTATTTCAATGCTAAGTATTTCCAGGACATTACCGCTGTGACCTTTGCTCTGCTTGTTGCTGCTTGTAAAGCCTTCGATTCAGGAGTAAAAACTGTTTAAAGTATAATTAAAATGATTTTTCTTTTACTTCCACCACCTCCTTCTCAGCAGCGAAGGAATGATTTCAGTCTTGAAAGCTTTTTTTTTTTTTTATCGTATACACGACGGGTCAGAGGTAGAACAATATGAGTCAGGAGAGAAAGTGTCATGGGCAGAATGTCCTGACCGGCTGAGAGCAGGAGTAATTAAGAGTAAATACTAAAACATGAGGTTGTGTCAAGGCCCCTCACGGTTCTAATTGTGCTTATTTAAAGACTTGACCTCTCGGTCCCGGGAAAATTCATTAGAGGGTGAAACGGCCTGAATATCCCACAACGAGTGTCAGGGAGTTTGTAAAGAACAGGAGGTTTTGTGTGTTTGTCGGGGGGGGGGGGTGCAGAGGGGGCTGGCTCGGTGCGGTTGTGTTGTGTGTGGGGGACGGGGGGGCAAGCCGGGTGAGGGGGAACAATCTGTACCGGTTAATTAGCACACGCACGAGGGGCATCAGGAGAGTCCCGTCTAAATCCTCCCCCTTCATCTCGTGCCACCGCAACAAGGCCCCGCCAGATTAACCTGAGCGTATCATCACCTCCGCCGGCGGGGCCCGGCGACACACAACAGGCGACACACAACAGGCGACACACAACAGGCGACACACAACAGGGCGGCAGAGGGATACACATTTGAAGCAGGATTAGTAGTCTTTTAAAACGACGGCGGGGGAGCTTGATATCCCACTGTACGCTCCCAGGAGCCGGCTGACATTAGGAGACAGACATGACAGGAATTTGACACGAGTGCAAATGAGCTTCATTGACGCGGACGTGTTGAGGCGGTTATGTTTTCACCCCCTGTCCCGTTTGTTTGGTTTCCATGAAGAATAATGCAAAAGCTACCTGATGGATTTGCATGAATCCAGGTGGAAGAATTTTGGTATGGATCTGTATTGGGGGGGGGAGGGGGTCCAGAAATTATTGACTAGCACATGGGGAGATGCAATTTTTTGGACATGTCCCAGGGAATGATTCATGGATCTTGCTGAAACAAACCAGGCAGGTTTAGGGCACATATTTCTGAGGTGTGTGCTCTTCCGAGTGCAGCTCCGGTTTTACGTAACGCAGTCGACTGAAGAGAAATGTTAAACTATCTCCAACTCTTAAACTCGCTGACTGAAATGTTAAGTAGGATTAAGCGGTGACATCAGATCAAGCCCATCTCGTGTCGGGCGAGGATCACGTGAGCAGGGTTTTAAAGACGCCAGCGCCGGCATTATTTTGAGTTGGTGCACAGCTAAATAAAGTCATTTCGCCAATTATTTTTTTCCTGTTTCAACTCGAGTGTGTGATGACCTTTAAAGCTTAGTGGGTCTCCTCCCGAGCCACAGGACTCACACTCTCACAGCGGAAGCCGTGTAGTTTGCTGTTATGAGCCTGAATGGTTGAGTTTTTTTTAAACTTACATTCTCACACAAGGATTCTTTGTTTTACTGGCCCTTTGAATGTTTAATGAAACCTTTGTCTGACATTGTTCAAACATTTCCGAGGGACGTAAAAGATGTCACAACTTCTAAGATACATGTAGGAGCCCAAGTCTCTCCTTCTTCTTCATCTTTCTTTCCTTCATTCTATTTTTTAACCTAAGGCTCTTTCTACTGGTCTGTATATAAATGGCAACGCGTCCAAACCCTGCTGCCATTTCAGCCCTTTAACTCAGCTCCAAGACATTGGACATGGTTTGTTTCCACCATGCAATAACCTGCTTTCATACGGCTTTTTCAATTTCAAAGTCGTACCGCTGTTGTGAGAAAGCGTCTTGAATATATTCCCTCTCAGAATGGGGACACTTAACCATTTTTTGGGGGATAAACCTGAAGGCGTGATGTGGCAATGACAACAGAACAACAGAAAAACATTATATAGCTTATTCCCATGATGCATCACATTCATTTTACTCCTTTAAAATCCTTGATACTTTAGACAATGGCAAAATGACAAAGCACAGGTTGGTCCAGTTGCATGTGCTGCGACTATTATGAGATAGTATTTTGTGATATCATTCTTTGATAAACTTCTGCTTGACTTAATGTTCTGTCTCTGGGAACATTAAATTAACAACATGTAGGTTTTTCTTCCACCAATTCCAGCGCCTCCTGAAATCCTGTTCCAGAACCTCCATAGATACAATAATAAACCAAGTTAAGCTGAAGGAACGCTCACAGTTTTGATTTGGTTGGGTACAAAATCCATTGGACTTTGATTAAAATCATTTAAATCCATAATTTGGTTAGAATTGTGGAACATAGTCTTTTTCACACAGGACATGAACATTGTTCCCTTAACAATAAAAAGTAACTATAGGTTGTAGTTCAATAAGCTGCTGCACACATGATCTATAATCATTGTATTTGATTTAAAACCTTTTACTTCTTTACAACCTTTTCTTTGTTAATTTATGCTTTTGAGGTCCATTATTATCTTTAATGGTTGGACACAGTGTATTATTACAACTTTGTACATTAAAACCTGTCATTTTCTTTCAGACTGAATGAGCTTCAATAATTTTCTAATTCCCTACGTAAAGTTATACGTGTGTTTTAAATATTTCTCCCATTAAAGAAAAGGTGATGAGAATACTGGGTCTAGTTGAATAACCTGTTGAACTAGTTTACAAAAGTGATAATTGACTCATTGTACCAGTTTTTTTTAAAAGAAATCATATTTTCTAAAGATATATTGAACATACATCTCACTATCTTTGACTGGTGTTTAACTTTCCATGACACATTCATCGGATCCCTTGACATGTCAAAACTGTGAGATACATTTAATTAGCCTCTCCCTTCGTTTTGGCAGCTTGACAGATCATCTCAATGTGATAATTATCCTGATTCCCTCCAATTAAAACAGGCTGTTTGCCACATTAGCCGCAGGGGAGGAATTGTGTCTCAGCTCTTCTCTTTTCTTTCTTTCACCGACACGAAGCAGTTCTTGTGACTTCACGTCTCTCGGCAGGAACATTTGTGAGCTTAGAACTCACTTGTCGTTTCTACCTCTTTCTTCATCTTTTGGCCTGAACCTGCATGAAAGAAGACTCCTCAGATAATGTAATATGGTTCTTCATATTGCCTCTAATGCTCCAACCCTGGAGGTAACCACAGCTTGGAATTTGTCATACATCTTACACTAAACGCATGATCAAAAGTCACTTCCTTTCATGATATTTCTATCCCTCCTCTCCACTTCCTTTGCTCGGAGTGCTTCTCTTTAAAGGCATAAATCATGCTGCGAAACGACTCCTCTTCTTCTCTTTTTTTTTTTTCAAGAAAAGATAAAGACCATCTTATTACCTTCCCATTAAGAACATAACATTCGGTAAAATGGACTCCTATTTAAAACACTCCTTCGAGCTCTGAGCCAGATTCAATGAATCTCCGCCGCACTTTAATCAACCCTGGCCCTGCTGTTTCCACATCGCCCTTTCATGATTAGGAAGGAGAATAAAAATTCATAGTATTTGACTATTCAGAGTCCTAATTTAAAGGAGAGCAGAAGTCCCCAAAGGGTAATCTTACATATATCTACATTCACAGTATGAAATATCAATATAATTTCCATTCTAGGGCAAGTGGAAGTGACACAGGTATCACATTTAAAATAGCTCTCTCTCACACACACACACACACACGTGCACTAGGACACACACACACACACACACACACACACACACACACATACTAATATAATACCAGCCAGGATGCAGAGAACCAATTGCATGCATTAAGTAACAGAGGGCACAGAGCGGTGTGGAACGAATTCGCTGCACGTACACACACACACACACACACACACACACACACTCATAGGGTATAGGGGGAGTTTGAAGACAGTGAATAATTTACAAGCCACTGTAAAAAAAAACTGCATCAATTTAACACCATCCGGACCCAGTTTGTGTAAACTAATAAACTGACTTGTGAACCATAGTCGAGACAAAAAAAGCACAAATTCCTCATGCGCACAATTTGATTGGGCCCAAGCGGAGACGTTGATAGCTCATCCCATCAGCCCTCATCATGGAGACCCTGAACAACAGAGCTTTTGGCAGAAAAGGTTATGAAAGTTGAAGACGTTGTGCAAATGGCAAAAGTGCTCCAGCGCAAACAGCTGCATCAGCCGTTCTCGCCCAGACAGCTCCCCGCACCCAAGGGAAAGGTCACAGCGGCCCAGTTTTTAAGGGCCTCCTCTCCGAGTGAGTCATATCAGTGCCCATCATCACTGATCATGTGACACCCCCGGCCACTAACTGGCAGTTGTCAACATTAGTGAATGCCTGTCATCAATCTCCAGCCTGTCCCTTCTCTGTCCCCTTCGCCCCGGATCAACAAAGTGTCCTCGTGTGATGTCTGGGGCGCTGACGCTCAAACGGCTTCAATTAGAAACGCTCTGATCTCAGTGGAGATTGAAAAGCGCAGTCGCATTAACGAATTAAAGGTGATAAAGAATTCATGTGAAGAGCCGGTGCCGCGTGTTTTGACCTTAAAAGCTACTTACAATTAATACCGTCTTCTCCAAACTGATGAATACAATATGCAACCTTTGTTTTATAGAGCCAGATTTGTCGTGGATTTACGACACAATATGTGGCCGGCTCTGCACCATACTGCGCTACTTCTTCCATTTTATAGTTTCTGTTGTTGTTATTGTTGTTTTTTTTAAAGTGTAGCAATCTTAAAGCAAACATCTGCCACATTTATGCACCACGAGTCGGGATGCTATCCAAGGCCCATATGGCCCCCCTGATAGGGTACGTTTACTCTTTGTCTGTTCTGTGAACCCATCTGCTGCTCTTGTTGTTACATCATGTCTTTTCACACAGCGTGCAACTTGGAGATCATTTCACCACGGGGCAGCCATTTTGTTCCACCAAAGAATCCGTACGTTGGATAATAAGAAAGGGATATTTAAGGCAAATGCAGCTGGAAAACAGAAATTATATAGGAATAAAAATGATCTGCATTTGCATAATTGAAAATTAGTTGGAGCGTTTTTTTATTTCAAATTTCCAAACTTTCTATTTTTCCAAAGTCTCAAAAATCGGACCCGCGCATCATTTCGGATGCGTAACACACATCACTCACTGCAGCAGGCGACAAACGAGAGAGATCACGTGCTTCCATTCATTATGTGACATTTGCATAAACGCTGTGACACTACATTACTTCCAAATTAGTTTCAAAATTAAAATATGCAAATTAGTAACCACATCATGTCTGACGCCATCGCACCCAGCCACGGTCATTAGTGGCTGTGACTGTCTCAGGGTTGTGAGCGTGTGTGTGTGTCATTGTTAATGTTGAGGAAATTCTGCTCTTAAAACCCACAAATGGTAAATGTGAGGAGACCGATCTGCCATATGTTGTGAAGAGGTTGTCATTTGCTTATTTGCTAATAACTGTTTTCAGATCAACGCTGCAAATATCCGTCTGAAAGGTGAAAACCTTGCTCATGATTTCAATCACACATGATCGTCCCAGAGTGAAAATTAGACCTGCAATTATTAGTCTTTTGTAAATATTTTTTTTAATATTATTGTCACATGTTTTTGTCTCCCTCAATAAGTTGAAACTCCGACTTAGCTTCCACCAGGGTCACTTAAAAATTTGTAAAGCAATTATTTAAAGTTTCATCGGATTAATAAATAATAAAATAGAAAAAAGAAGGTTTCGCTCAATATTTTTGAGGTATATATATATATATATCCACATATGGAACCATTCAAAAATGATATGTTATATCGCAAGGGTTAATTTCTATACATGCATCTGAGGTAAATATGTGGTATATGGTGTAAAGCGGGAGGGATAGTGTCAAAGTGGATCCGTCTGGCAACATTTCCACAGCCTTCCTCCACCTTCAGCATGAATAAAACACAAAGGTTTAAAAACGCAATTGTCAACCAACAGCAGCCCTTTAGAGGCAAACTAACCTTGTTTTTACCTCTTCTGTTCCCTTCTGCTGCATCGCTCGCAGACATATCATTAACTGAAACTGTGTGATGCTGTGTGCTCTCGGTTCAGCCGCTCTCAGTGCTGTGCGTCATGAGCCGCTCCAGTGTTTTAACAGAGCTCAATCGAAGGTTTCTGACAGCTGCAGGACCCCAGAGCAAATAAACAAAAGGATCGGAAACGGATCAGGGTTTATGGAGCCAATACAGCCCCTGAAATATATAAGGTACTACCGATAGGTGGGAAAGTTTTTGTTTGAATAATTCTTTGTCTCAGTACATTTGGTCTTGGTCAGTTGAGCCAGAAGATTTAAGACAGTCTTATTTTGTGTCCTGCATCACTGTGTATGTGGCCAAAGCTTTGCAAGACCCTGCACACTGTTAGGACTCATTACAGTAACTTTAAAATCAGGCTTTTATTGATGGAGGCAGATGTGGACGACCTTCACACTGATGGTAATGACCAGACTGGCCTTGACACCCAGCTCCTGGTTTCAGCCCCCCCCCCCCCCCCCCCCCCCAACAAGTGCCCACATTATGTTTATTTTCAATTTTTGTTACTAATATTTCATTTTTAATGTGCTGTTGCATTAATTGCTTTTGTAATGGAGTCACTGTGAAGCGGTTTGAGCCCGGCGTGCTCTTGTTGTCCTCAGCTGTGATTAGGAACTAAATAAATCCTTCATTTTGTTTGGCTGTGTGGGCGAGTGCCAGCGAGTGAGTGACACAGGAAGTTGATCTGAGTAAACACTGAGTGTTTGGCTGTTGTTCAGTGGTTTAACTCCTGTTCCACCAAATCTGCATCTTGCTGGTTGGTTGTAAAGTAGAGATTGTACATGGACTGAGCCTATGGCTTCCATGTGTCTCTTCAAACTTTAAACCTGTATGATCACGGCTGCATGCTTTGTTCTGTTGTCTAATTAAATATCCATACGACTTGTATATCAAATGAACTGTTGAGAACTGAGGTAAAACATACTTTTTGTCTGGGGGTCAAACCAATTAATTTCAAACAGATACCTTCTCTACTTACTTTGTATTGATCCGAATCGAATTCAATCTGATTGAACTTGGACCCTCGACATCCTGAGGCCCATCAATGTCCTGCTAATTGAAAAGAGGTCTAGGATGGAGTCTCGCCAGGCCAGTGCTGAACCGATCCTCTCAGGAAATCAGTTGACCTCATCCGCTCTCCCTCTCGACTTTACCTTCCAGTGTTTGTTTGCTTTGATTACACGAGGTGTCGTTTCCTGTAGCTTAACTTGTGTTTCTCTTAAAGCCCGTTTTGTTGTTCTTTGGAGGTCTTCAGGTTCAAAACTATTGAAAAAGTTATTCCAGCACAGTCCGACTCTCAGTTTTTGAAATATACAAACTCTTCTGGTTGCATGTGATTACTGTTATTTTACCAGGTTCCGTTAAACCACTTCTTTTGAAATATAAATCCTGGGGCAAAGTGTAAATGTGGAGAAACTGAGTTTAAATAAAGTCCTGAAGCAAATCAAGATTACTCTTTGTCACAAAGATGAGAGTCCAGACCTTTCAAATGTTCTGTGGACTGGTCTCTTTATCAAACATGTTGTACTGTTATTTTTTAATAGCTAAATTGCTACTCGTTCTCAATTGCTTCGTGTTTGTCACCTCTGCTGTGGAGGTTATGTTTTCATTGTCGATTGTTTTTCCTGTTTGTTAGTTTGTTCGAAGTGTTATGCAAAAAAACGATAGAACACCATTTCCATTCGATTTGGTGGAGGGGTGGAGAGTGACCCGAGGAAGAAGACATCGGATTTTGGAGCTGATCGGGATAAACAGGCGGTTTAGGATTGTTTTGTGCTCTTTCCTCAACATGGTGAGATATGGCATTAGCCTTGGCAGAGGTATCCACTCTCTGAAGGATCCTTCTGCTCTGAACAATGGTATCTTTACAATTTCTACATTACAGCTACAGAGTGACCTCTCTATAATCCTCTTCCGCTCAGACTGGCCTGCAGCTGATATCTACCTCTGTACAATGTGGATACGTCTGATAAACTACACTGTGAGAACAAGTTTGTCTTTATGTTTAATGCATGAATTTACACCTTTGAACATACCAATCTATTTTATATATACACATCATATAAGGCTATAATAACCTGACATTTCAAGCAGGAAATGAGAATATTTACTGGAGGTTGGAAGGAAAAGCTGTTCACCATCGGATGTGTAAATTTCCGACATAGTATTTGTCAAATTGTTTCTATTTCTATCGCACAATATTTGTCTTTGTTTTACCTTTTAATCAAAACTGATCAACGTGAAATCCATTTCATATGAAGGTGGAAACAGAGGCAGAGAATCACAGTGTTGAATTGTGTCCTCGACAGAAAGTGATGAGTGAAGTATTTTAGCAATGTTTCTGTCAAAGTTGCACATTGGAATTAAATTATGTGCTTTTTTCTATTCTCTGTATTTAGCATGCATGACTTTTACCAGTTATTCACTTGAGAGAAACCTGAAGTGCAAAAAGCCCCTTGTCCGTAAAAACCATGAAATTTGCATCTCATCACTTTGAGCTTTGTGGCAGTGGGAGAACAAACCCAGTGCAAACAAATATCATTATGCAGCTCAGCACGCATTCAGCACAGCCCTCATTGGGATCTCAAGTCAGGCACCATGGCTGCTCAGTGTTATCCCCTTACTGTTACTTTTCCTGACATACTCCAGTTTTGAAAATCCATACAAATAAGTGCAAACGATGAAAAAGGTCGCACATTACCCGATGACGAGGAAGACAAAATACACACGCACAGCTAAAAACGTAGCTATACAAATAACAATTCTGGGCGATTCAGCAGTGCATTAGCGAGCGCTTGAGGACTCTGCAACAAACCAACCAGTCACTCTGTCACTTCGTCTTTTCTGGATTTGTTCCCCCCCCCCCTCCCAGCAGGTTAACTGTCCCCAGACAATGAGCCTCAGCTCTGCTTCAGGGTCCACAGAGGAGGGACAGCAGACAGACAGACAGGCCTCGTACTCAGGCGGAGCCGATAGGCCTGGCAAGTGTGTCCTGTTTGGCATTTAAAACACCTCCGCTCACTCCTGTGTCGCGGGAGAAGTGACGGACCTGACAGGCTCGGCCTCATGGGAGCCAGTGGGCCTCTTTTCAATCTCCCTGGGTCAGCGCCGGGGTGAGACGCCAGCGAGTGGCTCCTGGCTAAAAACACTAATTATCATGGCTGCCTTGCATTTAGTAGCACTGTGTTCGGCACTAGGTAGCATGCACCTCCCGGTCACGCTGTCAGATACCTCACAGGACCGGCTCTAATTGTGGAGAGTGTAAAGCTATGGGTGTTTAGGTTCAGGCTGCCAAAGGCAACGCTCTGCATCACTGACTTATCTAAATAAATGAGTAAACAAACAAGTGCTCCAAGCCCCTCCCCCCTCCCCACCCCCGGCTTACGGCGGCTGTTGATATTGTTTGCACGGGTTGTCATTAAGGGTCGTCTGAGTAATTTATGTGGATCTATTTGATTGGTAGATCAGGGAATGGTGGTGTCACAGATTGTGCACACACACACACAGAGACAGAGCAGCACACCACTGCTGGGCTCTCACTAACACACACAGTAATGCCTCTGCCCAAACTCATGATAATTTTATAAATGCCTGAAGGCAGAGTTTGAGGCAGTGGACAAATATAAATATTAATTAACACACTGGGGACCAAAGTAATGCACGAAAACTTCTCTGCCTATTGGCTGCTGCCGTATTAAAGGGAACCATGGTCCGATTTTTAATGCGGTTTGGAATATGCATTAGAAACTTCAAACATTAACTTCTTAAGTTAACATCTTCTTACTGATTTTGAGGGTTTAGGTTGGAGATTAATTAACTTGCTGCGAAGTGCACCAAACTAAACATTAGACGCTCGTCTCTTAGAAAGCACTGGGTTTTCTCACACGGCCCATATGGTCGGAGTTATTGACAACTTCATAAAAAAAAGTGCTTATCTGGTCTGTTTAACTTTATTATCTGACCGCGGCTCCTCGTCCGGCTGGAATCGCTCCTGATCGATGCAAACCGGATCCCGTGCTTGGTCAGAGAGCATCGGCTCACATGTGAAGGACGTTATGTGAACTAATCCCTGAACACGGCTCCTCTGGCTGAAGTCGCCCCGGCGCCGAGGCCGCGAGCATCGATAATGTGCCGCGGTGTGACAGGTTGGCTCCGCACTCCCACTCTGTCTCGCCTCATCGTGAAAAAGTAGCAGAGAGTGGGCAGTGTGTGACAGGTGGTGGTGAGAGAGGTGGGCTGAGTCTTGACATTGCCCATTTCCTTCTTCCCTGACAGCACTCGCCCAACTGAACAACTGTCACTTCCTCAGTGCTATTGCTCATAAAGGTGTCAGGGGGGGGGGGGGAGTCTTAATACTGGATGTTGCTCAGTAGGTACAGTGTTACATTTTTCCAGTTTCCCGCAGCCAGTGATGTGTGGATCGAGATGGAATAATCCAAACTGTGATTTTGCAGATAACGTTCACACATTGAAGAGGACACGGTCTGGTTGACACCACGCTGTAATTGTCAACTTTATATTTGGAAGGGACCTTTAAAAGCCTCGCTGTCTATCTGCGTCTCACTTTCCCTATCTCACACACACTCGCACACACACGCACGCACTAATTTGAATTTACTATATGCAGCAACAAAATACTGTAAGCCCCAACTTAACGACTCAGAGGGATCAGGCTTCGATCCCATATTACACCGTGATGTGCTGTTGTCAGTGGAGGGGCTAAGACACTCATTACAGGAGTTTCTGCAGCGATTGAGTCGACTCTGAACAGGTGTAGCGGCGGACATGTTCAGCTTAGCTCCTCCGTGGGAGAATTAGGAAGTCAGACGCACGCGAGGAAGCTCTCTGATCTCCGGTAAGGGAAGAGGAAAAAACAGATGGGTCGGAATTTTTATGCCAGCTGTCTATATTGCCCCTCTCTCCATACTTCCACAGTTTGCTGCAGGGTGAGAAGATGGTTGATGTTTTTTTATGCACACAATTCATAATGAGGGTTACAGGTCGGCACAGAGCGGTCCGGGGGCAAAGCGTGTGGTCAGCACAGGAACTCACAACTGACTGACGGGTCTGTAATCACAATTGTGAATAGTTATTTAATTGATGTCATTATTTTTTGTTATAATGGATAAGGCCACAATTCTTGACATTGACATTAAATGAGAAAATAGGTGACAACTTGAAGTGGGTTTAAATACTTTAATAAAAACACTTTTAATATCAAATATAATTAGTTTATGATTAGTGTTCTTCACTGTTATGCTGCTTGTTTGTGTCAAACGGAAAATGCATTAATGAACAAGAGGGGGAACAAACTAACACCAAAAGAAAATAACTTATACATGACTGGAAGGACGCAAGGGAAATGGCAAACAAATTAATTAATAAATAAACAACAAATAAATTAATTAATAAACTTATTTCATGGGTAGTTGGGATCAGGTGATATTTTTTTTATGCGGATGACATTATAATCTATATTAGTTCTATAAACATGAATCTAGAAGTTGTTCCACCACTTCGAGGTGAAATGCTGAGTTTTTTGGGGGTAAAAAAAGTTTGCATTCCTAAGGATGGTTTTCTGCAAATCATGTCATAACTGCATTAAACTCTCTATCTGGGTAATACTGTCTACCGTGCAAAATGGCAGCTTGTAATGGAGGACAGATTAAATGGAATCACGCTCACCTCGTGGCAAATTCCACACCAGTAAGCAACAAATGGCTTGCCAAGCTCTGGGTGACATTTCTGGGGATTAGCTCATGATGTTGGAGTTCAGGCAGGACCCAGTAGGAGGGACGGAGGCTGAGCATCCAACCGCCCTCCGCCTCACACACACACACATGCACACACAACGGGTTATTTATTTATAGTGCAGCTACCTCTAGAACATTGGTCACAACAAAAACAGACCTATAAAGACTCAGACTGAAATTGAATGAATCCAATTATTCAAACAGAAAAAGTACAGCAAAAGAAAAGCAGGTTTAAGGAGAGAGAGCAAACTTTAATTTAACAACAAATATAAAGAAGCTGGTACAAGTCGATGAGGCTGTCGGCCCCTGTCCCAGATGTGAAAATGGACGGGTGTGTGGGTCCAGATCTTGCTTTGAAACCTAAACTGTGTACAACCTGATTTAATTCCAGTCAGTAATTGATCCCCTATGTGTGTGTACAGGTTTTTCAAGGGAATTAATCTCAATTGTGACTTTGCATCTGTTTATTTCACCTTTTTTTAATTTTCATTTCTTGCCCCTTCAGGCAAGATCTGACTCGACTGGAATCGAACTCACCTCGTTTTCTGATTTGATATTTTTTAGCTTTTAAGCTCAAGAGTTAGGGTTAGGAAATGAGAGGGGAGAATGAAAAACCCATTTTGCATAACCAAAAGTTTAAGATGCGGCTCCAAAATCAAGTGGAAAACATCTAACTGCTGCTCGTGGAGACATAGTAGGACGCATGGGGCGCAGTGAGAGGTTGTGTGAAGCAGGGAAACAGGGAAGGTAAGTGAGAGAGAGCGGTGAGAAGTGACAGGAGAAAATGAAAGGAGGAAGAAATGTGTGGACGGAACAGAGACGATGACCTATGGAAGAATGCTGCAGCTCACCTACAGAATACTGCAGGTCGGAGCGTTGGCGTAGCGGCTGAGTCAGAGTGCTGTCAATCTACCGTCGGACCTCGGGAATCGAGTAATGACGGATGACGTACAGACGTTCAGCTCGTGAACAACCGATTTCTCCTCCACGCCTCTAATGTGAGAGAGTTCTTTGCATCTGTCTCTGTGTTTATAATTAAGAGTTGTCATAAGAAAGTCCATAGTAAAAAATGCCCTTGATCCTGTCAAAGTATTTTTGTTCTGTGATATTAATAACCTAAGTTCTGTTATTCTATTCACTCAAGATCAAACCCATGAGAGCATCTGCATTATGTGTGTGGCGCCTTCATTCAATTCAAACAACACTTTCCAATCCTCAAGGTGTAATCGTGCAATAAATGAATCGAGGATGTTACATAAAGCAGAGCGGAGGGATAAGTTTGAATTCAAAGGTTTTATTAAAGTCTGTTTACAATCACGTCGTGTATTATTCCTCCAAATATTCATGTCTCCGTGGCATTTCTGTTCTAATCAGCCACCACATTAGAACCACTATCTGGATTAAATGGGGAAATAACCTTATCTCTAATCTGATGACATTTGATTAATTTGACATAAAAGTGAAAGGTTTCGAAATCTCAATTAGAAATATATTTTATGTATTTTCATAACTCAAAAAACAGAAGAAATTAAAACATTTTAAATTGCAAATAAGGGAATGTGCTTTGATTTGCAACAATATTACTGTGATTAATTGATGAACGATCACTCATACCTCCGCCATGGCCCCACGTTTCCTTTATGAAACCACATTTTAATTTGATAGAGCTTCACCAAATTCCACATGCTCAAAAATATTAGATCTCCTAGACATGTTTGATTATTTTTAATCAAGAACCAAGAATATCTATCTGAGTATTCTGTGAAAATGTGCAATTAACCAAATTGAAACGGGTTCCTCCCTGACCCATATCACACCCTCCCACCAGGTTTCATGGAGATCATTTGTTGCTTACAAACAAATTAACCAACCATCAAACCCACAGGGGAGAAAAGATAACCTCCTCAGTGGAGATGAATACAGCTTACACTGGTCACAATATTAAAACTAACACAATTTTAGCTGATTGGTTGATATTATTTGGACTTTTTTTCAATCAGTAATGTAATTTAAAACATTTATTGTAGTGACTTCAGTCAGCCACAATATTGAACCTGATGACTGGTTTTCATGTTTTAATTTAATGACTGGCTTCTGTGCATTCCTTTCTTTTTTGAAAATGTAATATTTACACATTAACTAGTCAAGCTCACAGATGGAAAAGTTCACACAATGACACGTGATCATATTTTGGTGCAGTGACTCAAAAGCCTGTCGAAGCGGATTTCCAATCTCTCTCCGACCACTGGATTTGTGATTAATTAATCCATGATCCTCGGCAGGTACAGTACAGATACAGTGAAACCAGAACCTTCTCTCACTCCACTAACACCCCCCCCCCCCCCCACCCCCCGATCGAGCTGTCAGCCAGAGGGAAAGTGTGTCCTTACACTCACACTGCACCGCCGTCCTCGCCGAGAAGCTACCAAATGTTTTTTCACATTTTCTCTTCTCAAACTTGCTTTTATTTTTTTTTTCTCCTCTGTGACCTTTTCCCTTCTATCCGTTCCAGGATCAGTATGCATTCAACTCGCGGAGTGATTACATCTCACCCTGTCAACTAACCTTGACTTCACCTGTCACCGCTCCATCTATTTTCAATGTGATATTTTCCTTCTCGCCTCTTATTAGTCGCTCCCGTATGAAATCTCTGCCGATGGCCAGTCTTTCTGTTTTGCTTTGTCACGGACCCACACATTCACTCACACAACGCGATGGGTGTTAATTCATTCCTTTATATCAGAAATATATGATATACATGTATGTGCAACATGAAATCAGGTTATTATAACAAATATCTTAATTATCTCAATAGATTTTCCAGTTAGTCCTTCTGTTGTATTTATGAAAAAGTGCCTGTGGATCTTTTTGGTTCTAAATAATTTCTAGGCTCATATTCAGATTCATACATTTATATTTGAGTCAATAACTAAAAAGGTGTCGATTCTCCACTGGTGTAAAAAACACGTCCCTATCCTCAAACTGCTCCATCGCTGCAGCTCCTCTCTTCAGCCTCTGTCTGAAACGCTTTGTTTTAGCTCCTGTCTCTCTGTGTTGTGATTGGTCAAACACTCCCAGCGCATGTAGGAAATGTCAGCCACTGTTTTCCCTTTAAGGGGCTTCGGTAAGGGGGGGGGGGGCTGCGGGGGCATGCTCAACTCGCATTACGCAAATGTGGGGTATTGTGACATTCCACTGGTGAGGAAGCTGCAGGTGCTTCAGGAGCTTTTCTGTGGAGGAGGAGAGATTCCTTTGTGGACCGTGGGCATTTCAAAATTTGAATTCACACAAAATAATAATAATAATACTTGTAAGAATTGTATTAATACCCTTCATACACTAGGGGAAAGAAACACTGAAAGAGCATCATATACTCAACTTCTATTTTCCTACAGCTTCAATACTCTATAAGCAACATCCCGGAGTTTCAGTTTGTCTCTCAATAGTAACTCTTAAATTTACAACAGTTTTCCATAAGAGTGTCAGACATCCACTTCCTCTGTGGTTTGAACATGAACCAAAATCTATCCTGGCAGCACCGTCCAACGAACGAGGACGGCAAGCACGTCGTCCTCTGTGATGACGGTGACGTCCCTGTCAGCCTGTCACCGGCGAACGTGTCACCTCTGTTGACCCTTAATTGTTGATCTCCCTTCAGCGACTCAGTGTCATTTTAAATACTTGAATGCCGCGGTGAGATGCATCATCCCACCAAGCCGTGTCACAATCAGATCCACCGTCTCCGGGACACTGGGCATGACACATGGATGAGCAGACAAACCACGTGGGCTCTCTCCTGGTGTGAGCGAGTCAAAGTGTGGAGCGGCTCATCG
Organism: Pleuronectes platessa; assembly: GCF_947347685.1. NCBI lineage: Eukaryota > Metazoa > Chordata > Actinopteri > Pleuronectiformes > Pleuronectidae > Pleuronectes > Pleuronectes platessa. The sequence goes on from NC_070626.1 coordinate 24,445,828, forward strand.
GCAGCAGGGAGCCTGCAGTCTCTTTATTGAGCCTTCACATATAAACCGTAGGGTGTAATTATGGTTTCTTGAGTCATGAGCATGTTTACGAGGATCTATATGTAACCGACTGACGTGTCCATACCATCAAGTGCTTAATGGGAATTCTGTAAACATGTTATTGTACCATTATGTTCCTGATTGAGCTTCAGGTCTGTTTCACATTTGATCGCAAGAGGTTTTAGTATTTATAGGATAAATCATGCTATTATCTGTCTTGAACCATAAAGAAATACTATAAAAAAGGTTTGAACTGATGTCTGACAATGTGGGTTAATTAAGAATTTCAAATAAAATGTTCCAAATATAAATTAAAGCAAATATTTACTATAAGAAATCTGATTATAAAGGGATTTTTTTTTCTGTCTTCATCTTTTCAGATCTCCGTTTTTTGGATTGGGATTTTAACAGAGACCTTCCAAACATCTGCTGGAGTTCTCAGTGTCACACTCTGACTTCTAAATTGGTAAATTCCTGCAATTAACCAGAAGGCGTCAGCTCGGTTCCTGGTGGATTTTTTGCACGAGCTAAACGCCATATGCTTCTCACAGAAATGCACATGTACACACACCCACACACACACAAAATCTCCCCTTACGCTCACACTCACACGCGTTAAGATTCCATCCCATTTGGAGACGAGGTCTGAGAGGATTCATCAGGCTGACAGCACCTCTTCAACACATTCCTCTGTTTGGCAGAAGTCTCTTTTCTCGGCGCTCGTTTCTCCTCGGTGTCCTCTGGTGTATTGCTCAAAGCACACAGCGGGGGGGATTAGTCCCTATCACAGCGCTCGCGACCCCCGGATCAGTTCACCGGGGTTAAGGTGCAGCTTTCTCTGAAGATACCGTTTTTCTTTGTGAGGAGAACTGTCACGGGGACACGTTAGAGGAGCCCAGTGGAACTTAAATACTATGATTATCCGTTTAAGTTGCTGCCTCAGTATAAATACTTCCTCACTTGCAGACTCCGTGTCCGGTTCTCCGTCTCTCTCTGACAGACCTGCAGGTTTGAATTGATGCTGGACAATTTGACGGAATCCGCCTTTTACCAAAAACACTCTGAGATGCAGCATTTGAACTAACAGCTAATACTGATGAGAGAAAAACAGATTAATAAGAGATCATTTTACTGCTGAGACCCGGATGAAAAAGGGTTTATACCGACCTCATGTCTGTGCATTAGATACAGAGCAGCAGTCGAGACAGGGGTGGCCAGGCTTGACATCAAGAGGAGGCAGGGAGAGACAGCTGGCCCGGCTCTTAAAATACATTTGCTGACACCTCTAAAGCTTTTCCAATTAGCACATCGAATCTTGTTGGTTTTAATCTGCACTCAAACAGAACTGTAAAAATCAGTTGAGGTTTTAACAAAAAGTAAAATGTGCATACCATTGTCTATGGAGTTGTGTCCTTTTGTTGTGTTGCCCCAAACAAAACGTCCCATGTTTATTTATGTATTTATTTTTTAAAGGAACAATAAATAAACTAAGCATGATGAACGTTTCTCCATCAGAGTAGAGAGGTAATCCACCAATGAGTCACTACATTAGAACCAGGTTCTAGTTTTGAAGTTGTTCTGTGTATCTGTGATTTTTCAAGGCATTGAGCCAGTGAAAAAATACCTGAAACAACAAAATAAGTGTTTACGTCACATTACTGATGGTTCAGGAGGAGCACAGGCTGTGGTTCAGGGTCGTCCACTAACAATTGGGTTGGTGGTTTGATCCCCAACACTGCCGGTCAGCATTCCTAAGTGTCCTTGGGCAAGATAGCGAGCCTCAAATTTCCCCTGACAGCTGCGTTGACATTGTAAGAATGAAGTGTGATAGAAAAAGTGCTTGGTATAGAATGTGTGTGAACGGGTGAAAGTGACTATAGACCAATCAGATACAACACTAACTTTGGAAAAGGTCATTGAACATATTTCTATACCTAATTTATGTTATCGCTTAATCACAATATCACAGGATATCATAGCAGGTTCCCTTGTTTGGAATTTAAATTTGTTAATCTTTTTAATGATCTATCTAGGATCATTAAAACTGTTACATTTGATCTCAAACTAACAAATTTAATTAAAATACATAAGACACTTGATATCAGACCCTGTACTCGAGATAATAGCGAAAGCAAAACACAAGATTTGAAGGTAAAAAAAAAATTTATAAGCTGCAATCTCTCAAATGTATCATGACATGCCCTTTGCAGACCTGCAGCAATGTTCCACAGAGAGACTTACCAGAAAGAGCTCTGCAGGTATACAGCCCCACAAACACTGGGTAGCCTTGTTTTAAAGGTCCAATGTTTAAGATTAAGGGACTATTGGCAGAAAATGAAGTTAAAATAATCCTAGTGATGTGTTTACGAGTGGTAAACACATCTAAATTGTATGAATTGGTATTTTTCTGAACCCTAGAATGAGTCTTTTTAATTTAAATCGCGAAGACTTGCCTTTCTGTTTCTTCATTTCTCTTGTTCACAATTAATGATAAAAACATGCATGTAATATGTAGGATTTCATGTTTTCTGCCATTTCCGTAACCGTATATTATTCTTTTTTTTTAAATACCACCTCGGTATCCTGCCTCTCGGCCAACGCATGCTGTGATAATTACGATCCAGGCTCCTGTGATCCTTAACAGGAATCAGCAGGTATCTAAAATGAATAAAATGTCTCATCTACCACCTATTACCTTTTCCCCATCCACAATGCCTGGGAAAAAAAAAATGTAGTGCAGTCGTTGATTGTGGTTAAAAAAAAATGCGAGAAAAAGTCAAAGCACTATCTCATGCCCTTTGACAACATTGGCTTTTTAAATAAATAGCCAAGTCTGCATGATAAAAGGCAACTGGAATTGGAAATGATTTGTTCCTTTCTTGTTGCTACACTCCCTCACACGCTGTCATTACAATGAATAAATAACTACCCTCAGTTGTATTAGTTGGAAACACGAGACCACGGGTGAAGAAGTAAGAGTGAGTTGATGTTTCTCACAAAGTGGGTGGGCTATGGCTGTAGGTCTCTGTAATTACCCACTTTACTTATAGCACAGATAGTCCACGTTGCCATATAATCCAGCAGTCCTCCGATTCCTCCCTATTGTGACTAATCATCAGCGAAGAAGATGCTCTTCATCAGCCCGCCCGTCTGTTCACCCTGGCTGTTGGCAGCGACTGCCACGATAATGACTAAGGCTACTCCGAGGCGATGTTTACTAGCTGACAGCAGCACCCGGCTCTCTCTGTATGCTCCGGCAAGCGTTTCCATTTAGCTCACTTCTGAAGCTCCTGCCTAATTTCTCTTTGGAGACAGAAATCCTCTAAACCCCATTGTATCCTGGGGCAACATATTTACTGAGGGCTGGCTTTCCAGTACCTGAGAGAGATTAACACTTCCCCCTGATTTATGAATCCATGCCACCCACCCACAGGCTTGGTCAGGGGCCCCAGCCACTCTACCCTGCTACTTCCTCTTCACACAATGGGATTTAGGTATCAGACGGCGCACACAAACACAGACGTCTTCTTCCTTGTATACAGCAGAACTGTGTTTAAGGGGAGTTTAAACTGCAAATGTGCATAAATCATCCTTTTATGAAAAGAGAACACAGAGGTGGGAGGGAAGATGATGTCTGTCTCCTACAATAAAAACTCAGTGATCAAAGGTACTGCTTTCTCCTGGATGGAATCGGATATGATGATGTATGTTTTGAGAACCTTTCCATCGTTTTCCATACTATACTTTACTATACGTGCATATACTTTAAAGTATATGCACGTATGTAGACTAGTCCAGGTCTTTCACTGCCCGATGGGGCTCAAGTCAAAGGATCTATGACATCCATCCACTGTTTTGGCATCCAACCATCTCACTGGCATCATCGGCTGTCTGTGTCTGAGGTGGTCGGACGACTGCCAGGCTATTTGACAGCCCGGTATTTGTTTACCCTGAATAGTCAATTGCAGGGCATCTGTACTACAGGAGCAACAAAGCTGCTGGCACCGGGTTTCACTGGACGTGTCTGTGACTCTTACTCAGTCGAGATGACGCTTTCAAATTGTCCTAATTTTTGCGATACATGACTCATCAGAGGTATCAACTCATAATGCCTGTGGATGAATATGCAACAGCAGTTGTAGAGCTGGAAATGTCTTTGGAACATATGTTTAATTGGTTGGGATCAGAACACATGCATTTCAATGTGTTTCAGCAGTGACAACACACAGAACAGAAAATAGTTCTATGCATCTTTATTTCTACCTTTTCTTCTATTTAATTAACATTTCATATCTTTACGACAGTAGATTAAACTTCCCATTATATTCCCTGAACAGCTATACAGAAGTAGAAGTACATGTAAGATGTAGAAGCTTAATTGACTACCCACCCTCTAATTAGCTCCTGAACAATGGCAGGTTTCACTGCTTGTTATTGTTGCTGGTGTATTCTTTCACATTTTCTCTCTCATCGTCTGTAATTAGTGCGACTCACGCAAGAGAAAAATCTTTTCATTCCAGTTTGCAAAACACATTTCTCTGCATGTTGGTTTTCAGATATCAATGTTTGCAAAGTGTATTCACTGCGTATTGTTTAAATGTCACACAGTTATATATAAATGTTGTAAGGTCACAGAGTGGATTTAGATTCTGTTCTTTTCTTCCTCCATGTCTGATAAAAACAACGTGTACTACAGTAAATATACATTTGAACATATAAAAGTACATAAGTTGCTGTATGCTGATGTTAAGTCACCACTCAGAAAACCTAAATTGCTATAAATAGGGTCCTGTCTCCTATCCGCTTCTCATTACGTCCCACTTTAAAGAGGCCTTTGGTTGCTACAGGCATCGAGATTACTCCTCACAACTTTCCTAAACTGGGATCACATCCTGGCCACAACCTCCTGTGTGGATTACTGGTACACGCTCGTGGCTGTGACACTCAGCCGCTCTCCTCCCGCCCTGCAGCTCATGCAAAGGGCTGCGTTCTGCCTCTCGTCCAACCAAAGTCCAAAGTGTCTCAAGTCGCTGCCTATATTCCAGCAACCGGCCACAGAATACAGGAAGTTTGTGCTGAATTCAAAAAATTCAAGGGATTGTGCCCGAGAGTGAATGCATGTACCTCCGGAGAATAATCCCAGCCCACTCACCGGCCTGTGCCGAGCGCTGTCTATTCTCTCCTCCATCGTGGCAAAGTAGCCAAAACTCCAAACTGTTTACTGCTCTTTCACCCGGTTGCCTTGAGAACATTTGTCCAACGGCAGTGAAAAAACAGAATCCACTGCCTATTCTACTGGACCGCTCTTTAGGTGAAATAAAGTTTACGTCAATAGTCTACCAGTACACGGCTGTATTCACTGCGGCCACTCACTTTACAAATGATGGAGCGGAGTGGTGTGATTGGAACACGCCGTGCAGACAGCAGACAAGTGGGGTGAGAAGTCTCAATGGGCTTTTGAATCGCTTCTATTCAAAAGCTTGCTGCCGTTGGAGTCCGTTGGAAAGTACATGGACTCAACCCGACCATCTCAGCACCAGCACACATCCACTTATCAGACCAAACAGAGGAAGATTTCTGACGATGGAAAAAGGCTCTTTGGGTTTTGGGCTGCAGTATTGATTTGAAGTTGCCTCGTGGAGTTATCTTCTAAACTTACTAAAGTTCTGTTTACAAGCGTTACTCAGATGTTTACCAAATCACAATGTGTTTTCCATAGAGGTCCAACAGCCTTATTGAATTCCTGCCTTCCCCACTTCTTTTTTTTTAAAAACATTTTAAAAAGCCAGATTTTAAACTACCATCTAGTGGTTTCCGTTGGCCAATGGAACAGAGTGGCTGGGACATGTTAGCATGTCACTGGCATGCAGGTGTACACATGTGACGTGCACCAGATAAACAAAAACAGAAAAACAGCTCCATACTAGGTCGAAAACCTTCCCATCTCCATAGACCATCAACCACTGAATATGACATCCAGGTCACAATAGAGGAAATGAATCAGGACAACAGAGGATTGCAGATCACAAGACTTAAGCCAGAACACAATAAGAAACAAAGAGAACTAGAATGGTATTCAGTCAAGTGCATTCCTCGAGCCCAAGGCCCAACAGTCCCCTTAAATTCAATCAAGCTGCACCAAATTGAACACACACAGACACACACACAAACACACACACACACACACACTCACACACAGATAACAGTCTCCTTAATATGTCTGATTTTTTTAATCAAGATCCATGAATTTTTACCAGGGGCATTAGTAAAAAATAATGGATCCTGCAATAAAATTGAATTGGTTCTTTCTTGGTCCATGAAGTTTTGTGGAAATTTGTTCAGTAGTTTTTTTGCCTGCCCCTGCTGACCAGCCGACCAACGAATGGGGGCAGAAGGGTCGAGGCCATTAAACTTCATTACAACTTAGAATCTGCCACCTCTCCCACGGTTTCCTGTTTTCCAGTCGTTCTGATGCAAACTGACTGTAAATCAGAGACGTGTTTGTCAGAGCTGCTCAGACAAACAGAGGAACCTCGATCGGCTCGGCCGCTCTCCTGCCGCTCGCTGGAGAGCTCTCAATGAATGAATCGAAAACAACGCACAATATACAGCACAATGTGGGAGAGAAGACATGCAGCCAAATGTTTCCCGACAATTCATTCTTTAGTTTGATACATACTGAGTCTGCAGTTGTTTGTTTTAGCTCCAGTGAATCAATCCTCCCGCTGTGAGTGTTACAACTGCCCTTTGTAAACTATTTGCTTTCCAGTGCCCATTCACAGTTTCTGTGCATTAACAAGCTAGTTTTTTTTAAATAACATACTTTCCTGGAAACAAGTTGTGTACATCTGCCACAACTTGTTCCTTGACAACTTGACTCACTGCTAATTAAGAATAAAAAGCACCATTCAAACTATGGTGTGTCCTTTTAAGTACGTGGAACGGCAAATCTGTTGAAAGCGGCAAAGTTAATTCGCATAGTACACTGATGCAAAATAAAAACCAACTCGTGTTTTGTGCAGCTCGGGTAATCCAATATTTCCCACGACAGCGAGCCTGGTGGCACAAAGGTAGAGATGCAGTGAAGAAGCTGCCAATCTGTTCTGCCACGGAGAGACAATTGGGACACGTGGGAAATAAATAACCAGAAATATGGCTTTAACAATTTAAAAATAAACAGCCAACCTTGCCTGAAGCATATTCTCACAATATTGGGATGAAAAACTGCCAAGCTAACAAGATGATAAAATTGGACTTATGTTTAATAACAGTGCAGACATGTGGTGGAAATTAACCCAAAATGCAATTGGGATATTTCACACCATTATCAGAGTATATTTTTGGGGGAGCGATTTTCTAATTTGAGAGTATTTTTTGGGTGTGTGAATATTTGTCAGAGTTGGAGGCTCGGGAAAGATGTTTTGTGTCAGACAAAGCTTTGCAGAGTACATGCACCTCAACAGGGGACTTATCCATCTTCTCCTGTCCATCAATGATTAATGGCTAAAGTGGTTCCATTTTCATGGTAGAGAACATAACAATCTTGCATTCGAGCATGCCCCCCCCCCCCCCCTCTCCACCAAGGCCCTTAACAGCCGCCTCTCTCTCTCTCTCTCTCTCTCTCTCTCTCTCTCTCTCTCAGTCACACTGTGCTATTTCAACGAGCACCTCATCTACTCACCCTTTCTCCCCTCTGCCTCCTCCTCTGTTCCTGTCACTTGGTTGTGTTCCTGTGCATGCATAGTGCAACCAACCGTTTGGGTGAACTGTGCTCCTGTTAACATCACTCATCTTTAAATAGTTTCTCCACAGATACGTTTCAACAGGCACTCGAATACCTGCCCACACCTCTGAAACAAAGAAAACAACCTTGAATTTTCGCTGGGAAATTATTAATAAATTCAAACGGCCTCACAATTTAGTTTAGTGGGTGGCGAGCCGAGTGCAGACTGGCCACAGTGTAAGATGCTGCTTATTGTTCGGGACCCTGAGCCCAGACCGGAGTCAGTGTCAGTCCCTTTCTAAGCCCTCTGCCCTGAAAGCCGTGTCAGCGGCAGTTTCCCACAATTCCCATTAGCTAATGTGAACGAGCAGTGTGTCATTTGAACATGTGACCCATGACTGGAGAGGACGGCCATTAGACAGGCGGCTGGATGAGGTTGTTTGGGAGAGGACGGGCACGCTGACATGACAAGACGATGCACAATTTACCAAGAGAATCAGGGACACACAAGCAGACAACACAACACGAGACATTTTCCACTGCACAACTGGAACTTTTTAAGAATAAATCCCACAAAAACAGAGAAAACAACACCCGCACTGAAATACTGGACAAAAAGACAAATAATCCATGTTCTTTATGAACATCCACAGAATGAAGAGGAGAGGTGCAGTGTGCTGACTCACCTCTGCTTCACCTCTAATGTGATTTAATAATGAATGAGTAGGAGGATGATTTGCCCCAGTAGGTAAAACAACCAGTCCGTGCAACAGTTGCTGACGTTGGTTCCTCAGCTTCCAAGGACTTATTATGGGAGATATTAAATGTTGTAAACTATGAATTTTTCATGCATTCTAACTAAGGTGTTTGACCACACCACACTACATGAAGTAGTTAGCACATGGAGGACAACACCCATATCACCAAGTAATAGTAGCTTTTCCAACAACACATCTAACCTTAATAATAATAATAACCATAAATAATTATAATAATCATATGACAGAATAGAAACAGTTAACATCTAAAAACAAAAGTAGTTTAAAAGGAAAATATAGAATAAAATGTGGATAAATGGAAAATGTACTGCATTATTGAAGGTGACATTTAAGTAAATGACTAGGCAGCGTATCACTACATCTGGATATATAGTGTTTCCCCTGTGCCCTGAACGGAGCACATTTTGAAAAATGTTTTTAAAAACCATTATGAATATTTGCAATGATTGATGGTGTCGTTGTCATGTTTGTATCAATACCTCAGCTCTGCTCACAGTGTCATTTTACATTTAAGTGACTCTTGTCTGCCACATGCAGAGTTGCATTGAGTGACATGTCGTACCCCCCGGGGTTTATCTCAGAATAGGCCTTTTATGACATTTGTCTCTTCTTTTAAACGTCTGATAGTCTGTCTGAATCCAATAACATGAGATTGAAAACAGAGTTATTTATTTTTTATAGTGCTGTCAGTTAAACGCGTTATTAACGGCGTTAAAGCAAACCCATTTTAACGCCGTCAATATTTTTCTCGCGAGATTAACGCAGAGCTGCCAACTCTCACGCTTTCGCCGTGTGACACGCTTTTGGTTCTGCGTTTTCACGGGCCCGTAAGCGCAAGAGCCCTTCCGGGTCCCTTACGTGCTTATGTATCCCTCCTTACGTGCTGACGGGTGTCGACCCCCTTTTCTAAAATTTACGGCAAAGCTCCGCAAGCTCACTCAGCCCGCAAGGCTGTGATTGGTCTGCTCTACATCCCGTCCGGAGTCTAGTTTCCGGTTTCATGCCCCACAATACGCGAAAATCACGGAAGATTTAGAAGAACGAATATGGACCAAATAGAAGAGCATTTGGCAGAAGAGATCCGAAAGTATGACCACTTGTATAACCCGTCACTGACTGGCCGATTTGTCCGCCAGAAATAGGCTATGAGGAGCCGGAGTGGCGATGTAAATAAACAGTCTAATTATAGGAAGTTGCTCTTCAATGTCCAGCAGCTCCATCTCAATCAATTGTTGTTCGGTTGGAATCGTGAATACACTCTCTGCCATGGTTCACCGTGTGTTTGTAATGGAGAACACGACTGGTAGAAGGTAAATAAACAGTCAACAACGATTGCCACACCCACAAAGAAGGCGTCTCTCAGGTCGCCTTCGACAAAAAGCATTACTCCGCCTAGTGTTCTGGCGCGGAATTGCTTTGAAAGACGCGCAACGGTTGGGGAAGCATGAATGACAACGAGTCTTGCGCCACAGCGGCGTGAAAAGACGCAGACGCAGTCGCAGAAGCATGTTTCAGGCTTAAGTCACAATAATTTTTTTAAACATCATCGTATTAGGCCGTCATGAAGTACCAGGAGCGGGCGAGTGTGTGTGTCTCTGTGTGTGCGTGTGTGTCCTCCCAGATTGTGTGTGTGTGTGTGTCCTCCCAGATAGCGCACCGCTCCGGCGGCTCCGCCCCCCGCCCCCGCTCACTCGCTCAGAGAGACAAAGTGAGATCAGAGCTCGTTCACGTTTAGGAGCCGCTCAGTGACTGACTGCCTCTTAACTATGGACACAGTGAAAACACAGAGTTCTTCTGGTCTCAGCTGAGCAGAGATCAGCGCAGCAGCTTCTTGATCAGAGCAGAAGCTGCAATTGGTTTTTACCTAGCTTCAGTATCTGTGTTCGCCTCCAGTCTGACCTGCTCTCGCTTTTTGTTTTAATATTTCAGCAACTAAAATATATATGTTTAAGCTATTAGGTTGCAGCTATATGTTTTTATTTATTTCAAAATAGGGTACTTCTTATTTCATACATTTTCCACAAATATGGGGAGGACTCAAAGTTCTGTGTTTCATTTATTTCAAAGTAGGCCGACACTTGCCTGTGTATTTTGTTTGTTTGTTATTTTGTTGCTTGTCTGTTTGAGTAGCTGGCTGAAAGCAAAGAAGTAGTAGGCTTACCTTTTATTGGTAACCTAACTGTTACGGTTCATTGTTTCTGAAATAAGAGGCCTGACTGCTATGTTCACAGCAAACTTGAAAAAAAGAAAATATTAAGCCATGGTTTAAATGGCCTTGTATTTATATAGCGCTTTTCTAGTCTTGATGACCACTAAAAGCGCTTTACAGTACAGTTTTACATTCACCCATTCACACACACATTCATACAGTGCATCTATTCGCAGCACTTTGTTATTCTATGGGGGGCCATTCAGGGTTCAGCATCATGCCCAAGCAACACTTCAGAAACACTTCGGCATGCAGATGGGTCAGAGTGGGGATCGAACCGCCGACCTTCAGGTTGGAGGACGACCACTCTACCCCTCAGCCACAGCCACTATAGGCTGAGTCCTTGTTTACCTGAAATGTGCACTTTATAATTTTATTTTGTACCGCCCTGTTTGGCAATGTTGTTTTTCCATAAAATAAAAAATTTGCATAAAGCAAGCCAGTCCACTTTTCCATGTTGATAGAGCATTAAAACGGAAAAAAAAATGATGGAAAAAAAATAAATGAAGGGACGTTTAGAATAGATAAAAATGTGCGATTAATCGCGATTAATTTTGAGTTAACTATGACATAAATGCGATTAATCGCGATTAAATATTTTAATCGTTTGACAGCACTAATTTTTTAACAATACCTCGAGCTTCCTTTAGGAAAACAAAATATGTCCGCCAAGATACAATCGGCCACTTAAATCACAACTAACTCCTCCCAGCTCCATCCTCATTTCCTACTTGAGACCATTTGCTGGGATCTCAGCCACCGACTCTGATCTTTTTGTTGTCAACCATAAATCAATGTTTATTTAATTCCTGGTTCGATATCAAATGTAGATTAATTGGTTCAATATCACTTTGCCTGGGTATTTTTTATTGCTAAAAAAAGAAGAGCTGTCCTCCTCTTCATTCATATCATCAGTGATGGTGATAATTGTCCCATCACAGCTCATGACATGTAATAATTTGTTGTTAGGACCATGGGAATGGGTTATGTTTCAAGTATATCAATTATATATGTGTGGTTTTCATGATGCCACCACCACTTTGCTCAAAAGCCAATTTAATTATAGGACATTGATGTTCAGTGTAAAAACAACACATGGACTCGACCCTATGATTGAAATAAAAAGAACTGGCTCTCTGAAAGTGTTTCTACTTTTCAAAGAACTAACGCAAGATTTAAGAACGACTCACAGAGCAGAAGACTGTGAAAACTGTAAATACAAATATTTTATGTGAAAATGAATACACACCACTTTGCCAAAAAGCCACCAGAGGATTTATTACTTCATTTGACAACAAGTACTGAACATCATCAGCAATTTCCTTCAGCATTTCCTGCCTAGAACTGCTACTTTTCAATTGGTATTGATTAATTTGTATTATTCCTATTTAATTTATATTAGTCGTTACGAAGCTGGCAACAACACTTATCAGGTCAAACTGACCCAGTGTTCAAATCCATATTGTTCAGACTGTATAAAGTAGAAAGAAAAGGTTATATTGTCCATAAACTGATTCCATATTGGACAATGTGCCTTTTAAAAACAACGACTGATAATCTTAAGGCAATTTTTTAAGATTATTTTTAAATATTTTAGGTGTGAATTTGCTCTGAGGTCTGCTTCTGTGCAAAACATATTCATATATGCAAGTTTCTTCAAATTGAAACTCAGGAATCACATGTGGTTCACTCAGAGACTAATTTAGAGTTCAAAATCATCCCAAAAAACATTGTAATGTGAAAACACTCAGAACTGAGTCATATGTTAATGTTGCCCCCCCCCCCCCCGGCGGCACCGTGGAGCAACCGCTGCACTTAGATCGTTGGCCGTCCTCTCGTCTCTCAGGACGACTCAGATTGAATTTAAGATTCTGTTGTTTTCGAGGCTGATTCTTTAAATTTCTCTTTGCTTTGATTGGATTTGACCCGAAGAACCGAGGAGTCATTCGAAATCGGACTCTTGGTTGTTTTAAAGTTTGGGTTTGAACTTTAAACTCGTCAAACAAGACAAACAACTTTTCTCATTATATCAGCTCCAAACACTCCAAAGACTCATTTAAATGCATCTCACACTCTATCAGCTTTTGGCTTTGTCTACATTTGTTTGTGCACGCATGTATTGGAATATGTGTGATTGTGCAAGTGATCTTTTTGTCGTACTGCTCTGAGCGTCTTGTCTGCAATGTTTTTAAATCATTTATACGGCACTTTAGTCAATAATGGTTGTTTTAAATGTTTTATAAATATCCCCCTATCTCGCTGCACTCTCTTCTCTGTTTATCCCGGGCACTCTCCCGTCATGTATTATTCCTGCTTCTCGGTGGTTTAGGGACTCTCATCGATGCACAACCAAGCCAAAAACATTTGTTTATTTTTCAGAAATGTAACTGGATTGACAGAATTATGTTTCCTCCCAAGTTTGTGTTTGTTTTGTGATTCAGTGACTTGTGTGTTTATGTGTTTTTTTCAGTTCTTTTTACTTCAGACTTCAGTATAAATGCAGCGGACTATTATATTATATTCTGACTCTTACTTCTCTCCTGTTGTTTATTTGATTTGTCCTTGAACAGAGTGACTTAAAGATAGAAAGTGTAATTTCACGTCACTCAGTGAGAAGTAAAAGGAAAAGAGTGAGATGAAGGATGAACATTAGAGACGCTCGTGAGCTCTGTTGCATTAAAAGCATCTCACGGCTAAATTGATTATTTTAAAGCTTTTTATTATACCGAGTGTTTCAAAGAACACTTTAAGTAGAGACACATTGTAAGAGACAAACAAAGCTTGAAATGGAGGTCTAAATATTTATTTTATTTTCCTTCCTTTTCTGAGCCAGTTTGTGATCTTGTCTATCTGTCCCCTGCCCCGATGGCAGATGTTGAGACGCACAGCAGAGAACCTTCATGCTGCCTTGAACATGTTAGTTCTGTGCACCTGTTCCATAAAAGTCCGGTCACTCTATACACACACACACGCACCTCTATATCATATAAGTTTTATTTCAATAAAGCCATTAAATCAGCCAGACTAAATTAAAAAGATTACCGTGTGATATTTTGACCAGCTCTAAAATGGAGTAGCTAAGTATCTGCAGGTTGTGTTTGTGCCCACCTGGATACTTTGGTGATGAAAAGTTGTTTTTGCAGAATGAACCTTCAAAAACAAAACTGAGTTGTCTCCCACTCAGGAGAGAAAGGATATCGTACATTTGTTTTTTTGTTTTTCTGTAACAGGTTTAGAAAAATGAGGTACAGAAAACAGAAAATGTTTTTGAATTGAAGAGAGCACCGGTATAACTGCGGTTTTTCAAGTGTTGCATTATGGGTTACGCCACAATACTACTAGGTTAATGAGCATTTTCAAGTCTGTCTGTTATGAGACTTTAACATGAGGTTAATCAGCCTTATACAAGTGTGCAGATTTTTTTTTAGTCCATTTTAACCTGCAGGTGTTTGTTTTGTCGGCTGCTGCAACGTTCCTGCCGCCTCGGAGGAAATAGATTCACAGTGAAGCCGAGCTCTCAGCGTCTCCCGACTTCTTGAAACAGAGGCAAATCGGGCAAACAGCCGAGAATTACATCTGTCAGAGATGATGAGCTCAGAGAGGCTGACGTTTGAACCGTGTTAACTGTCGGAGAAAATAATTATGTGCGAGAAATGAGAAGTGAGACGGGAATTGACTGGCAGACAGAGACTAGAGTCCGCTGACCAGTGGCCACTGGGAGAGTGAGGGGTCGGCAGACATCAGGCTAAACAGACTCTTCAGTTTGACAATTGCAGTTTAAATCACTTCAGTTATATTTTCTGAGGTGCACTGGGCGACCACTTGTAACAAAGCGCAGGGATGCTTCAGGACACAGTGGTCACTTCATCAGAGCATGTTTGTGCTTCTTGTTTAAGTCTGATAAAGTAATTGGAGATGATGTGCACTGTCAAGCCACAGTCACACACACAAAGACACACACACACACACAACACATCCACCAGTGTAATTCAATAACCAGACTCTGCGAAGCTCTGGGCCTATGTGCACATCAAATATGTCTTTCTAATTAATCATTCTACAGTTTCTCCCGGAGCGTAAATGAAAAGCCTTTTTGGAGACGGATGCATTGAAAACTTTACAGTTGCATTTCAAAGACACAGATCAGTCAAATCTTTGTTGTCTGCTAATAACTCCCTCAGGACTGTCCCTGTCCAAATCCAAAAACACTGCAGCCCGGGCGGCGGCTGCATTCTTCTTCATCATTTATAAAAGGGTGTGGCCTGGAGCTCAGCCTTTTTTAATTGCAACTCAGGTGGAAACGTGGCTGTGATGAACCGCAGGACGTTTTTAATATATTCAGTTTGGCACAAAGTTTGAAGAACAGGACATGAAAGATGTGGATGTGTTTGGCTGTGGACACCAGTAAAGATTGATGGGTAATGCACTGGGAAAAGGACAACTTACCAGAATCTGAAGTTGCTCTATTTGGTTTGAATATTCTCCAAACTGGCAAAGTGTCATTTATCAATTTCCCTTGTTCTCTCTCTCTGGGGCAGCATCATCCATCGCTCATCGCCCGATACAATAATCGCATCCAACATTTATAATGATACAACTCTAATGGAGAGAAAGTGTAAGCTCTTTGGAAAATATCATTGCCACTTCTCGTAATAATGATCCGTTCTCTATCCGCTCCTGTTTTTGTTTATCTCACCCTCTTGTTGTTTGTTGTCATCGACGGGGAATCACTTCTGTAGCCAATTGAAGCCCTGATGGTGGTTTGATGACAGGATGGCTTCATTTGTGCTTAAGGGGGTGAGCTGTGTGAGCACCAGCTAAATTCATCAAAGTAGACTCCAGCAAGTTAACTCTGCTAAAACTTACTTTCCACCCACCAACGTGTGAAATGCCAAAGGCTGGAGGCTGTCACCGCCGACTGTAAATTAGGCCGCTCCCACCCCCCCCATGATGTGCTCATGCGGATGATTTCCAAGTGCGCTAATTGTATCAACTGTGTCATTTGTTTCATCCCTGCTTTATGGGCGTTTGCAGAGTTTCATACAGCAAATTGCTTTAAATCAATTCATTCTCCTCTTTTCTACATTAAAACACAGAGCAGCTCTTAATGATCCCTGCACCTGCGACTGCCTGTAAGTGCTATGCTGGGAATTGTGCGTTAAAACAATTTAAGAGCTTTTGTAAAAATGCAGTTAGAAAAACACTCGTAACCTTTTAAATCAATCATCACTCCGGGAAGGTCTCCCCCCCCCCCCCCCCCTCTTCTTAGCGACCTCGCTTTCTTGCATGCCACCTATTCACTGTTGAGTTTCTCACTGACTTTAAATCAACAGAACCTGCCGAGGCTGTGATTATCATCCATCCACCGGCGTCTTCACTTTAATGTTCAGCTGCCCTCATTTCGTCCTTTGTTTGCATGAGGTCTCCATGTATTTGTCGCGGTGAAGCTTTAGGGAGATATCCAAGTCACAAAGAAAAATGAAACACCTCTTTATGCTCTATCCCGCGCTCTTTGAAAAAAAAGACACACTTTCACAACTCCCACACCGTGTGCGTTTCCCCGGTTCCGATGGAAGCCACAACCCCCGCATTAGTCCAACCACTTTTCTGTCAGACAATTAGTAAGTTCACTTTTTATAGACCGAAAGGAAAGGAGGACGGAATCCAAAGGTCAGGCCAGACGACTGGACCTAATGACAGCTCGCAGACGCGCCACCTTTTCTCTGCCAGGCTGGTGTTACTGAAATCATTATTCCTCTGTGCTCAGGAGATCTGTAAAATTAACTAAGTGGTCGGAACTGTGAAGAGTCTAACTGGTCTCACAGTGTGTAGCAGGTCAAAGTTGAGAAAAATTAAAACATTTACACGTTTGAGCATTTTGCAGCTTTGTAGGAGCATCAACCGGATTTTAAGAGTTTCAGGGAGCGTTCAGAAAATCCAAATGTTCTCCTATCACAGCCATTATTCATTGAGCCTGATGGAATACGTCACAGGGTCGAGGAAAGATGTGAAGGAGAAGCCATGAGGAGGTAGGAGAGGAGAACAACTGTGGAGAGAGAAACGTGAGGAACACAAACCTATAGACTGAGAATTAGCTCAGCTTTGGGTGTTTAAGACCTTTCGAACACTGAATAACTGAATTAACATCTTAAAACACAGCATAACCGTGTTGGATATCTTCCAGACACTGTTTTCCTTTGTCACCTCAGTCTACGCCACGTACAGCTTCTCAGAAAAGAGGCTTTTTTTAAAGTCTGACGGAGACTCACTGGAAACTAGTTAACCTGGAACCACAGAGTTCACATATTTGAGAGTAACACCAGCAGGTAACACATCCCTCATAGACGGGACATGAAATCATTATCCTGCCAAGCAGCAGGTCAATGATCAAAGACCACTGCTGTCACTGGTAATCGTGTGCGTGCAGAAACGGCACCAAAGCAAAATGACGCTGCTTGAGAATTAAAATGATGCTATTAATTTAACTCTCTCTCTCTCTCTCTCTCTCTCTCTCTCTCTCTCTCTCTCTCTCTCTCTCTCTCTCTCTCTCTCTCTCTCTCTCTCTCTCTCTCTCTCTCTCTCTCTCTCTCTCTCTATAAAACACGCAAAGTTCCCATATTCATGTTTGTTTTAACTGGAGCAGTGTCAGGGATATGTGTATATGATATTTAAATCTTATGCAGCTCGAATCAGTTTACAGGGACAAGACTCATCTTGTTGTCTCAAAATCAAACAGTGGCAATTTCTTACATAAATATTGTAGATTATGTACATTTCATCATAAATTACCATATATTTAATAATGTATACTTGATTTCTATTGGCTCATAAACTTTGATGAATTTTGTTTTATCAACCTAATGACATGACACTTGTATTGAGTGAATGGTTCATCAGGATTATTTACATTTGTGTTTAAGTTTCAGGCACCAAACCTTGATGGTAGAAAGATCACGGTCTGACCTGATTAAATATGATTATTTAAAAAGTTATTGTTTACTCGAGGAGCGGGACAAACCTCAAATGCATCAATTACACTCTTTGAACTTCTTTCTTTGCTGCAATAAACCACTGCCTTGGCTTTATTTATTCACTTGCTAAGAATCAATTTGAAAATGGATTTTCCCTGCAATCGTGCGGTATTACAAATGCACATGCTTGGCCCATTTGCGGCTTTTCATTGGGGCAGACAGTGAGTCAGCGGGAATACACGGCGCTCGCTCAGTCCATCAGCCAACCGCCGGCACATCCGCTAAGTTCGAGTCAGTATGAAACCATAGGCACGCACCGTTTACTCACAGCACTTGTGTTTATGTGGCGCTGGCTGATCAGCCCTCAGTCGGCTGGCTGGCACCGACCTCGGGGCGACTTGATCTTACCGCACGCCTCACCTCTTAATGATAAAATGAGAGAACTGGGTCGGCGATGTACGTTCCCACCAGAAATAGTGGGAAGTTAACATCTTCGGCTGAGCACCAGGACTTCCAACTGGGAAATCAACTCTAAATAAATCAAATGAGTTTCACAAATAGGTGAGGAGCCTATGGGAGGCCCAGGTTCGCTCCTGGGAGGAATGAACAAGTCTGGATGATTAACTGAGAAATGAATGACCCGCTCGTGGATCCACTAGAAACCTACTTGAGCAATCAAACGGGTCTAAATTAAATGGTGTTTGGTATGTGGAGTTCTTTATAGAGCCTGATGTTGTTTTTCATGACTATTTATTTAGTCGTTCCCTCAAGCAATATGTGAAACATTGTCTTTTCCTTGAACCTGCGCTTCGAGACAAAGCACGTTCTGATTTCACTGTTTGCACGCCATCATTAGAAATCTGAAGAAGTCGCATTGTGTTTGAAAGAAAACGCACAAATACGACTCACAATATCCACCAAATTGGATCTAAATGAACATTTGGCAGCTGTTTCAAAATGTCAGCAGTGACACTTGAAACCCACATTGTTTGCAAAAGAAGAGAATAGAGGGAGAGGAGGTCGTCATGAGACGTAGTGCGACTCACCGGAGTTGGGGTCGGAGTTGCCGTCGGCTTCGGTCCTCTTGTCGGGGGAGGCCTGCTCGTAGAAGTCGTCCTGCGCCTGCACCAGAGGGAGAGGTTGTGTGAGGAGGGAGCCACTGCCTACAGGCTCGTGGTCCCCCAGACCGCTGTCACTGCAGCTCTCCTGAGAGCCGTCCGGCAGGTGAAACGTGACGCGCCGCTGCGACTAGAACCAAGAGCACAAAACAGAGCCTCCGATGTTAGTGCTCTGCTCTGCCCCCTTTAAAAACCGCTTATAGTCCTATTTCACACCGAGGACAGGTCAGCCCTGCGGTGTGAAATAGGCAGACTTAAGAGTTTGTCTGAAATGTATTAAACATTAAATTACAAAGTAAGGAGGGTGTTGATGAATAGAGGGGTTCGTTTTTTTTGGAGTTTTCACAGAACGGGGAGAGGATTGTTTTCGGGTCTATTCGGAGTTGGGCCGCATTGTAGTTGGGGAAGGGGGGAGTTAACACAAGGTAAACACAGTCACGTTTCACTGCACAACGACAACCAACAACAGCATGCAAATTAAAACACCATGCACTGTAGCAAAGATCCAGCAAGGTGAAGGGTGCAACAAATGTGTGAGCCTCTCGTAAACACATAGTGTAATTAATGTCAAGCACAATTTATGTCAACCCGGGTAAATTTCCTAATATCTTCGACATCGTATCCTCATGTTTGTACGAACTGCTGCAGAGAGGTTTGTTGAGTTTGTGTGCTGTCAGATTGTTTGGAGTGTTTGGCAAAGTCAAAGTGGCCTGCAGAGTTAACAGAAGTCCCCCCCCCCCCCGCCCCCCGGGGTGTCCTTCCACCAACATCCTGCACTCTCACTCAGGAGTGGAATTTCTAAACCCGCCGGTGATCCTGGGACGTGTCTTATAGCCCTTCTGTTGGGAGCTGTACACGTGAACACACACACACTCTCACACACACGCTCGCGCACACGCACACACGCCATCCTTAAAGCCATCCTGATTGAATTTCCAATTGTTAATTCCGAGTGTCTTTTCCCCTTGCTCTAATGACATTTTCCTCCGGCTTTTTCATAAGTCCAGAGACGAGCCTGCAGCTAACCTTTCGCGCGCACAGAGAGGTCCCTGCCACATCCTCGGTGATGACAGACAGAGACGGGTTTTACAGTAATTATTGGCAAAAGCAAAGGTCAGCCATTCTGCAGTCTAATGCAAATGACCTCATTATATATTTTAGAACGGCTCATGCAACATTCAATTAAACAAAAAGGGCGAATAATACATTTCGGGGGAATCGGCTGATTTGGGAGCCGAGGTGCAAACAGATTCAGATTTTTTAAAAAGCATAGTGTTTATTTCCTTAAGAGAGAGAGAGGGATGGGTGGATGGATGGATAGAGCAGACTCCTGTGAATGTAAAGGTCTTGTCAAGCAGCGGGATTTGGGATAAATGTCACCGTTATTAATTATAAAGAGCGAATAATCAGATATGGCTTTTCGACTGAATATAGGGGGGAGGAGGGGGAGGAGGGGGAGGAGGTCCAAAAAGTATCCGCTCCTTTGTTTGCTTATTTTGGGGTGTGACAGTGACGCTTATTATCGCAGCACTATCACTGTGACACCAGGTGAGGCGTACTGAGTGCACGTGCTTTCAAAAAAACCTTTATCGTGGGGAAACAAACCCAATGAGACAGACGGCTGTTGAGGGCGAGCCTTAAAGATTTGACACGAGCCATAAAGCGCTGACATGTTCGGTGCGTGTGCACTTAATTATCTGTGCCTTGGCGTGTTTTTCTTTCCTGCTGATGCCAAAAGGAGTTGGCCTGAGGCAAAGGCAGCCGTCTATTTATTTGTTGGCCGCGCTCGAGGCGTTCGAGGTAGTGATACTGATGCTGGCAGCTTCTCTTTCACCACCTTCAGTCGAGAGGACAACTGCTTACTTTACACTTACTTAGCACTATACGTCCTAAAGTATTCCATTCAGAGAGGCCATGTTGGATTGATTAGAAAAGACAGGGAATTGACTGTGTTAAAAAAAATGTGATTACATATATGGGTTCTATAAAAATGGGTTTTACCCATTAAACTGGGAGTGGTGTTGAATTTGTGAGAGCTTTTCAAACAACTTCTCCAAAAAAAGGTGTGATGTCACTGCATCAGTATAATATAAACACATTAATGTGAGCACTGCTGATTAAGTATAAAGGGAAATGTAGTGGCCAGTATGTAGGTGGAGGAAACACCTGCTCCTGCTGATCCCAGAGTAAAACAGTAAATGTATTGTGTGAGTCAGAATACAATGGAATAAAAAAAGATATGATATGGCCAAACCCAATAATTGTACAACTGACAACTGTGAGCAGTTATTAAAAGTGATAATGACTTTGTCTATTTAGCTTTGATCCTTGAAGAGGTTTTGTTCTGTGTTGTATTTGGACAGAGCAGAAGCTACTTAAGGTAAGAATTGGTCAACATGAGTGAATTATTTACTGCACTCTGTTCCAAGCTAAATATTCTGTAATGATATTCATTCATAATCAAATAGAACCGATCCGGTTGTATATTAGATGCACTGTGCGTGTCTGCGGGTGCTGTCATTTGCACATGTGTTTATTTGTGGGTTTAAGGGTGTTTGGGAGATGTTTGTGTTTCTCCGTCGCTGACAGTCACTCGCAGTAATATTAGCATAAGACCGGCTTAAACTATCCCTGCTGCCAGTTTACAAGATATTACGGCTTATCGCGCCTGCTAACCCTTATTATCCGCTTGTTTTTATAATTTGCCTGACCAAACACACTCACTTTAACAAACACAAAGCAAATGGCAGCACTTTGGGGTTTAAACTCCAGAAAGCCGGCAAATCATCAGGACGAGGGGAGAGGAACTGCCAACCGCTGAAGCCTCGTGCACAACGCCATGAGAGTCGTGTTACTGCAAAGTGGGGAAGGGAAGAGTTGTTGGCCCGCAACAGATAAAACCTTCAGCTGTGATCAATGTGTTCCTCGGGAGCCAAACGGGTAAACATGTAGAAATACACATTAAAGCAGTTAGGGGCTCTATAAAACGTTGATGCCCCATAAGTTGGAGCAATTAGAAATATAGTACTTATGTCAGATGTTTATCTAAAGCGTGCTTTTTTTTATTTTTGACCAAAAAACAAGTGATTCTAAACAAGCTTAAGTCTGCAGACAACAATAATTGAATCAGTTAGTCATGCAAACAAGTAGATACGCTGTGTGTGTGTGTGTGTGTGTGTTTATCTGTTGACTGTGCAATCACTGTGTATTTTGAAATGTTCCAGCGCTGTACTGCAACAACTCCTCTAATCACAATCAGCAGAATCACTGCTCAGTAACGACTCAGACTGATACCAGTCAGATTTTATGCGACAGAAAGCAAACAGGTGTCGGGCTCATGACTCAGAGCTCAGGCTTCTCCTCCTGTGACCATATGGAGCCCAGTGTGCAAGTCAAAAACAACTTCTGCGATGCATTGTGTTCCAAATGAACACAATACAACGCTGCATTTCTATCAGGCGCACACACAGACACACAAAATAATGCAACCTCCTCACCCCCGCAAATAATCGTATCTATCAGCAGTCTGACACCTGCGGTGAGAGAACACTTCCCACGAGTCCTTTCTCACAATCAGACCACTGAGGGAGATCAGTCAACCAGGAAAACAAAACTCACAAAAATATCTCTCTCTCTCTTTCTCTCTCTCTTTCTCTCTCTTTCTCTCTGCAGTGCTCTCTCGCTCTGTCTCCTTCCCATGGAGACCAAAGGTGCTGTGCCATCTGCTGGCCACCTCGGTAAAATACATCAATAACAGAAAAGGCCAGGAATGGGATTGTCTTCTTTGTTCCTACGGTCGTGCCGATTGATTTTTTATTTTTGAAGTCTCACACCTTTTTTTTTGCACTGCGGTTGCTGTGTTTCAACTCTTGCTGAAACGACAAATGTTTGTTTTGGAGACAGTGTGTTGGGAGTGTCACACACTATTCCCCGCAGCTTCCAATCCACAGCCCCCGACACGCTGTAACATTCCATACAACATCAAATCAAGTGAGACATTAGCGGCTGATCGACACCGCCTCCCGTCGACGCAACATTCGGATTTCCTTTGGGCTCATCCATAAAATTCATCACAATATCAGTCAGCCAGGGTTCTATGTTGATGACATAAACAAAAAACAAAACAAGCCTTTTCTCTTTTTTTTCCCAAACTGCTTAAAAAAGATGAAAGATGTGGAGATAAAAAGAGTTCCCAAAGTTGTTTCTGTAAGCAACACACAAATAAAAAGTGACAAATAAATCACAATCTCCCCCGTCTTTGATTCCGACTCGAATATTGACGTAGTCTGCTCCTGCTGCCTCTCCAGAGTCTGAGTCTGCTGCCTTCTGCTTTTCATCATTAAATCATAGCGAGGCAGTTCTGAGAGACATCTGCATTCTGCCACATCCACAATGACGCTCGATCAGTCACTCCCTCGCTGTTCGGCTCACTACAAATACACACACATGCACGCACACTCACACACACAAAGACAAACACAAAGATTCATAAATCTAAGTCACATCTGACCCATTTCCCAAATTGCAAGCTTGGAGGAGTGGACACAGAGTGCGTGTGTGTGTGTATGGGTGTGTGTGTGTGTGTGTGTGTGTGTTTGCACTATGTCTAACACTACTGTGCTTTGTGTTAGTCATTTGTCGAGCATTTGCTTAGCACGTGATTATCAGCACAGTCCATCATTTTGACTCTTTCTGGGCTAAATGATCTCACCCAGATTTATGGATGCAATATACATACACGGCACGCTTGTTTATTTATTTATCTGAGGACCATTTATTTTGGTCACGAAAAACACAAATCCATGTGTGTTGTCGTACACTGTGTTCCTCACCAGACACACACGTTCTCACCTGTCATCTCTCATAGATGACGGGTAATGTGACAAGTTTCTTCTTGCTGATGACAAAGTCTAATTTGTTTGGCGATATGAATGGGTCCAAACTTCACAATCACTTTACATGGGTTTCAGTCTCAACCTCTAAAACACAACAAAAATATATTACCTAGAAAATATCCCATTCACAA
Organism: Pleuronectes platessa; assembly: GCF_947347685.1. NCBI lineage: Eukaryota > Metazoa > Chordata > Actinopteri > Pleuronectiformes > Pleuronectidae > Pleuronectes > Pleuronectes platessa. Next base: position 24,469,693 of record NC_070626.1, read on the forward strand.
ACTAGTCGCCAACTATTTCTGACCATTAGGGGGCAGCAAGACGCTTCAAACTACTGCTATATTGTTCTAACAAAGAGGAATAATAATAATTTAAAAAAAAAATTAAATCCATCCAACATGCTGAGATCTTAATTAAATGTTGCATTGATCGTTTACTATATGGCTATTCCTGAAAAACACCAGCGATAAACGGCGAAAGATCTAAATCTTACAGGATTAAAACGTAACAATACAGCATTGTGTACTAGATACAAGTTTGCTAGAAATGTTTTTGAGCTTATGAAGGTCACTGACCCTTTCACTGTACAACAAAACCCGGTCAAATCCACCATATGTTGGATTTGACCCCGGAACATGGGATGAAAAGGTCTGAACGCAACTGATACACAGCACCGATTATTTCCATGTTCATTTTTAGATTCTATCCAACTAAAGAACGGAATAAGGTAAGATGCTTTAATCGCAGAGTGTACACCTTGCACTGTTATAGCATAAGCTACTTTAGTGCAAAATAATACATCCACTACTTTACGGGGCCAAAAAGCTTATGAAACACAAACCTTCTAGGATTATCTCTGTCAACTCCAGAAAGGCTCTCAGAGTATCTGAAGTTAAAGCTTAAACTGCAGCTAACAGGTGCGGCGGTGGTTGAGCTAACCAGGTCTGACACCACACGCTGCCTACAGCTGAGAACATGAAATGACTACATCCGCTGAGCATGCATGTTTAACTTCTATATATACACTAGTTACATCTTGCCTGCCTACAGATGGGTAAACCTTCCCAGCTCCCTGTGATGCATCAGTGGCAGGTATGTACTTGCGTCATCAGGGGTGGACATATACATTTGACATTTCAGCATATATATAAAAAAAAAAAATCACTAAATTAAACAGAATTTACCTGAACAGACCTCTCAAGAGGATGAAATTCCATTTATAATTAATGCCATGTACCAGCCCCTGGGGCTAGATCCGGACATCTTAGGCTCATCTACTCTCTTTCCCTCCTCCACCCCGCTGTGACCTCCTACCTTTCCTGATGGCGGTTTCCCTCCACATCCCCCCCCCCCCTCCTGTCCATCTTTATCCCAACTTTAGTATGCTGTTAAATAACCCGACTCGGCTGAGTGAGGGCTGAGAGACAGCAGCGGTTCAGCCAGCTTCCCTCCGTGTCTTAAGCAGAGTTGGAGAAACCTGTGCGACTGCCGCACGGCATTAGCCACAAAGTTAGCACTACTGACTCACTCATCGCCTCTACCCTCTGCCCGACATCCCCGGCCATAAAATGAGAGACACAGCAATTCTTCTCTGTGTGTGTCTCCTGCATCAGGATGAAGGATTTGACACTCAGAGACAGTTAACTACAGAGCAGTGCGGGCTAGGCCCTGAGCACTGAATGGGGGAGCTTGATGTGTTTATGAGTTACAGTCCATGTGATCCGGGCGCTGCACACTAGAGTCACTGTTCTGTCGCACTGTGAAGGGTGTCAGCCTTTTTTTCTTTTTTTCCACTCGCCCCAAATGCTTGTGAATCTCACCTGTTTTGTGCAACCGCGCTTAAAACTAAATTAGAGATGTATAAATGCAATCACAAAATAAATTAAATGCATTTATGTGTGTTCTCATTTCTAAACAAAAGCATAATCACAGAGCGGTGAGATTCATAGCAGCCCTACAACCCTATTAGCTGTCGTGAAATCCTATTTGTGATTCCATTACACCAAATAGGTACAGAGGCACACATTTGTTTAGTTGAATCTCTGTTTATCCCGTGGAAATAATGGCTATTTACACAGTCATGATTATCCAGCTTTGAGAGATCAAATGTAAATCGTTGCAGCAGGGTGGTCTGGTTGACTTTGGCAACTGGTTGTTCTGGATTTCTAAAATCGTTTTTTTGGCATTTGCACAACAACGCAAGGATTTATAAGATGATTTATGAGATGTTTGTGTTTGGTTCCAGAAACAGCCAGCAGACAGAGATATCTGGATAATTTCACTTTTCTTCATTTAGTTCACAGCTGTAGGGTATCTCAGTATAATATAACTTTTTGTACATACTCAGAGTATTCTGTTTATTTGCTGACTCAAATGTGCATAAAACTACACAATAGTACGTAGTTTATGTGCAGAATTTGCATCACATGTTTTTCAATGCCTATTTCAATATTTCCTCTATACAGAAAATAAATTTAACTCTAATTAATATTTTTCGCACACAAGGCAACACGAGTCCTGAATCATTTGCCAAAAGCTGATTTAGAAGCTGTAGATCTCAAAAAAGTTTCATGGTTTTTTATCTTGTAGCACTTTGTTATCGCTACACTTCTCCCAGGTAATAAATTGGATTCTATTTATTGTTCTGTTAATAGAAATAAGGAATCATGGGGGTGTGACTCTAACGAATTTAGTCGAGAAAAATGTGCAACATATCCACACCTGCATTTTCACAATCACTCATTTAAAAGCTAAATCCAACTTAGTGGAAAATAAGTGAAGTGTGAAAACCTAATGATATGAAAAACAGCTGATTGGTCTGATACTGCCACTTCAGGAGAATTGATATGCAATGGAGCTGCTGTTTAAAAACGATAAAACAATACTAAGGCGACGGCACATTTCTCAGTTATGAGCTGAGTTTAACTGAGAAGAATTGTGGACACTAATGAAAGCTTTGTGAGGCGACCATTTTGCAGTCTCTACTTGACAAGGCTTGTAACCCCGCCCACAAGCAGCAGATGCTCATGCCACTTTGTAACGGGAAGAAAGAAATAATGGAAGTGACTTCTGATGCTAAAACCTCATGGGGAGATGTTGCCGGGGCCACCAGTCATTTCCAATTCCCCTCACATATACTCTACCATTATCTGACCAATATTGCACTTAGTGGATTTCTGTCCTTTGCAACTGACGTGGTTGAACTGTATCATAGTCAGCACACTGAGACGGGAAAGACACTGCATAAACCGCCAAAGAGGAAGAAAAAAGAGTTCAAGGAATTTCTACCAAACAGCAAATGGCCACTGGCCAATTCTGGAGCATCATTAGGCTGCTGGATTTTCAGAAAAATCAATTGTTGCCCTCTGTGCCAGTCTTTTTTACAGGTCCTCTCTGTGCGCCTGTCCATGAGCCTATGCTACACTTGTGTTCCAGGACTGGGTTGCTGCTCCCACCAGTAACTGACTGTCCTATTAACTCTGTATATCTGATCAATTCTCACCGATCCGACCCGAGCGTCCCGTTGGTTTTTACTAGCAGTGCTTGAAGAAATTTACCTGGCTCAGGCATAGAGAGAGGGCAGAACATGTTATCATTGCCGTAAGCATTGTGCACCGCTGCTGCTCACTTTGAAACTACCGGCTATAACTAGAGGGTACTATTTTTTTACTATAGCTGTACTCGAAGTTGAAAACAAGTAAACAAAAAATTGCTTTTATGAAAAAGTAATAACCCCCTGCCGTGGCTGCACGTGGACGAGGACCACAGAGCTCGAAATGGCTGCCTCAAAATCATATGTGATTTGCCTCAAGCGAAAGTGGCCGAACCCGACCAGCTGTGAGCCCATTATTTGCCTTTGCAAGCGATTGGGCTGTACTTAATGGTTTAAATGTAAATTCCGCGGCCATTTAATTACATAATTGTAAATTGAACATCTCCACGTAATAACTGTAAAGTAGGCCAACATAATTACTTCTCTGCCCCTTGCTAGGCGCCACACCAAATATACAAGCAGCCATCATTGATGAAATGTTGGAGATGATCGACCACATTTTGGACGACCAGCCCGTGGCAGCGTTGTCAGAATCACCAGCATGGGTATTATTGGTTTGATGAGACCACTGACAGCTCGGTTGCCAAGCACATAAAATATGCTTTAATGTGAGGCCATCAAACCAGTTGAAGGCTACACATGCATGTGTCTGCCTCATTTTTAGCAGGAGGTGGCTCACTGACAGTTGATGTGGTTTCAGCGCTGGGCATTTACGATGCTAAAAATGCAAACTGTCTAAAGCAGGAGCCCAACAAAATCCCAGAAAATACTTTGTTTTGTATGTTTTTTACGTGTTGTATAGGTCCACATTGTAGATTTTAGGGTACTATTCAATTTAAGGGGACAGTTTAAAGTAAATTTTTAAAGGTTTAGTTTGTAGAATTTAGTGACATCTAGTGGCGAAGTTGCATGTTGCAGCTGACTTCCTCTCACCTCACCCTCGCCTTCCAAACATGAAAGATAACCTGTGGTAGAATTCACTTGTCCAAAGGTGTTTAGTTTGTCCAGTCTAGGCTACTGTAAAAAAAAACATGGCAGCCTCCATAGAGAGGACCCGCTCCTGACGTAAAGACTAAATATACCCATTCCAGGATAAAGAAAACAACAATACACACAATTTAGATGAAACACACTAGTGAAAACATCACTAAGATTATTTTATATTCAATTTCTGCCAATAGATCCCTCTCATTTAAATCGTACACACTGAACCTTTCAACCCTTCGATGAATAGGTCATAACAGTATTTAATGAATCATATAATCAAGATTGATGTTGCTGATGATCTTTAATTAAAAAACTATACAACTATTGGTTAGATAACATGTTCAATTTCAATTTATTGTTGTCGAACAATATGAAGCAGCATCATTCACATGTTGAGACTGTCCACTAGAGGAGTTCATGCTCAGATACACAAGCAAAGCTCGACCATAAAATGTTGATGGATGACAGTTATGTACAACAAGTGGCTTACACGCGTTTTCTCCTTGAAAAGCAGGTGAAAAAATGTCCTCCCCAAAACATGCATATATTACCATAAACTGAAATGAATGTGTACATCACTGGATGCATAAGTATTTTCCCAGTACTCAATGTGCATATATATAATATGTCGTAGAAGTATACTACATGGAACCTCACCCTGTCCCACCAGTGCATCGATTAGTGTGAATATTCAATCCTCACTGTGGCACACAACCTTGGATTTGTAAATCTTCAGGTTTACACACCTGCTTTTTGCCATTTCACCCGTCAGGAAATTAGAAATTGACTTTTTCTGAGAGGACAGTCACAGTGAGGGGAATACAATTAAGCCCTAATAATTAATTTTATGGTCAATGATCTCACCAACAATTATTTCTGATGCAACAAATCATCTGGAAAATAAGAAACTCCCAGACCCCTTTTTTCCATTTGTTTTGTTGCCAAGCAGCCAGAAATTTCCCTCCAACAGTTTCTAGTGAGAGCAGGGCGGCGGCGGCGTGATGCATACTGCTGGATAGTGTGTTGCACTGCATAATTTGTTTTTGTTTGTTTGTGATCACCTGCCTGTTTGAATTTTGGGGGAATTTGAAAGAAACAAGAACACTATGTGTCTTTCAGAAAAAACCATTCAGCCAACATGCAGACCGAAGCAGCATTCAACGTGCATGTACAGCAGTAGAGAGACTTTTGAAAAATAGAAATAATAGCTCTTATTTTTTATAGTTATTGTGAACAGGCAGCAGGATGAAGAGTACATTTGCACATGATCAACAGAAGGAGGAAAAGAAAAAAGATAACGAGAGAGAGAGATTAAAAAGGAATGAATATTAATGAAACAGATGATGTTTTCCGCTTTGCAGGGGTCCATACGTTATCTGTTTTGTCAGATACATAAAGAAGAATGCAGATATTGATTGCTACATTAGGATGTTTAGGTTTAAAACACTGAATGCAAATCCTAACCAGCAAAGACCAAAGTGTATGAAAATCCTTTCAATGGTTTCCTGTGTAATAGGTTTTCAAATGATGCTGAAATAGCTGAGCCTTGATATGTGGAAGGTTGAAGCTGAATTTCATTCACTATGTCTGAGGTTGCATCATAAGAAGTTAACAAGAAGGCATTAATATCTTATAATGTCCTCAAAAGTATGACAATGATATGTTGATATTATTGCAACTAGATATGAAAAATAAAAAGAAACGTAGTAAGAAGAGCTAAATAAGTGTTTCTTTATTTATTTGTATGTTTTCACCACCTCTTTGGTTTATTATTGGACGCAGCACGTTTAAGAGCAGATAAATTGGTCTTCCAGTCGAACATTAACCTGGATTCACCTTTTGTCTTGTTCCTCGTAAAAACAGATTTATTAAAACGCTGTACACTCTTTTGTTTTTACATTTTTTTTCTCAGATCTGACCTCACCTATTGGCAAAGCAAACAAACAAGGAAGACCGACGACAGAAACATGAACAAAAAACAAAGAACTCTGATGAAATATCAACGGCAATGCAGCAGCCAGTGTGTGACCTGATTTAAATATAAACTGTATTTGAAAACATTGTGACAGAGACATTGACATGATGGTGTGAAGATCCTCTTTTGTTTACCTTTTTATACGATGTGTTTTAAAAAGAAAAAAAGGGATGCATATCCAAATGGATAAAGGCGTAGCGGCATAGGGAGCACTGACAGTAAAGTATGTTTCTCTTATCTGTACAACAGTGGATAGAATACGCACTAGTCATGACTGTCGGTGGTCCATTCACGTCAGGGAAAGCATTACTACTACAAAGACTCAAAGCTTGTGCATTATCTCCTGTAATGCATGTGCTTCAGCGCATTTCAAGTATTTTGCACCAGACCATTTTACAACACTTTCTTTGGTAAAGAATTTATAAAACTGAAATTTCCCAGCTGATGCCCGTGAGCATTGACCTGTGTCTCCAACTTCCAGCGCTCCATGGTGCCACTGCCGCCTGGTGAAGACTCATCTCCCCGGGGAACACCTGCTCTCCTAACACCTCTAACACCCTAACACGCCTAACTAGCTCTTACTGTGCACTTCTTTCCTGAGCGCCTCCACTTTGTCGTATTGATCAGATTCAGCTTAGTACTTGCTTCAAGGTCTTCTTCTGTCCTGAAGCTTGTGTGTTGTCGCCTCTTGGATAAAAGCATCGACCAAATGAGTAAATGCAAATATTTAAAAGGTTTTAAAAAGACTAATCTGGATCATCAGTTTCTTCACGGACGCTGGTTGATTTCCGTGTAATGCAAAGTGAGGTGAGGCCACAGGTTCCTCCGGTTTGTCCCCGAGGGGAACCCATTACTACCTGAATGCACCCATGTCACTTCAACTGACTGCCCTCAATAAGCAGCAACTCCATTACACCGATCCACTCAGAGGACTGAAAATAGCAAAATACTGAAATGATGCCGAACCTATTCTTATAACATTCCCATTCTGTTCCTTCCATCTCTGCGGCTGGTGAGGCTTCCTTCTTAGAATTCACCGGGTCGATCGCCTAACTGTGCGGATTCTTCCTGGTATGACAGTTGGCTTTAACTTTACAAGCACTTTCCATGCTGCGAGGTTCTCCACTGAACAACTGTAAGGTTTTTGCTGTAGATCCCCCGTGGAGAACCACTGTCTCTTTTGTCAGTTCAGCAGAAGCCTCCCCACCACTCCTGGCCTAGTTGCACAGGAGGGTCCCCTTCAATAATGTAGAGCGAGAGCAACGTTATATCCCAGTAAAATATCGACTTGCTCCAACACTCAAAAGAAGCTTCAACAAAACAGGTCTATAACTCGAGTGTCTCAGTGACATCACTAGTGTCACCTTCCTTGCCCTCAACAACTTCCCTGATTATTGGTGTTATCTAGTCCCGCTGGCGCCTTCCTGCACAGGCCTGCCCGGTCTCCAAACCCTCACGTGGCCCCAGGTTGCTTTGAGGACAAATCCAATGTGCTATTCTGGACCTTAACTGGAGGAATAGCTCTATTGCATGCTTGGAATATTTCTCACATTGTAAAATACACAGCAAACTATCGAAACAGTAAAACTAATGATCGCCTATCTAGTGACAACTTAACTCTCACTCATGTCCATAAATGCATCGCCTCAGAGCATGCTGGGAAGCTCAGCCCACCCACCTAGTCCCCGACTCAACCCACCGACTTTGTTCTTCCTGTTCACGTTTCATCTTTTCCTTTAGTTCTCTTATTTGGTATTTTTTTCTGGCTCTCTTGCCTTGTTTTGTGACCCACTCAGCCACAGCTTCTGATTCTCAATATTTACACCAATAGCCCGAGGCTAGATCCTCTGATTTCCCACAGCGGGACAGAGGCTTGTGTGTGTGTGACGGCCATGTCTTTAATACCGGTGGTCAGGTTGAGCAGGTAGATGCGTGTCCTCGACTGTAATTCCACTAAGCAATTCATGTCACATGTCACACAGAGGCGCGTTTACATTTCCATTTGTCGGAGTTTAAGGCAGGGCGCTGGCTTGATAATGTCTTTGATGGGTGAAGTAGATCTGATAGGTACATAGCACGGTAATGTGGAGGCGAGCCAGCAGGGACAAATGAGGAATTACAGTAATACTCAGTGTCAGTGGAGCTTTGTAAATGAGGATGACGGATCATCTGTGCGCAGCAAAGCTCCATCTCTCCAGCCATCAACTTAACAGCCAACAAGGCACTTTGCCCAGTGGTCCTCGTGTAAGCCGAACAGGCCAAAGATTACTCGTGCGTCTCCGTGGAAGATTATTACAAAATAATAATAAATGAATAACACAATGCATGCACTAAACAGCTTTCTATTTATAACCGAACACCTACAAGGGATTTTTTTATAACCTCTGCCCATTTGTATGATGATGAGGTTTATAAAGCTTTATATGTTGAGCATTCACACTGCATTATATTGCCATGCACATCTGTTGAAAGGACTGCACAACTGCTCTGACATATTATATCATCCTTAATAACACACTATAGCACTGCAGTGACAGAACTGTATTAAGTTGTTAGCAGTCAACACAATAATGGTTAGTGTTTCCTGGCTCTTAATAAAGTTAAGAGATAAAAACCAATGAAATGACATTCATCCTCAAAGCCATGTCAATCAAGTATTGGTTTTTCAAAATACACAATTTCCCATTTTAATTAAAACATTACACCATCCCACCGAACACAGCGACGTATGGGACAAACCAGGCGATGTCTCCGAAGACAGGTGTGAATGTGCAGCACAGCGTGAAGCAGGGCAAAATTCCCTCGACACACAGGCAGACACGAGAGGCTTCCTCCCTTCTGGTTGACTCAGAGGCTTCTCTCCAAATCCAAATGTACGATGTAAAAAAACACTTAGAAGTGTTCTGCTAAGTGTGGAATTCAAAATGATATTTTTTTGAGAAATCTGGAAACTGCTACTGTATCTAAACTGTGGACTTTCCCAGGGCCAAGATCTTAACATAGAAGTGTCTCCCATTCCAAATGAAAAAAGCTGACAGAGTCAATTCATGCACCTAGATTTTGTGAGGTATATAATGGAATTTAGTTCAGGAATAATAGCATCTCTAAGGAAAGGCAGCTCCCAGCACTTATTCCCTCAGTTAAAATCAGTAATGGAATTGCTAGCATGGCAGAAAATACCTTTTTTTTCTGTGTGACAATTTGAACAGATGTCAATAGTCATACATTCACCCGTCTCACAACGTTAAGGGACCCGTTTAAACAGCGTCACTGCAATGCTCAGAAATTCCACAGCCACAGTATGTCAGAAGAACCGTTCCTGGTTTACGCTGCAGGCTTGTCACACAAACCCAAATATTACTCAGTAACATTTTGAGTTACAAAGACATATGCCTTATAAGCCGCGGATATACACTCAAAATAATGTTTGGTTTTGAAGAAGTTCCTGGAGCAAACACTTATTACACATCTAGCAATGAAATCCCTAGAGAGAGCAAAACAAGGACGTCTGCGAGTTACAAACTGTACGACAAGCTCAGCTGTTTTCTGTAAAGCTGGGTACCTCCATTCCCTATCCATATAAAAGAAAACTAAATGGCACAGGCTGTGCGCTACTGGTATATAAGTGTTTGCAAATTTGCATGTGCTCACTGGGGACCAACCTGCCAAATAATATTTCAACTGGGACACAGCACTGCCACTGTCATATAAAAAAAAAAAGGCTACGTTTATTGGTTTTCCTCTCACCATCCCTTGTTACCAATTTATGACAGACCAGCAACGGGAGAAAGACAATATTGGTGTGAGAAAGAATGGGGATGGCAGGGCAGACCAAGTAAAAATAAACAAACAAAACATCCAAGGCTGAAAGTCAGAAGATTAGTTTAAAGAGACTGCAATATTCAAGGAGCCGGTTCCAGTGGCTCATTGGCAATGTGTAAACAAACTTAATGTATCACCATGAATCTCATAACCCGCCTTGGCCCCGGGAGCCTTTTCTCAGCCTCCCGCACAAGTTCAGTGGCTTATCACATAAATGATTATTGACTACATTGCCAGTCATCAATACCATCAGAGCAGTTTTACATATGGTAAGCCGAGGGAACCTCATCAAAGTAAGCCAGCAGAGGCAGGAGGCTGGGAGGCTTCACAGACGAGTTCCACAAGGGGAATAAAAAAGTCTAGAGCGGTGTTTTCAGCCGAACTGGGGCCCCTTAAATTTAAGTGTTGCTCTGGATTACTGTAAATGTTAATTATTTGACGGAGGGTATTCTGGGGAAAGGTTGAGGATTCAACTCATCACGGATCCCTGGCTATGTCTGCGAAGGCACTCTAAGGTAAGAGAAAGGGCACGGCGTCCCAGTTTTAACAGTGAATTACAACAAAACAAAAAAGCTCACGTAACCTTGCTGTGTGACGGTGCAACGTACTGGAATATAAACCGGTGCCTCAGGTCTCGCAGCCGAGCCAAAACAACTTAATGGATTAATTGGGAACCAACAGAGATAATTAGGCCTTTGGGGTTGTATGATTCCACCCCTCATCGGCTGTTGCCTCAGAACCGAGATGTAGTGCGTTCCTGCTGTGTAATCGAGATAATTAGCAAGATTGTTGTGTCACTGTCCAAAGATTAGCAAAAGGGAAAAGGCCAAACAAGCAACCTAGATGTGGTTCCAGCCTAGAGAGGCCTCGGTAGGTTTATTCACTAGCAAAGACTGTCCCTCAGCCTCATTCGAGTCCTTTGAGCAGTGAAGGTGAAAGATTTGATTGTTTCATCTCATAACGAGCATCCGTTTCTTCAATCATACAACAAAAGGACGCCGCAGTTAGAGGAATTGGTCCAACCTTCATCTTGGCAGTCATTACCCGGTGTCCACACAAACACACCGCAGTGAAACAATTTCTTTATCTCATATAAGGAGGACGCACACCACTGCCATATATTTGTTTCCCCTGGGGAGAAATTACTATGGATAGCTAGCTGTTAGCTGAGACTAACTGAGCCAGGACTTCAGTTGTTTACTGTGCTTCTATTATTGGATGCCAAGGTGTCCTTCTGTGAGGCTGACAGGCACTGAGTAGTAGTCCAAATTGATTGGTCTGCTCTTGCCCACCAAAAGGACCTGAACTCAATTTGCTTGTGATGGCTTCAATTTCCTGGCTGGACAAAATCCCCCCCCCCCCCACTCCTCTCCCCCCCTTGCTCTCGCTCCCTCTCTGCATCCCCTCCTCGCTCAAGAGCTGTCATTTAATTCCATTACTCAACAGGGGAGGTTCATGCCCTGTCACATTTGTCTGTCTTTCACCTCACGCTCTGTTCATGTGAACCTTACCGAGAGCGAGAGGGTAAAATGAAAAAGTCTTGTCTTAAGACACTGGTTGTTTTCAGCGTTTCCTGAAATAATCTAATTTGCCGTTTGGTTTTTGCCTGGCAACACCTCGTGTGCTATGTTTTCTTTTACAGGGGTTGGGAGCCTGATCTTCATCTGCCCTCTAGATGAGAGAGATGCAAGTGAATACATTTTGAAGATAAGCTACGTATTTTTAGGGTGCCAAAAGATGAAAGCAAAGAGAAACTACAGAAACTGAACACACACACACACACACACGCTGCTGCGGTTGCTGCTGCGGTTGCTGCTGCTTATATTTGCATATGGGAGACAGATATGTTGGACAGATATGTACCAGATTTTATCCGGTTTTGTCGTCCCCGCGTCATTATTCGTGCCAATATTCGGCTGGTTGCTCAAAAGAAGGTCATCAAAGCGCCGGCTAATTTGGGGCTCGCTTTACAAAGCTTGTTTCCTTGCACGACATTTCTCAGGAGCAAAGACCCAATTTGCTTTTCCCACCATACTGTAGCAGCGTCTTGTAAACTCATTTCAGATGCACACAATGCCTGCACGGTCAACGGCTGATTAGAAAGAAAACAGGGATCTAACGCCGGAGTCAAGCACAGAGGTCTTTGAAGTGATTACCTTACATGTTTTGGCCCCTGCTTTTGTTGCCTTGAGATAAACACGTGGAGCCACTCAGCATATGCCGGCTTACGTCAAGATGAAAGATGTAGCAAGGCATTATCAGAAAACCCGCAGTTTGTACAGAGGGTATTAGCTAGCCTCGGAGATTTGCTACAACTGCAAAGATCTTGCTCCGATTTCAGACACGGTGGGTGGCTGGGGTTGGGGGGGGTGGGATGGGGGGGTCAGCCTCTCAGCACTTTTAGATGATCTGGGTGACAGGCAGGAGATTAAGGCCTTGCAAAAAAAGAAAGTGAGTTCCTAAAGATAGCTAATCACATCCTGTACTGTATAGCAAGACCATCCACGTTACCACCCTTTATTAAGCTCCTCTAATCTCCCGTTCCTTTCACCCTGTGGTAAATGGAAAAATTTGTATGATCATAAAGTTGCGCACAAACACAACAGGATATGTTCAGGATCGGGAATCAAACAAAAGTAGGGGAACATGCCTCATCCTCTTTGCCACGACCCCTCTATCGTTCTCTCCTGCTTTTACTCCTCTTTGTCTCCGGGGACATGCTCTCTCTCTCTTCTGGGTGTATTCACCAGAAGGTCTTACAAGCTTTTACCTCCAGGAAACAAGCAGCTGATCTGGCTCATACTTTACAATGATTCATCTTGCTCAGTATCAACCACGAGGCATAAATGCAATACAACCAAATTAAGACCGCTCAGCCAGACAAACAAGCTGGGGAATTTCAAACCTATGCCTTTGTTTTTTCTTTTTTTTTCATTTAGCTTTGCGAGCCGCTGCAATTTATTTCTATATTAAGACTGATTTCTTGGAGCTGTTTTTTTTTTTTTTTTTATGTTGTAGCTGCTCTTTTCCCTCCTTTATAATTTTTTTGTATTATCATTTCAAAGGCAGCGAAGTATAAAGCTGTGGGGATTCAGTGCAAATAAGTACATTGACTGCATACTACAGTGAGTTGACAATATTCTCTTGCACAATGCTGCAGCTTTTGAACCTAAGTACAGAGTATTTTGGATAATCAAAACAAAATTACATTGAATGACAACTGATAATATACAGGAAGTGCAAGAGTCACATCAATGAAAGGCCTCTTCAGTTATCACCGTAATCCTCCTCTGAACACGCTGACTGATCCATATTGAACTATAGTGTTGTATTCATCCTTTGAGCTGCTTGATCAGTTAAAACAAAGATGACTTTCCGCAGAGACTGTGTTTGGTCTGCACAGACACGCCATGCCCTGCCATCGCTGGAGGTGTCCGTTCTGGCTCTCTTCAAGTGAATCAAAAAACCCCAGAGGGACCAAGCCAGAAACGTATCCATTGTGTGTGGGGGAGAAGGGAGAAGGCCCTGTGTGAGTGCAACGAAGGGAGAGAGCAAGCTGGACACTGACGGGTCTACTTAGCTCCAGGGAAATTACACAGATACAGGCTAAGAAATTGCGGTGAAACACTTTTAGATTTTTCTACTCTTCGCTTCTCTGTATCCATCTGTTCCACATGGCGAAATTATCATTTCCATTATCTTATCGATCCAATCATCAGCCGACGAAAAAGACACAGCAGGATTTTCTATCCCGCAACTCAGAGATTATGCAGCGGATAAGGGGGATTTTCCTCTTCATTAATAACGGCTCATTATCACCATTTTATGAAACAATTAGTAAATCCAAGCCTCCAATTGTGCTGCGGTTCAAGAAGATTAAACTAGACACACAGTACCTGAATAGTGCAGAGCAGACTGAAGAGAGAATTACGCATTATTGCATGGAAAACTGATTCTATCAATAAAGTGAGACCAAGGTTCTATTAAAATGGGCAACATTTTTTACATTTGAACATGTGTGTTCAGTATTGGACTATGTCGGTGTTATGGAAGGGAATTTCAGATTGTGGAACAACAACTGATTGATTAGCTGTAGGCATAACACCTTTCAGGTCACATCACAAAAAAGAATATGGTTTAAATTAAAGAGTACCTTCAGCACCACAATTGTTGATGCTCACACATTACTCTATATGCCACTATATATTTTGTACATAATATATATATTGTATATTATATCTGTACAGGAGAAATTGAACAGATACTCCATTATCTCTTTAAGCAGTACCAAAGGTCAGGTAATGGATATAAGCCCAACCAACAGTAGATTGCAGTGTCTATGCTTAGCAACTTTCACATCTAAAATCTTCTGCATAAGACATCAGTCGGCTGCCTGAGTTCTCCTTTCACCAGTTTCCAGGAAACTTTCATAACAACGATTATAATAATATGCACAATATGGTAGTAGACTAATGAAATAGCGATAAACATCTGTTTCATGTAGAAAACAGTGACCTACATGTCCATCCCAAATCTCCGGAACATGAAATTTGCTGCACTATACACAATATTTCCTAACATACTCATTGGCTTCCATCATTACAACCAGAGTTTGCTCCCTTTTAAAGGACATTAGATTCCTGTATAATAGTTTTAAAATATCTCCCCCAATGTCTTGGTTTCCATTGGATTTCTCGGCATCAGTTTCAAAATGCTATAAGTTAAGAATGAATGTTTTATAAATCATATTGGCCTATATTGTAAAACCATTATCAGATATTCAGCACAACCGAGCTATAGGAGTCAAAAGGTCTCAAGAACAGCCATCATTAATCCCAGCAAACTAACTCTAGTTTTTTTCTAAATTTGCGGGAATTAATCATTTATTATAGAAAGGTTGGTCCTAGCCAACACAAAGCTAACAATGACTGGCAGATCTTTTTAGCACACTCGGTGTTCCAGCAGGCAGCCTGGAAACCAGGTTCTCTGGTACAAGTTCCTGTAAGCACAAAAAAAAGGAGAGGAATCCTTGTTCAGATGAATTCAGATCACTTTCACCTGAGACAGAATAGGATAGTGTGAAGCTCCATCTCCTCTCACCAGCACCACCCCGGTTTCCTGCTCCTGTCTCTATTTGAAAGGTGCTGATGTGGATAATACTTCTCACCCTGGCAGGTTCACTGCTAGATGGTAACGACAGAGGTAAAGGAAAATACAGAGTAAAACCGCCTGATAGCGGTTGGTGACTAGTTCACATCAGAAAAATGGTGCGACCTTGACAAGCAATGAGGAAAATACTGAGTAATCTGTGTGTAGGTCAGAGAGTGGAAGGAGAGAACCGAACCGGCTACACCATTATGTCCATACAATGAGCCAAGGTAAGGATTTTTCATATATATATATCTATATTCAGGTGAATGGGAAAGTCGTCTCAGACTTTTGGATGGTATATATATGCCATGTATTGATTTCCTGTCGAGGAGCTGTTGTGATGCAGCCAGTAAAATTGCATTCTAAAACAAGATAGATTGTTGTGTGCACACAGCTGTGCCAAGCAGATAAATCAATTAAAGTGACCTGTTCTGACAAGTAGCCGCGTCCTCAGACAGGCTTAATATGAGAACACACAACCATGAGACTCGTGTCGATCTCGCTCCGTCTCACCACGGGGCCCTTCTCTCCTCAAACTGATTAAAAGACCGGTTGACAACGGTTCAAGAGGACAAGCCTTCATTTCATTTCGCTTGGGCAAAAGGATAATAATATCTTTTTAGTCTTAAGCAGATGAGGGTTTTAATTAATTACGATTTTAATCAAAAGGCAGTTGGATTCATGACCTGCGACTCATTTTTTAATAAGGTTTAATAACTGAATAAAGAGGACTGATCCCATCGAGGGTTTCTTTCCAACCGTTGTCTCAAATCAAATGTTACAGTAAGATCTTCTCTAAATCACATAACTGCCTCCATCCATTCGCCTCCTATGCAACGGCCTTGGATCTAAAAGCTTCGTTCTCGTCCTGCCAATTCATTCTTTGATTGTCAGAGTGTTGTCAGTGTCACTGCCTCGATGCTGGCCCTGGTAGGATTGACATCCCACCTCCAAGGTTGTTTCTCTACGAGACTCTTTACATTGTAAATGAAAGACAAAATGCTCTGCTTCAACTCACACCGACACACGGTGAACAGTATACCAGGATCGGGTTCTCATCGTTGTTGGTCGTTACAGTGTAACGTCATGTTAAAGCCATACAGAGAAACGTTTAGGGATAATCAGTAATGACTAGGAATATGAATGGAGAAAATAATGATCAGAATAGAAACATACTGTGCAGTGAAAGCTTAAAGCACCTTAAAAACACTGGGATATTTTCAAACCAATGACATATAGATGCTGAAAACTCTCAAACCCACCGCCAAGAAAATACATTCACTTCCAATTATGTCTGGGTGGCAACATAACAGCTGGCTATTGTGTTATGAGGCAGATTTCTTTCAAATGATTGAATGGATGAATAAGTAAATAGATAAACGAAGGATGACATATATTAAAACCACCCAGAGGGCATTTGGGTGGATGGTGGGCGCCGAAGTGCCCGGCTGTCACAACAGAGGCCATGGTTCACATCCACAGTCCTGTCAGGGGTTTGGGCAACAAAATCACTTTGGTTAAGTAAAATAAAAAATATTGCAGCTTTTGTTCAGTGTGAATTAACAATTTGTGTATGAAGTTAACTTGTTCTGCTTTTAAGTAGATCCTCATCTTTCCATAACTTTAACTTTTCCATGGTTGTCTTCAGGCACTCATTGTACTTTGCCTATTCTGTACGGTTCAGAGGGTGTGGTGGAGAACAGGTCATGATACCTCTGTTCAGAGTAACTGAAGACAGCCATTGGATGAGATGAAACGTCTTCAAGAAACACAAACAAGTCGTTTCCGATGTACACTCGTACATTTATACAACATGAGACAAAAACATAGCATTTTCTCATGCAATTTGGTTGAATATTAAACATATATATATGTATTTTGATATAGAATATAGAACAAAACTCAGATTTGGGCCTCGTTGTCTTCTTTCACTGATTGTATCTAAACAATGTGCACAGAACCAGGGGCACATTGGGAACCTTGCATGCACTGTGTAATATGAAAGTCAAAACGGATGATATTACCAAAATGAAACCAGTCGAGTCCTCACTTTCCAGAAGTTTTTAGAAATTCCACGTTGCCTTTTGCAGAGGGCCCAGTGTCACAAGGCAATCCCGATATTAAAACCAAAGAATAAAAGATTCAGGATTGACCTCCATCCAAATCTTTTTTGCAGCTGAGGACAAAGTCGTTCCTTTGCAGCGTAGAGGACATTTAGCTCTGAGGATTTCCAGCCCTGACTCATCAGTGGCTTTCATCTTAAGGGTCACTTTCTAAGTATCAATCATCTCCGAGCTCCGGCATCCAATAAAAAAGTCCTGCTAGTTATAAGACCTATAGTGCTAAAATATCAGAGAGACTTAAAGTCTTCAAGGCATGGTTGTCTCAAATTGTATTAGCACTAAAAAATATGAATGGATCTGCAGTGCACCTTAACATGGCAAGAGCAGAATGAACGCTCACCCGGGGTGACCACAATTCATGGCAAAATTGATACGGAGAATTAATGCGCAGGCAGAGAGGCCTCTGTCTTTAATAATGTCAAGTACACTCTCTTTTATCAAACCACAGAGCGAGTAAAATAGTGAGGCTGTTAAAATTCCATTTGTCTCAAGCACATTAAAAAAAATATGAAAATTGTAATCATATGTCTTAGAAAATCTCTCAAACATTAGTTTGATGGGCTGTTTCCAGACTCAATATCCAGTAGAATACACACTTAGAGAATAAAGCAAACTAATATGTTTTTCAAGGAAACGAATAAAGAGGAAGAGGAGGAGGGGGTGCAGAGAGAGAGAGGAGGAGGAGGAGGAGGACCGGATGAGTACAATCCTGCTGAGTGGCTGGATAACATGATGACCCTTTACTGCAGCTATACTGTCAGCAGATGAAGTTCAGCATGCAGAGAGAGAGAGAGAGAGAGAGAGAGACGCAACACACTCGCTCTATCACTCTAACAATATCTCTCTCTGTCTCTGTCCATCTCCGTCCGTCTCAATTCAGTTCGGTGCAGTTCGGCTTCACATGGCACGACAGGGAGAGGATCCACTGCCGACTGATCCGGACCAATCATGGAACAAGACAATCATCAATGATTAATACTAAATTAATAATTAAACATAGTAGTATATAAATTAATCCAATGGATTCAGCATAATTTAAGTCAAGAGTGGGGGAGGGTTAAATCTACGTGCGTGTATATGGTGTCTTTGTTTTAGTGCCTAACAGTTCACCTGCTGACTAGAAGCTTGTCGTAATGGAACATAGGTTCACACCTCACAGTGTGACAGGTATAAAACATATTTATATAAATTCACAGGTATAGTTTTTTTCAGATATCAAAATGATTGTGCAGTACATCAAAATCATCTTATATGACACCTAGTCAGCCGCAGGGATTCGCTCAAAATGAGAGATCAAAATAGCCAGTGGCTAATCGGTTCTGAGCGGCTTTACCTTTTGATGGCAACAAGCGAGCTCAGCATGTCGTGGCTGAGGAACACACTGACAGTCGCAGGAGCTCAGGTGCTGCGACAATTGGCAATTTTCTAAGGACACAACTCGACCCCCCTTAACCAGAGAAGAAGAAGGAGGCGGTAATCCAGTTGATGTTCGAGACTGTCGGTCGAAAGACGTATGTTAACGGGCAGGGTGGGTCCAGATTGGACTTGGAGATAATTGTGGGAAGCGGTCAATGGGTTGCGAAATTAGTTTTTGGAGGATTGCAATTGAAATATATTCACTGGCAACATGTGTGTACCAAACAAGGTGAAGTGCCAACCTTTATACCTCAAGACTTCCACACAGGAGGCCAAGGCTCACATAGTGTCCCCCACATGTTGTTATGATTCTTGTCCTTATAGCAGTTAACATGGATGTGTGCCCTGTGATTATAAGGGGTTATTATCATGTAGTGACCTTCAGAGAAGCTGTCTGGTCGACAACTCCTCTGTTTTTGGGTCAACCTCACTGCTCCCATCAAAAGGCTAAACTCTAAAAGCCCAGTGTACACGATCTGCTCGGGGGCCAGAGAGCGGACGGACACAGTTAGTAAAAAGCTGGTGAGCATAGTGGAGTATGCACCAGTCGGAGGAGCGGATATTTCCCTCCGGAGTTGGCAGAGTCCAGAAAGGCAGTGAATATATGAATATTGAAACTACTGAGTATTCATGAGTCAGAACATCAACATGGTGATGGGCATCGTGTGTCTGGTGTGATCTCATCGCCTGATGGTCTCTTGCTGTTATCCATCCTGCTGTCCTTGCTAAAAGCAGGTAAGATAAATGCAAAAAAAAGTAATTTTATTCCACAAGTAAAGTTGCTGTAAGAGAAAACATCCAGGCTTTTCTCTGTATTCTCCACAAACTGAGGAGTCACGTCGGCTTTGATGTGCATCTATAGAGGGTTCCTCTCATGTCTCATAATTCCATTGTTAATTCCGTTTTTTAGAAGTTGTACTTTTTCGGGAATATATACCTGCGAATAGACAGTTTTCCTTCTTTTTATAGCTGCTCCGCTCCTCGCTCTCATGTTTCCGTTTGCTCTTTGATCAACAAGCGAAATCTCAATCTCAGCAGAGAATAGATGTCACCAGGAAACCCCACACACTCCTTTCTACTTCATCAGGGCTGGAGGAGAATGAAAAGGCAAAAAATGAAAACAATTCGCACTGTGTTGACTTATAGATCGGCTTCTTAACTTCTTAAGTATAAATATATAAATCCCCCGCGCTCTTTAGCGCAGCAGCACAGAACCTGTACCTCCTCCGAATGATCAGAGCCATTTTTGGACGATTCATTTCGACATGTTCGTCACCTCACAGAGAGACACCCATCTGTTTGTGAGGGGAAAGCTTTGGACACAGACTACCACTGCAGAGAGATTTCCATCCATCTGTGGGAGATATGAAGGGGGTAACCCACATGATGGGCATTTGGCAGGCTGTTAACCTCAGACGCGTCTCGAGAGATCTGTGTGCCCCCCCCCCTCCTCCATCCCTGCAGCTGTGAAACATTGGTTTCAGGTCATGTTACTGCCTTTGCTCTGACCTCCAGCAACCTTTAGGTCTAACCCTGTGTCTCTGTCTCCATCTCACTCTGTCTGTCTCTCGATCTGTCTCTGCTCTCGCCCTCTCTGTCCACACACACACACTCACACAACCATACGCCAACTCCCGAGCACTTACCCTCATGATCCGGTAATGCGAGTCTAGCACTTGTACTCCAATTATTCTCCTGTACTTGTTCATGAAAGGGTTCTTGCCTCTCTCTTATCTAAAGAATGTCGTGGCCCTTGTGATTTCTGCAGGACTCTCAGAGGCCGTCCCCCGATCATCTCCTCAAACGCATCCATTTTCCCAATGCGCATTTTAACGCTATTTGACCTGAAATTGATTCGACACAAATAGTTCAGCATAGAGTGTGAATACGCGAGTCCTAACCAGAGTTAGAGACTCTAATGGACATCCAACGGGCACCATGTTTTTCACTGTAATGTCTCTATTTGAGGTCTGGGATCTCCTAATCCCACTTAACCCAATTATTATCAGTGAGTGTTCTGTTAAATAAATATAAGTACTGCTCCTATGGTGTTATCAAAGTTTTCGTAAGCTAGTTAGGTACTGAAGTGGACATTTAGGCTAAAAACATGCCGTTTCGAGTTGAATTTGAATTTGCCGGGGCTTATGGACACTTGGATGACACCACAGGAGCAGTATGTAGGCATTTCATGTTTTTTCCGGTGGGTGAACTATCCCTTTACTGCTTATCATCTGTGCTGCTGGGGCCAACCCCCCCACTCACTACCTATCATATGAAACAAAGACTCACACTCACCCGTACAGATACAATCACAGGCCTGTTTCACAGCCCCAGCTCTCTGTCGCTGGTCAGCCTTCGCGTGATCTTACCACAGTTTCCCCCGGAGGAATGACACTTTCATGCCATCTATAATAAGCAGATTTGCTCTGACCTAAAATAGAGTTAATCCTCATCGGAGGTCACAGCGGAGCAAACATCCAACCGACGAGGTCCCTCTGTATCTTTAATGTCGGACTGAATATGGCTTGTGTTGATGTTGTCGGCATTAGCGCTGCAGTTGTTTTGTTATGTAACTTCCTTTTAGAAAGCTTGCAGAAAAGTGCCACGTTCTGATATCATGAATAAACTAAAGCTTTCAGCCACATGCAGCCGAACATTAGGCTGTCAGAGAAACTGAGAGCATCAGTGCTAAGTTACAGCGGTGGGGAGATATCTGTGCATAGATAATCTGCTCCATCTCCCTTGCACATTGGAGGAATAATCTCCGTCTTTCATGGTACACAGTCATCAAGGGCTTAAAAGCGATGGCATAATGGTGGAGACCGGCAGTGGCATCGAGGTCTTGCATGATGACAGTAAAGCTCTCAGGGCTGTGCAGCCTTAATGGCATCTATACAGTCACAGGGTGACCATATGCTCGGACATTTGGTGAAAATACATTCATGCACGTGCGTACCAGCAACTGTTAAAAGGCCAAGTGACACATGGTCCGGCTCCAATGTGTCGCCCGTCTGTCTGTTTGGATTCACTCCCAATCGGACAGGCTGCAAATGATGTGATATTATAGATGCAACTCATCATTATACTTTACATGAGATTATTCATTCAAAGCTCAACCTGCTCAACCTTTACTGGCACGGCGCTGCATCGACTGCAGAGATGCAATGGCTGGACACACAGTGCTCTACCAGCCTCATCAGATTTGCTTCTCTCTGACTCCCTTCATTTCTCTGTCTGTCTGCCTCCCCACTTTCCCTCGTGCCCTCTGAAATGCAGTGGTCACCATTAGTGGGCTGACCTCCATTGTTCTGCAAAAAGCAGGAAGACGATCCGGAGGATGTAAAAGGGGAATCTGTCAGGATCTGACAGAGATGTGGGCTTTTCACTGGTCACTTAAGCTAAAGAATAATCGCGTTACCCAGCGGAGACATCTTACTGTACCACTAGAAAGCATGGAATAGCAGAGATAGTCACTCAAGTGAAAAATCAAAGTGCCATTTTCTCTTTTGCTGTACAACATCTTCCCAGAGATGACTGATAAGATTTCCCAGTTTGCCTCTGCAGGCGCACAAAGAAAAAATGTAATGTGGGTCACATCCAGTTGCTTTCTGTCTCGTTTGTGACACAAGACACAAAATGTCACGTCCTTTGAGGTTTAAACTAAACTCTTGTAAAAAGTACCAATTTTTTTTCAATTTTAAACCTAACGTGCTCACCAGGCTTATGAATCTGGTTCAGATAGGGATGCAGCTGTGAGACCGAAGGCTGCGAGATGACGCTCATTCTGACGCCGACGCTCACCATCACATCCACACCTGTAACCCACCGCTGTTTCCCTTCATGCCAATTAAAGGAGGCTTTCTGTGGAAGGAGCAATTACGCGATGCTGAGAGAGTGGGTTAGTTGGCGAGACAGACGCAGAGAAACAGATTTAACACCGGGGCTTAATTTCCGTGGCCCTTTTTTTTTTATTCCTCAAAGGGAACACAGTCGCTGCACTCAGCAAACCCCTATCCCCCCCCCCCCCCCCCCCCACCCCCGCCCCCCAATTTCCTCAGATGCGCCGCTCTGCTTTTAAAGAAACACAGCAAAAAAAGCATTCTACCTGCTTCCCTGCACCACAAGGGGGAAACATTGTCCTTCAACCCTCTGAACGGAACACATTTCTTTTTTTTTTCCTTCCCCCCCCAAAGTGATTTGTGTGATTGTATGTTTGTCTTTCAACCCCCGCACCCCCCCCACTCTCCCTTTCTTTCTCTCTCTCAGTAACATAATCAATATGTTCCATCCCTGTCAATCCAAAACTTAAAACTCACTTACATCAGAGACCCACATCCATCATACATCTCAAGGTCACGGACGGACATGGGGATGAGGGGCCCAGATAAATGTGTGCGAGTGTTTTCCTGTAAGTGTGTGCGTGTGCAGAGAGCGAGAGAGAGAGAGAGAGAGCGGAGGACTGAGGATGGACTGTGTGTGTGTGTGTGTGTTAGAGAGCGAGTGAGAGAGAGAGACACAGAAACAGCGACAGAGACAGTAGGGGGGGGGGACTAATGGAGGAGTAGCACATAGCTCAGCACCACCCTAAGAGCCTCTGTAAGCCAGACTGAGTCGTGGTCTGAAATTAGCTGATTTTTCACTGTGAGCACTGCACATTATCTGGGTGGGGGTGGGGGTGGGGGGGGGGGGCAGAGGAGAGGAGTAGAGCGGAGGAGCACGGAGCAGGGTGGGGGGGGAGCGGGAGGTGGGGGTCGTCGCTTAACTTAACAAGATTAATATGTTTGCCTCATCTCTCTGGGTTTTTATTTCCTTCTCCTTGCAGGGCCCTTGTCAAATCTCTTTGGACAGGCTCTCACACATGATGCTGGAAGGAGACCTGAAGGACACGCTGCAGTGTCAAGAAAGAGGGAAGAACCTCCATTTTGCGACTCTGTGATTAACATGGGTGTAAATGAACGTCAAAGCATGACGGACCCCCTCTTCCCCGTCGCCTTCCATTAACTCCTCCACATTCTTCACTGGGATTGGAAAGTCTAATTCCCGACAAAAAGTAAAAACAACCTTTTTGTGAGAAATGGACAGTCGGCTGCTCATTCCAGGCTTTTTGGGACATCAGTTATATATGTGTGTGTGTCTCTGGTGTGTGTGTGTGTCTCTGGTGTGTGTGTGTGTGTGTGTGTGTGTGTGTCTACGGGTACCTGCACAGATGTTTGGTGGTTAGCCAGATTAGCGAGGAATAATGAAATCAAATCTCGGGGGCCCCGAAAGGAAAAAAAAATGAAACATGCACATTTAGACCATATATCCATAATGATTACGCCGGGAATAACCGTGTATGCAGACAGAGTATCTCTCTGAGGAGATTAAAGAATAGGTATGATGAGATTAAGGAGAGGGATTGAAGCGATTAAGACTGACTACTTTAAAATGATTATGAAAGGCTTAGGAGGGTCGGTCGCATGCGGCATATTAGAGAGACGCAGACAGAGGCAGGACACCGAGCAATCTGGAGTTTTTGATCCATGGAAGACAACAAAGACGAGCCGGCTGCGCTTGTGACAGTCTTGTGTCAATAGCGTTTCTCAGCAGTGGGGCTTGATATCACTGCGAAGACGGCAGCAACAGAGGAGGGGAAAAACAAAAAAGACTAAAAACAAGGCGTATACACTCCCACATGACCTAGGAGAAACAATGACAATCAAATGGCCTGCAGCAGACTCTCCCCTCCCTCGCTCTCCCTCACTGTCTCCCCGTGTCTCTCGCTCTCTTTCTCTCTCCGCTTCTGTGTACTTTGATGTACAAAATAGCCCCAATCCATAAACAGCACCATTACTTTCACTGCCTACCTACAGAGCTCCCTCTCCTTCTTCTCTTTCTTCTCCCATCATCCCTTCCTCTCTCACACACACACACACACACAAACACACACAGAGACACACAATTCCCATTTTCTGCAAGGCTACTTTAGGGTATTTTTTTTGCCGGGGGTCTTTTTTTTCTTCGTGGTCACGGGTAATATTGAAGGGAGCTGAAAATTGCGGCTCGTCCATAGCATCGATGCTCGCAATCACATACCCCAGGTCGAGAAATGACGTATGACTGACAGTGACATAGAGCAATTTTTCACACCTCCTCCATTGTATCATCCTTCCTCCTCTGTATTGTTCCACAGCCCTGTCAAACCTTTCATGCCTCAGTAAAGAATAGTGGAGATATGAATTTCTGGCCACACCGACACGATTCATACAAAACAAAACCATACATTCCCTTTATACCATAGGGACACTGTCTCCTATTCATGTAAGTCTGTAAAAGAGTGTGTGTCCTTGTTTTCTTGACTCAGCAGGCAGATGTAAAAAGAGTATTTTTTTACTGATGGGGAGGGGGGGGGAAGCAGTGATGCAAAAAAACAAGAAGCCAAACAAAATATAAAAAAAAAGGCTGAGGTAAGATAGAAAAAAACTCAAATAAAACAAACTGGCAAGGTCAAAAACACACTCAGGATCCACACAGGCAGGGAGAGACACCAGAGCTCTGTGGAAGCTCAGGCACGTGGTACAGAAAGACTCCGGCAGAGAGCGGGTGGAAACAGACCAGCGTTTATATACTGATCAGCCATAACTTTGAAACCTGTAGCTGTGTTCAATGCTGCGGTAGATTGAAAGCGAAGGGAGCGAGGGAGGGGACGGAATAACAGGTGAGGAGGTGAGGAGGAGGAGCAGGTCATGAGATGCTCCAAGAGGAGGTGTCAGCAACGTATACATGCAACCTGCAGGATCCTAAATCCAGCTCATATGATGCTTTGATAATTAACGAATAATAGTTTGAGAAGAATCTGGAAGGGCATTTTCTACAGGTTGAGTATTTACAGTTCATTTACAGCTTAAAATGTGTCCGTGGATAAATGTAATTGTAAAGATTCTAATCTATATTGTGTCTGTAGTGTTTTTGGGAGGAAGTTAGTTAAACTGTGGCTTCCTAGTTAGCTGGGCAACCTTTATTGCTTTGCTACTTTAGGGGCTTAAACCCGATGATGTTACCTGGTCAGTCAAGGGAAACAGGTAATGAAGCCACACACTATTCTCTCTTTCTCCTTTTCCTCCTTCTCCTTTTACCAACTTTGCAAATGGCTGGTTATGTACCAGTTACTTTGTGTGAAGTAAACAGTTAAACTTCACACAGTGGCGCTGTGGATGCTTTGGGGATGGGGATGAAGACGAGAGGAGTCTGCAGAGCGTCAAGCTAAGGCTTCATTCATTGGAAACACAAAGTGGGCCGAATGAATGAAAGGATGGAACGGCCAAACAAAAAATCAAAACCATGACAGCAGCGAACAAGAGAGGGGGGAAAAAGAAAAAACAAATCCTTTTGCGACAATTAAAATCTTTTTATTACTTAAAGAGCTTTGATTATTGTACTTCCCCGAAAAAAGCAACATCAATTAAATTCCACAAGAGTTTACAAACAGGAACAGAGTTAGACTCTCGAGTTCTGCTGCTTTCTAGTCAGAACCCTCCCTGGCAACAAGCTGTTTTCCTCAGCGCACACAAAGGGGCATCAAACCTGCAAATTCAGGTCAGGCAGTCAGGCAGTCGGGTAGGTAGGAAGCCATCTGACAGTTCATCAGTGGTGACTGTCAATGAATAGAGCTTCTTGTGTTGAGTGGCTTGTTTGTTGGGATCTGTATTATATTAGGTCGTAACTGTTGCTCCAGCTTCCTGTGTGTCGCTGCTGATAATCACATATTTCAGTGTTAGCTCTCTCAGCGGTAAGACATTTATAGAATGACTCTCACACTGAGCTCACGCAAAGGCCACGAGGCGGTGTGGTGATGTTGTGTGGTGCAAACACACGTTATCAATTATATTTTGGGTATTTGTTAAATGTTAAATTAATTAAAGCTAAAGAACACGTCCCAATTCTTTCGGATAATAATCATGTTGTTTATCCAGTGGCTTCTACAGTGAAATGTTCTGTTATTGACGTCATTACCGGTGATAACGTGGCCTTTTTGTCAATAGTACCTGTTCTATTCTTTGTATTTATATAGCACTTTTCCACTCAAGATGACCATTGCCACACACACACACACGTCCACACAGTCTATCTATTAGCAGCACTTGTTGGGGTTTCATGAAGGGCACTTCAGTGTTCAGCATCTTGCCCAAGGACACTTGGGTCGGGATCAAACTGGCGACCCTCTGGTTGGAGGACGAACGCTGTACCGCTCAGCCACAGCCACCCCCTCATGCACAGAATGTATACATAGAGTAGACAGCTTTTGTCCCGAGCACTTAACCATGGCAGCATGCTGACGGTGATTCTTCAGCAAATGTATTGTTAAAATAAATAGAGATCGATTAAACCTGAAAGAAGACACGACCATGAGCAGGTTTAATGCCCCCACCCCCCCCCCCCCCCCCCTCCCCTGAAAAAAAGATCCAAATTCCTATGAATCCATAGATTTTAAAGTGAAATTGCGCATTTGTCTTCTTAAGCCAATTAAACCGGTTGAATTTTAGAATCAACATCCCAAACATCGACATCCACTGAAGATGGTAAAGCCCGAACAAACGATTCGCACTTCAACATCTCGGCGCTTTCCGGCGGCCGAGAGCAGAACAACACGCGTCACCTGCAGGTTTCATTAAGCTGAATGGCCTTCATGTCACATATCTAAGGACGTCGGTGCTGGCTTGGCAAAATGATATGTATGAGTAATGGGATGCCGTTCAAACATCCGGACACTCCGGGAAGGTGAGGGGCTGCTGCCAAGCTGCAGTCCCTGTTGACCTCTCCTTCATGTGCACTCAGCAAATTTGCCAATGACACCCCCCCGTGAGCCGCTCTCACTGGCAGTGACATACGTCCGCCATTTTGGTTCTCCTGTAATTCTGGCACGTGGCTGTCCACTATATGAATATCGACCTCAATGCAATAAATGAACACCTGCACAGATCCCATCAACAGTTTGCCCGAAATTATGTTATAACACTGAATGAAAAAACAAGCGTGTTCCCCCACTACACCCACATGCCAACTCCTTTAGCTTTGTTTCCCCTCTCTCCTTTCTCAGGACCCCGAATTTGGATCTTAGGCAGCTTGTAGACACAAAAAGGTCCTGGTAGCACACTGCTGATTCAAGGTTTCAGCCGAGGGAATCTGAGGCAGCGGGGCTGAGAGCAAAGAGCTGGCCATTTCGCAGTTTGCTCTCATCTGCCAATTTCTTCCCGGGGCTTTCAGAGTCAATCAAAGAGCACCAGAATGCTCACACCAGTCTTTTAATTATTCATGGTAATTCTATGCCACTACACACTCTCTCTGCAGCCCCTGTCGCCTCCCCCAAGCGAGGTGAGCTCTGATGTGTTTATGTGTACAGAATATATAAAGAAAAAAAAAAATCCTCCAGCCATTACAAAACAGACTCTCTGCTCGGCCCTGTGCTACGCTGGCAGCTTTTTCAGGGTCGCCTGGCTTCCACTTCTGTGGGAAGCTCTGCTTATTAATATTTGGGCCGATGAAACCCATATTTTTTCTTTGGCCTTTTAATCCTTTCACCGGACACATTGCACACTTACATCTGGATTTTCCAAGTTCAAGTTTTTGTAATATTATTATTATTATTATTATTATTATATTGGCTTTCCTTTGAATATCAAGCATTCCAGTACGATCTCACATATCTTGTAGCCTGACCTCTTGATACCATCTCTGTTTATTGTGCCCATTCAAACGCCTCAGAATCCTGATAACAGTCCTGCCTAGAAGGCCAGCCCGGTGTAAAAAGGCCTGTCTATCATCACGTCTGCAGGGGGATTGGAATTTTTTGATAAGCGCCCCAGCCCTGCTGAAATTGCTTTCATTTCCTTCTATGGTGCTAATTAGCCAGAGAGGGGGCAACTTTGCCATTCTTGGCTGTCCATCAACCTGCCAACAACCATTGACATCACAAGGTAGATGTCAAGTTCAGCCTTTTGTGTCTGAGACAAGCCTATTACCAGGAAGTGTGAGCGGGGGGTTTTAAGTGGGTAGAAGGCAGCAGCTTGATCTTATCAAAATCTCTTTGTGGAAATAAGCTAAATTGCATGAGAATTTCACTCAAACTCCCATAATGGCTTATTATATAAAAACTGCAAAAATAGGGAAGGAGAACGAGGTATATTTGAAGATTAGTTGGGGAAAAATAAGATGCTGAATGCAAGATGCAGCTCAAGTGTGCAGCAAAGAACATTTGCTCTTAAATGCATCTTCACAACCTTCATTTCCGGAGCCTCAGAAAGGTGCTGATGCTGTTTGGGCCGATGAGGGAAGGGTGATCTCTCCAGTGCAGAGAGGCTGTTCAATTTTGTTGGTTGGCGGTTGGAGACAAAAAAAAATGGCACACCTCCTCTCTCCGACTTGTCTTCACAAGTCTTGTCAAAGAAAAAAGAAGGAGAAATGAAAAAAGAATAAAAAAAAATGGGGGAAATGTTTCATCTCTCTTGTCTTTTCCTGCCAAACTCAAAAAAAGGAGGGCAAGAGAAAGCTGAGATAGATACAGTGACATACCGAGGGAGGATGTGGCAGGGATAAAAGCATGTCATTTTGTAAGGGATGATCGTGAAACCCCCCCCCCCCCCCCCACCCCCTTCTTTCCCCCCCGCTCTTTTTTCTCTTGGAGCAGACTTTGTCAGAATTTGACGGATATATTGTTTCTGCTTTGCCCGATCAGACCAACAGGAAGGGGACTTTGAAAACAGGGTATTTACAAGGCAGTCAGATGTGTCCTTCTGATACGAGTGACGAGGAGCTGAGGAACGACACTGAACGTTCTGCAGTCGGCTCCGATCAAGAGTTCACTGTTGTTTCAGCTCCCAAAGAACGAATCCCTAATTAACTTTCAGAAGTTCACACCACTCGTCTTGATGATGCTCCAACAAGCCAGCAGCCATATATTGATATATTAATACTTCTATTCATTCGTACCAGATCTGCTCTGGGCCCATTTCGTATATATACATCTGAGGCGTTAAAATGGTTTTCATCAGAGTTCTTGTTATGTCATGTTTGGAGATTGGTAGAAGACTAACAGATAACAGAGCAGGGACTCTATTCTCTAAAGACATCACATTTGCCATAGCAGCTCTCATTCATCGCCGCGGCCCCTTCATCTTCAAAGTGTGGCAACAGATGCTCTTTTACTGCAGTGGTTCACATGTGAACAGTTTGTTCCTCTTTGTTTGGGCCTAATTCTTTTGTCATATTTCCATCTTCTAATGCATTGATTTGTGTCACTGCTAACAGCAGCATGAACGGTTTTCTCACAAAACTATATTTTTCAGTGGATTTGCAATAAAGGGGAATTTCTTTAAAGGTAGAATCCAGCGGCTGGAACGGTATTCATCTTTATTTCTGTAACTGAGAGTTGTGTTTTTACGAGTGAAGGTAGGAGAGGGTTATAAGACAAAGTCTTGTTCAGCTCAGCAATAGCAGGGGGGGAAAGGAAACAATATTCATAGTGTCCTTTATCTGCTCCATAAAAACCTTAATGCCGATTTGTAAACATCCCATTTGCTGTGTAATCCCGGTCAGCCTACAGGGAAGGAATTCCAATTCAAAGTCCTCTAAATAATGGCGGAAGACACACTTGGCCTCCAGCATAATGTTTATCACTGGCAACATCAAGAGACCAGCATCCCATAATACCACTCTGCATTCACAGCATGTATCCTCCATCAGCACTGCAGTGGTGATAAATGGCTAACACTGGAGCGGTGCTCACCTCTGAGAACCCTGGCCTTACCCTTGTGAGTGTCCTGCAAAGCTTTCTGTCTGATTATACGCAGCGGTGCTGGTTCACACTGGTTCCACGAGACTCACAGCAAATGGGCCGGGAAATGTTTTTACCCTAAGCCGTCATGTGATCTTACGTTGTTTTTGCTATCGAGGAAAGTGATATGCCAGCGGGGAAAAGGAGCATTTCATGAGGTGATTAAACGAAGGTTGAGGTTTGGATGAGGGTTAGATCCTGGATGAGAATCTGTGTGAAGCTGTTGAAGTTGGAAAACTGTACAAAAGCTGCATTTAGCAGGTTTAGGCTGTGAGCTGAAATCATCCGAACAGAGCGGGTAGCTGCAGCAACACCAGGTTAACAGGAACCACCGAGTGTTCACACTGCTAACTGCATTGACTAAGGTGAGAGTCTCTGTGTCCACCGAGGGACGAGGACACCTTGCGCTACACCTGTAACCTCAGGGACTATAACTAAACCGCAGTGAGGATAACTGGACAAAATGTCTTTGGTTTTATATTAACTAGTCTAAAAACAAACAAAAATCGAATTGGCAACGATGGAAACATATTTTGGTCAAAAGACAAAAACAAAAAATCATTACCGGTTGCTCCAATTAATTGTGGATGGATGCGGGTGGGGTTTCCCTGGACCGGCTCCCAGAACGCACATGAGACTAAAGCCTTGGGGAGAGCGGGTGAGAAATGTGGTAAAGACGGTGGGCACGGCCGCAGCTTAGCGGGCGAGTCTGCAGCAGGAGATCAGCCATGCGTAACACAACAGAGCAGCATGGAGCTGCATCTCACAGACTCTCTGGGCAGCCGGGACCATCGCTCTTACACCTCCTTCATTTCAAGTCTCTCCTTCCCGTCCTCCTTTGACACATTTCGTCTTTATACTTTCCTCCCCGACGACTGAATATTGATTCTTGGTTTGAGTGGTTAACAGCCGGAGCCACAGAGAGCGCTGCCTTTCATCCCTAAAAAAATATGCTCCCAACTAATCACAATGGCCGCGCACACAGGCTGTATTAACTTTCAAATGCTCTAACACGGGGCATGATTCTGACAAACGCTTCCACTGAAGTGGCAGTTGCCGAAAATGCTCAATTTGTCTTGCATTTAGTGAGAACCATGTAGGCGGAGGGGAGAATAAACACTGAGAAGCTTCAAGTAATCCCTGAATGGATATTTTATATTGAAAATAACAACAAAGTGTGTCTGGTGTGTTTGGGGGTCACACTGAGCCTTTAGAGGATAACAACAGAGGGAGCACAGGCAGCAAGGGAAATAAAGTGAATTCTGTGATGTCTGTAGGATCCCTGATTTCCGCTGCTCAGTGAGGAAAAAAAAAGAAAGTACCGCTCGGCTGCCAAGTATTGGCTTCAAAATTTTGACTCGCTGTGATGTAGCTGTCATCCTTTCAAAGGATGTGGATAGCAAGGGGAATGGGTGCATGTACCATGTCTTTCACTGAGCTTTTTTTCTGAAGTCCACAGAAAGATGCAGGACTTCTATTTCAATCTGCATGGAGAGAATGCTGAGCTGGGTGTTAATTCAACATGTCACTCCCGAGGCTTTTCTTTTTGAATGGTTTGACCGCTGACGGTAGATATTCACTCGCAGACGGAACCTTTTGAAGGAGACGAAACAGACTCATATAACGGGGAAAGGAAAATAAAAACCCATCGTGTGCGTCTGGAGTTCAAAACATTGATTTAGCCGGTCGGTGTCAATGCAGGTCACACAGACCAAAACAAAGCCTTGACACGGGGGCCACGGCTTTGATGGAAATCCACCATCTTCTGAAATTACAATATATACTAATACTCTGTCAGTATCGGAGGTGTATGAAATTTCCAATTGCCAGTCCCCTTCATTCATCCTTACGCCAATGGAAGTCACCAGCTTTCATTCGGCTGAGGACAGCGCAACAATCTTCTGAAAACATCTATAGAGTGAGAGCAACTCAGGGAATGTTCAGATCTTTGAATCACCCTGAACGAACCTGCTTTTCAAACAGCCTCTAATGCTTTAAGGCTTGAAACAGCACGGCGTATGTACCGTGAGAAAGATGGTTCCTCGCGGCCTCAATCGAGCCTTCGGAGCCGGGTCATCCCCGGACCTGTGTTTCCAGCTGCACCCGTCAATGTCGAAGCATCTTCAAGAATCCGGAACGAGCAGAAATTGCATCAGTAAGCGAGCGCGTGCTGACAACCTGTCCGCCTGAAAGCCTTTTTATTGCCACACTTTTTGCCTCCGGGCAGAACATCACCCAGATCCAGCCCACTCTGAACGGGCTGAGGGACGGGTGTACTTCCGGGGCCTCCAGACGGATACATTATCTATTTAGTATTGAAAACACACACACACACACAAAAAAGAAGAAGGATGATACTTCCCAAAGCTCCAGTCACTCCACTTTGACGGTCCATGTTGCACATCTGTGCGCCTTCGGCAGGAGAAATCACAGTGCTCTGCCGTGATGTGCTTTTATAGTCGTTTTTTTTCAATCTGCTTTTACACTGAACTGGTATTTCTCCAATTTCTTAACGTCAGTTGTAATTTCCGTTCATCTTTCTTCTTGGCTTTATTCACTAACCCGGAAAAGTCTCCTCGTGGAATGTATTGTTGTTAACTCCCGCAAATTGAAGAACTCCTTGGAGTATATGTTTTTCATGGCCCTATTATTAATCTCAGTAAATTAAGAAAAAAATAGAGCGATTAACCATTTTAATGACTTTGAATCCAGGTTTTCTTTGTGTCGGAGATGATTGGAGCCACAGCCCACTTCCCATCATTTACAGGGACTCGGAGGGTTTAAGGCTCATTACGACGAACTGTTATCCAACCGTTAAACACCACCAGTGTATTTCATTTTGAATATTATGTCTGTAGCTGTTGTTTACTGTGATGTCACATTAAGAGTTTGCTTTTATTATTATACACTGTTTTCAAAAAGTGTATTCCAGCAAATCAACATATTTTCCTCTTTCTTTTTTGCCTCACCCCATTTAACACCTCAACGCTTCGTGTGCACAGAGAAAAATACAGATTTAAGTAAACTCCCCTGATTTCACCATTTGCATCTCGTTAAAGTTTATATATTGGACACATGACGCCACCTCTTATACTGTCTGCTTTTTAAAAAGGTTTTATCACGACATGACACACACAAACAAAATTAATCCTGCGTTCTTTCTTTCTTCTTCTGCCCTTTCCCCCCCCCCCCCCCCGCACTTAAGTTTCTCGAGTGTGAAATGCAATAACACAATTTTGAACTCGGACACCATAAAAGGTACGAAGGAGGTTATGTAGAAGCCATTACAATTGAATGTACTTCTTTTAATACACAATGATGCCTTCTCATATTTGATACACGTTCCAGTGCCCGCCTGAAAACCTGATTTGGGGAAATCAGTAGGATGTTTTTAACACACACACACACACACACACACACTCATAGAACTTCCACCATCTCCCATTCTCTCAGTCTGTGCCGGAGCCAATATGCTGTGTCTCCAGTCTCGTCTTTATCTATGGATCAAAAGCAGTGATCTCCTCCGTATGACTGAAAGCCTTTTCGCACTGCTCTCCATACAACTGCATTTTTTTCCCCCACTCCCCTTCTTTTCTCAACTCCCTGCTTATTTATTTCTTTATTTCCCCGGCAGTGAGCAGGATTAGTCAGGAGCAGCGGCCCCACTATCAGCCCGAGATGTGCTCTTCCATCCTGCTGCTCGGCGCTGATAAAGGAACTGCTCAACGAGTGAGTCAGGTGCACAGAGAGCCTCGTGGAAAAACAGCATTTCTCTCACTGAAGCACACTCCTGCATGTCAGCTACCACCAATGGCCGACGGGAGAGGCTCATGATATATGCAACGTTCTACCTGGTAATACATGAAGATAGGAAAAAAAAAAAAAAAGAGCCTTTTGTGAGCGCCTGCATAAACTTTGCCCCGGCAGCAAAATACAAGATGTGCTTTTCCACAAACTGAAAACTCTGCAGTTGTCAATTCCTTGTATTAGAATAGACACAAGTTCAGAAATAGCTGTGTACAGAAATCCTGCATTTACCTGCGCCTGAATGGAAATGGTGTTTGTGAAGAGCCAACATGTCACATGGCTGAGAGACGTGCACATTATTCAAACCTGGCCGGACACAGAAGGACTTTTGATTCATTTACCGTGAAGCACGTTTGAAGTGATTCCGATTTGTTATTTCTGAAACCAGGTTCCCTTCACTTTGGTTGTTCTGGAGAGGCTGATATGGAGCTTTGCATTATCGCTGTGTGTGTGTGTGTGTGTGTGTGTGTGTGTGTGTGTTACAGCACATGACTGTACAAACACCAGCGTTTCAACCGACTGACTTTGTGGCGACAGAGCAAACTGCTGACCTGAATTTTCCTCCTGATCTAAACACAACACATGATATGTCAAAGAATAATGCGTTTTTTGGAAGCTTTTTCTATTCTGCTCATCAGCTTTACACGTAATAATTTTACTGTAGTTACCCCGCTGAAGTTAAAGTATTGTTAACCAGCGCTCGACTGAAGTTTTCAAATTTAACGGTAAGATAAGCACAAAAAAAGACACGACAGTCAAAGCTGATATGTGCAAAAAATACATTATTATTTGATTTGATGTCATCTAAAGCACAGAGCTGTCCAAACCTGGAACTAGTCTACCGTCAGACAGACAAGTTTACTCAGCATATCTGTACATGCACATGCTGAGAAGCCTTGGCCAAATGGTGCAGAAATAATACGTGTAAAGTACTCGTGCTTTAAGGCAGGCAGAGTCCCCCCCCCACCCCCACACACCCTCAACTCCCTTACTGAGTCCACGTTCTGATGAGCTCAGATACCGGCTACACAGTCCTGGGCCAATAAAGTGCTCGGAATAAAAAGAACCTGGGGATGGAGATGACTTTAATGGTGATCTCTGCTGACTCGTGGACGGGTGGCAGCCGCGCCGAATTACAAGAGCAGCAGAAAAGAGACCTGATGCATGCATCTCCACCAGAGGAGAGGTGGGAGATGAGTCACGCCATGCACGATCACACACACACACACGTTACCTTCCTCGTACGCCGCCGTCCACAGGCCTTTTTGTTACGTGCCTGCTCGGATCTGCTCAAGATGCACTAAGGACAACCAACCCCCCCCACACACACACCCATCCTCCACCCGTCTCTCTCTCTCTCTCTGAGTCTCTCTCTCTCTTTCTGTCTCTCTCCGTTTCTCTCAAACTGCTTAACTCCCCCAAAAAGTGGTAGGGATGCAAAAAACGTGTCCACATACAGTAGAGTACACAAAAGGCTCTCCATGCCCTGAGAGATACAAAGCCACATGAGACCAGTAGGACCATAGGCACAGATGCAAATATCCAACATATAAATATTTTAGTACAAGACCCCCCACCCAACACACACACGCGTACTCAAACACTTACAAACCGGCAGCTGTATTTTCATTCAAATTATATTAACTTTCCCCAATTAATATCTTCGGCTATACAGAATATCTTCCCAATCATCACAATCATTGTATGTACTGTCTATTTTCAAAACAAATATGATTTTATATATTTGTATATGTTGATATTTCTTAATATTTGCTACCTTCTTATTCTCTGTTGACTGATTTGTGTGATGGCGACGACAGGTTTGCTTCTTAATTGTGTTTTAATGTTCTTCTTTAATATTCAATGTAAAGAAAAGGAGTTCTACTCTATTCCTCTCTATTCTAACCCTTGCACCACTCCTCTTAACCTGTAAACACAGCAACCTTTCCTAATACACTTTGATGCAACACTGTACACCAGCGATTTAGTTAGTGCAGTAGCTATTAAGCAGGGTTGCTAAGACGTTAGCATTAGTTTGCATTTAAAACTTATATCAAATAAACATGACATATTAAAAAGAAGTATAGGACATACAGATAAATATGAGATATAAGAAAAGCTTTTCATCTCATGTTATCAGCACCTTAAACAGTTTCCAGGAGGTATTTTGATCATCAGAACTATAAATACAACCAGCTGCCCACACGCAATGTCAGGTTCTTCAGCTGAATGAAAAGCTCTTAAGAACTGTCAACATTCCATGCGATGCGAGGATGTGTCTCTTAGTCACTGCCCTAGAATGTCACATGCCGTATGTCTGGGGTGAATCATTTTTAAATAATGAAAAAAGGATAAGGGGGAAGAGATGTCCAACTGAGAGGATTCTAAACTAAACATGTGAAATGAGGGAAATAAGAGACGACACGGGGACGGTAAACAGTCCATCTGTGTTTTCCCATGGGGGGGCCTGCCATACTTTGAAATGCACTTAAAAAGAAAGTACAGCAATTCAGTATCAATCTAAGAGCAATCACATGGCATTGTGGCTCTGTCTTCTTTTCTTGTTTTTTTTGGTGGTCTTTTTCTTTACTGGAAACAAGATGAGAGAGTTAATCAGAAATAACAAAAGCGCTAATAAATAGTTTTCTGTGATATTAATTATTTTTTCATTGAAAGCACCAGATTGACAGACGTTCAGTGATTTAGCTGCCGTCGCCCTCGAGGTTTTTAAGAACGACTATTTCTTTTATGTTATTTCATTAAAGTGCTGTATCATTTCTTGTTATGGGATTCTGGCTGACATTCAGCTTAAAATAACAGGCATTTTAACACTGTCAAAACAGAGCAGTAATTTAGCCGTTACTCAAACCCAATGGAACCTTGATGTCCTGGAGGCACATTGTGCAGGTTTTACATAACGGGAGATTATCTAAAGAAGACTGAGGTTTCGTTTAAGACATTTTAAATTGTATGCCATAATCCACATCCATTTATAATTTGACATTTCAATATGGACGCTACTGTGATTTCATACTCGTTATAGAGAAATACCTGGTTGCAATCCTCCCACTCCATGTGACATTAGCGAGTAAACAAGCTAATGCTCTCTGTGTCTGTGTCTCTGTCTACACTGTTGGACGTTTTAGAAAATATATTTATGTCAGTAAATGTGTCACACACAACTCATGCTGCCGATGGACTAGATAATGATGGACGACGTGACAGCTCCCACAGGTGAAGCCAAAACATTCTGTTCTCCCCCTGTTCCTCAATATTCAAATCGTATGGCTTAACCTTCCTCATAACCTCTTTATGTTAATATACGAACATTTATATTTTTATAATATAAAAGGTCATCCTGTGAATCAACAGTAAATTACATTGAGAATTATGAATCTGTAGCGAGAATTAGTCTTCAGCCGTAACTTGCAAACATATATTAGGTTGTTCTAATAAATAGTTTTGAAACACATTCGTTGTTTTCATCTTTCTTTCTGCATTCATATTTATTAATATTAATTCATTCATATGTTGGGATGAACAGAGACTCCTTTATGGGTAATTTAGGCTTTTTTTATTTTATGACATGATATAATCAGAAAGGAAGGTCTGTGAAAAAATTAAATCTGACTTGATCATCCCACCCAAAAATGGACGAAATAATCAAGGTGGAGTTGGTCCCATGTAAAACTATAAAAGTGATTTCTACGTTGTGGGTCTATATCAAATGATTCCACTGCATCAATATAATGGAAAATGTTTGATCTAAAACAATGGGCCTTCATCTGACAAGGAATCATCTGGGTGTGTGTGTAGGGGGGGGGGGGGGGGGTGAAGCCTATCAGAGAAGAAACCAATCATTACTTATCGAGAGACACTGAAAGTAATTAATGACTTGTACAAACTGTTGCAAGTTGGAAAACATTAATGAATAATTTTCGACACATAATCAAGTAATTAGGAAATGAACTCAAGAGTAAATCCAGGAACAACGATAATGAATACTGGTGATTATCAATTTGAAGCCATCTCCCTTTTGGCCCCAAGGGACCTGTGCTAGTTTTGAAGGGAGAGGAAAAAAAAAGGGGGGGGGGGGGGGGGGGGCAGGAGAAGATTTCAGTTCTGACACCACAATAATGTGCCAGTGCCCCTCAAAGATCCAGAGTGACACACAGCTGTGGGGAGACTGAATTTCTCCTCTATTCTATAATTTTCCGTCTGAAGCACTGTCATGTCTGCTCCAGTTCAGTCCATTATTTCGAGTGGAATCATCTTTATGTCTCCGAATCTGTAGCCCCGCTTCCCTCCACTCCTCTAATGACAAACATGTGGAGAACTCCTCCTAATTATTTATGCCGGGTCCTCATTCTGTCAGCGATTCAAGGAGAGTTTCAAGTGTCTCGTGAAGACGTCTGATTTTTATGACACGCCAGGAATGGGTTGAGCCATGCCTGCCTAAATCACCAATTTATTCCCCCTGAATAGCCTCTTGTCTAGATTGTCAGTGACTTAATAGATCCTTTCTGACTTCAAACGCAGTGTGTATCTCTGCATTTGTGACGTTTCACTTATTATCCAACGCCCCAATTCAGATGTGTGCTTCATCTTTAGAGAAATGCAGCCCGGACTCTGGTGTTAAAACCTTCAATTATCCTGGAACTGCAGTGTATTTTCTTCCCGAAAAGGTTCTGGCAGGAGTAAACCTTTGAGAGAGACTTGTGTTCTGAGACCTAGAAAATCCCCTCTGATAATCTTTCCTATCCAGATAGCCAGAGGGGGAAAGGACACAGGGCTTCTGAAGCGTGTTGCTACAGGAGCGGTTTGTATCTGTAGCTCCCTCAAGATGGAGCAGATGTAAATCTTATCTACATCAGAATATTAATTAACAGTCGGATCTCATGGTTATTCATGGAGGTTCGGCGGAAAAAAACCTGGACATACTGGTTTTAATTTACAAATTTCTGAAGAAGGAAAGTGAGACAGAGTTCACACTGGAAGCAACACAGGATCTGTGTCTCAGCTCAGAGACACACCGCGCCCTTCTTAAAACTTTATTTATATTTTGTTAAATTGATGATTGAAATAATGCACATTACATCTCAATCTTTTAGCTTCTAACATAAAACATATGACACAAAGTCCTTATGTTGTAACTATCCACAGTTTCTATGAGTCTGTTCGAGTAATCCTATAAATTGCTCCTTCGATAATCATTGATTTTACTCCACATGCTGGTTTTTACATTAACTCCTTTACCCGATCATCAGAAAACACTAATATGAGCTTGTTTCTAAAGTAATCATGTGGGCCCTCTTAAAAACTGCAGTAACAAATGACCTATTTTGCTGCTTAGGTGCGAGGACCTGCTGGATAAACCAGACCTCGAGGCAAAATCATTATTTATGGTGGCTACAGCTATTAATAAAGGATCAGAGATGGTGGAATAAAAAATGGGTACAGGGCACTTTCCCCCTCAAGATGGTTATAACTCAGTAGCCTGTGTAAACTTAAAGTTGCTTCCCTAACCTTAACCCTTAAAGGAGATCTATGATGCCTTCAGGCTTTCTTCACTCCAGTGTGTTGTATAGGGTTTTGTGCAACGAGAACAGAATGTCCTGATTTGTACCGTGTGTATAAAAGTTAAACCAACACAACGATGGGCTGCACATTATAAAGTTTATTCTGCGTTTCAATCAGGAAGCACACACACACACATACACACACACACACACACACACACTGAGAGATGCGCTAGCTACACACTGCACATCTTCCGGCCCAATAACAACCAAGTTTACTTCAGGGTCCCGTAGGAATATTCGGTACCATCTCAGGTATGTAGTATTGTCATAAGATGAACCTACACACAGTCTGTATATATTACTCTGAGCCCGACATTTCCTATAAGTACTAGCAGCCCTTGATGATATACAAAAGAGTGAGCAAGCCGGCCAATCAGAGCAGAATGGGCTGTATCGTAAGAAGGGCCTTAAAGAGATAGCAGCTAAAACCAAGTGTTTCTGACAGAGGCTGAAAAGAGGAGCTGCAGCAATGGACAGTGTGACAGTGTTAGAAAATTGCAGATAATACTTTTCACGTATTATCCCCACTTAAAGTTATGAACCTGAATATGAGTATAATGTGTCACTTAGGTATGTCAAATAAGAGACAGGTAACAATAAATAATAGAACAATAAACCCCTCATTTAAGATAAACAGAAACACAGCCACAGATTGGCTCGGCCTCATAGAGCAACCTCCGGTCTTTTGTTCAAAGCCCTCGTCTGAAACTCCCGGTGGGAAAAAAAGGAAATGAAACTGACAAAGAGCTGAGCAAGATTGGCCACCATGAAGCGTGTTAGAGAGGCTATTCGGCTTCGAGAGTGACATCCGGCCAGTCAGTAATTATTGCTGCTGTTGGTCTTTGTCACATTGTTACTCTGGCCTGCAAACACCTTTGAGAAATAACAGACGTGCGAGTGGACAGAGCGCCGACACTGGTTGTTCACACACCAGCCTTTGGTCAGGAACTGAGACCCGGACAGAATCGAGTGTGTTTTGCTGTCGACCTGAGAAGTCAAATAAAAAGACATAACAAAAACACAACAAAGCAGTGGATTGATATCAAGAAAGCCAAACTAAAATGTTTCATGAACTCCACGTGTGTATGTCTCATGCATTTTTCTCCATGACCTGCAGCTGCTTTGTTTCCCCCGAGCGATGACTGCTCTCACTGCTCTACAATTTGCTCACAAATCCTAATTATTTGTGTCTATAATCATCGAGCCCGACCTCAGAGTGATTGAACCAGTTTATATATCGACGGCCATGATGATGTTTGTGCCATCATATGTCCAGCCGCGTATATATTTTCCAAAATCAATTTCCTCATTCCGTTGTTTTTGTTTTCCTCAGTTTTACATCTCCATGGATTTTCTATTTAATTTGGGTCAGTATTGTGAAGGAAGACAGGCTATTGATTTCTGTCTAAGGGGGCTTATGGGAACCAGGATAAGCTTGTCTTCTTAAGGCTTCGCAGCGGGTTGTGACAACACACAGAGTGGAATCTCATTGCAAAATCTGCTGCCAGAGCCGGCTAACCTCAAACACCAACCCGACGCCTCCCACCTGATCTCCGGTGGGCCGGCGCGTACACACTTCTCTCAAGAGAAAGGACGGCAATTAAAAACATCTCATTGTTAAGCTAAAGTCTGATATCTAGGTCTGACTGATCGCCGCAGCCGTAGGAGGATCTCGTCTGGTAACGGTGGGCTGTAGCATCGCAGACACACACACAGGTCGGGGCTGCTGACAAGCTGAAGTTGTTTGTTGTTTCAAAAGTGGTGATAATTGTCCGCCGCCGCGCATCTCGAAACCGGCCTCCGGGGTCAACCTCGCTCTTCAGGCCCTAACTCGGGAATGCATATTCACTTAGACAAGAGAGGAACAAGTGGGGCAGGGCAGCGAGTGGAGGCAGATGTGTGAGAAACAGAGAACTTGAACATGTTATGCAAAGCGGCGAAACTTTTAACAAGTGTTTCGAGTGGAGGCGATGAAAAAAGTGTTGTAGTAGCCGGGGATCTGGGGCAAGTGAGCCTGCAGCTATTTGTTTGAAAACTCTAATCAACACAATTATAAAAAAAAAATACATATTCATGCAACCCCAACCCATTCATAGTGTAATAGCGACTTTGATTTGATGTAAATATTGTGATGACTGACGGCGTTTATTTTGACCCGACCTAAATTTGGTTGGTACGACTCATCGTGGGTTGTTTTCCAGATTGGATTCAAAATACATTTGTCCATTCTGTGATGATGTGGGCGCAGATGACTCGAAATAATGGTAATTTGAGTGTCATACAAATTCATGAGATTTAAATGACACTGGCAGGATGACAGCAAAGCATTTTGGCCATTTGCAAACTGTATTTTTGCCACCACTGACATTATTAGCTGCTGATCTTTTGTATTTATTTGTGACGCAGGGATGCATGTCAGTACTTCTAATTACAACTGACTCAAAATGACTGAAAGTGGCTGTTTCATGTGTTTTGATTAGAGAGCAAAAGCAAAGTGTGAATTTCGTCTCGTGCAGGGATTGTCAATGCACATCGACGTGGAGAGAGTGTCAGTATTTGTTCCGAGAGAATAAATGTGCACGTTGCAAACAGAAATATCACACGGGAAATGGAAGATAAATGTATTAGCATATAGAAAAAAAACTGAGGCGCGCGGGATAATATGCTTGCTCGGCTGATTGGGTCAACTAACCCTGCATGAACGAGGATTTAAGAGGGCAGGAGTATATGTGGGAAAGACACTGGGGGGGGGGGGGGGGGGGCGGCGGCAGGTCATTCGGATGGTTGAAGGGAGGATGAAATGAAAGCAAATCGGGAGACAGCACCCGGAGCACACGTCACCTAATCCAGAGGCTGTGCAAAAAAAACAACAGAAAATACTGGGGAAATGGTTTTGAGGATGGAGGCGTTCTCATCTCTTAGACGCTACAACTGACCGAGGGATAATTGAAATTGGGCGCTGCCTGGGCGATTCTGAATCCATTCCCGCTGATGAAACCGCTGCCATCCAAACACATTACATGCATACACAAAAAAAAGATGCACTAGGATAATAGGAAAGCACAGACAGAGTCTCTGCCCACAGGCTCTCTATTTCCCTACTTCTGACTCGCATACACCGTCCCCATACATCATTGTTTGGCTACAAGCGAACATAATATCTGTATTATTTATTTCAGCATAATCAATAAACCATGGCGTCCTCTGCAGACATATTTTTCTTCTGGAGGAGTGACTGCCAGGATTTATTTTTCTGAAGTTATTGTGAAGCAAATTTCCCTCTGTCCAGTGATAAACACCACTGACACATCACTCTGCGAGCTTGGCAGACGAAAAATTATTTGTTTGTGAGCATCCCAAGAATTACGGCCCAGAATGAAGCCAACCCACTTTAACTTTGCCAGGAGAAAAGCCACTGAGTGTCAGCGAGGCAGCTTTTGTCCCAGTATCTCACTCTGTTGACATCCTCTAGCTGAGGTTTCCCCCCCGACCAACAGAGTGCCCTTTTCATTATTCACTTTCCGTCTCATATTTTTGTTTTATTTGGAGAGTAATTTACGGCAGGTAGCAAAAAAAAATAATCTTCATAACCCTCAAGGTGTCACAGTCGGGCCCTTTGTCATCGGCTGAGATTGATATCGTGCGACGTGTCCAGTGACACGTGCCATTAATTTTTCGAACAAGGTCAAACTGTGTCAGTTGTTTGTGTGTCCTTCATCAGCAGCAGTTTTCATACAAATTGCAGCACTTTGCAGGCGAGATGTGCAACAGCAGCTGATCCTGAACCACTGAGGTTTATTTTCTCTTCTCTGCCACAATCAGCTTCTCAAATCATTTATATCACACAGCTTTAGTTTTGTTTTTCAACTTCCTCCCCTCTGTTGCTCTTCATACACTGCCTTCTGTTTGTGTCTCTTACCCGACACTTGTGCTATTGATCCACACTGTGGCACCTCTCTCTTAGTGTCGGCACCGAAACACAGGATCAGCAGCCTCTCGGGTTCCCGCCTGGTGTTTACAAACACACCGCTGCTGCTATTGGACACACACACGCGCACGCACAGTGTATACACGGGTGCACGGGAACACACACACCAGTGTCTATTTCTTACTTCGCCTCCAGCCACCGCCGCCGCCCCTCACCCCCGAGAGACTTAACTTTTATTGGCTTCTTTGCCTTCTCTACTCTGGGGAACAAGGTCGGGCCTCATCAAATCTGACCTCGACACCGGCTCCAGATTAAAGGTCGAGTCGTCATCCTTCACATCTTTCTTGACCTGTGATA
The DNA here is from genome assembly GCF_947347685.1 of Pleuronectes platessa. Classification (NCBI taxonomy): domain Eukaryota; kingdom Metazoa; phylum Chordata; class Actinopteri; order Pleuronectiformes; family Pleuronectidae; genus Pleuronectes; species Pleuronectes platessa. Next base: position 24,513,922 of record NC_070626.1, read on the forward strand.
CCGTGGCATAATACATCAGAGTTAATACCTTACCCCTGGACCTTCTTATCTCATACCACACCGGCCCTCTTTCATTTATAGGATCCGCTTTTTACTACGTGTGCGTGGAGTGTCCTGTATTCCTCGAATCACCCTGCGCTTGGCAGGCAGCTCAATCTCAATATCATGTTATCGGACTCAGGGGCCAAGGATATAAATACCACACACACCATAACTCTCTCCTGTTCAATAACCATTATATGCTCTACTTTATACATTAGAAGCACCTGATGGGGCAGTAAATTCACGGCTGCAGCTCGACCACCTCAGAGTGCATCCACGGGAAGAATGGATGCTGAAACCACGGAAAGAGCAAAGTGGAAATTGTAATAAAAAAATAAAAAAAGGGATTAAATTGAAGTGAAGAATAAAAAAAAAGGGTAAAGAATTACAGGGGGAAGCGTTAGATGGCGGAGATGAGTGGCAGTTGCATAACAGAGAAGGCAGTAAACAGAGCAGGGGTTAAACATGGGGAGAAGCAGCTAGGAGGAGCAGTGTTTATTGGCTTCCTCACTGTTGCAGTTGTCTATTATATTTCTTGTAATAAGCTTTGGACGTCCGGTGAGTCATGCATTCCATTTCCGAAGCCATTCTTCGTCCTAACCCCGGCCCCGAGATCTATCTGCTCGCACACAAAAAGCCTCATGTTCCTCATGTTGAGAATATTTCAGCACCGCTGCTGCCAACATCTGTTCACTTTCCACTGACAGCAATCAATAAAAACACATTTCCATCCAACTCCACGGATGAAATAAAGCCGGGCTCTGAACAGGGGCACAGAAATGGCAATAAATGTCCATCTTCAAAAAACTCAAAATACACTGCACGCAAGTACACACACGCACACACACACACACAGACACACACGCCATTGTTTACCGCACGAGCATGACTGGATGCAGCCCAGAGTTTACGCTTGGATGCACTTTTTCATTTGGAAAGCCAGGGTGGTTACCCACAGAGCGAGAGCTGATTAAGAAAACAGTCCCATTTAATTCCTTTCTCCTCGACGGCCAGCAAGAGAAATGTAATTAAAGCCACTCAATCTCCCACGGGCCCTGCTACCTGCTACACGACCAACATGACACGTTGTGTAATTCGCCTAACCTACAAAGGGCGACAGCGGCCGTTACTCGCCATGGTTGCAGGGCAGCCACAGAGAAAGAGAGAGAGAGAGAGAGAGAGAGTGGAGCTGTCTCACCCTTTCCTCTCCCTCTCTCCTCCTCCTCCCCCCCCCTTTTCTCTCCATCCTTTCTCTCCTCCCAACCAGACGGACGCCCAGCCGAGTCTGGCTCCGATGGGTTGTGCGGCTGAGAGGGCGTTTCTGTCGCCGAGCGCAAACGCTTTGTCCGCGTCATCATCTGAGGTCTCGACCCCGGAGATAATGTGTGTTGTGATTGGGTGTTGTGCAAATAAAAACTGAATTGGATTGAAGAGGCCGGTGATAAGTGACCTCTGCTGTAGGTCTAAGGACGGGGAGCAGCCTTCAGGAGGAGCAGACACATTGACTATCATATTTCTCAGTCATAATCACAATGTGATTGCACATAACTGTCAGTATCAAATAAACATTCTCAGGAATACCAAAAAAAACAGATGTGGTCAGACGCCGTAAAATCCTCCAGCGTGATTATCAAGGTGGCCATTTTGTAGCAGCTTCAATAGAGTAAACAACAGACTTTACGACGTGTCAGACGTCTTCTTACATTATAATTAGGTCGGAGGAATATTGTGTAGGACAAAGATTGTCAGCATTTTCTCGCTCTGCCAATTTGTGTGTCTCGGAGGGCATATTAATTGTCTTATTGACTTTGTGGAGACAATGTGAGTGTATGTGCATGCATTAACAATGTGTGTGTATGTGTATGTGTTTGTGTTAGTGACCACTTGACTTTAGAATCCAGCTTCTCACCAATTAGATTACAGCAACAGTTTTCCTAGCATGAGAAATCACCATTGGGAGAAACGTTATGCAGCTCAGATATATTTATATACATCAGATTTGCAGGAGAGTCACAACTTTTACCGGGCAGCTTTATGTGTCAGCGTAATGTTCATTTAATTCTGCTGGAAAATGGGCCCGGTAATGGTGGTGAGCCAGGATGGTGAGTGGCATGTGTTTACCTGCACTACACTGGTGCACTGTTATCCTGACCCGTCTCATTAGCAGCAGTCGATGCTGAAACATTGAGGCTTTAACCGCGGCCACAGCCTGTCCCAAATTCAAACAAACGGTTTCTGCAGCCTAATTGTAGCCACACTTCAGCCGCAATGCAACAACTTAGTGGGATATATCCACACGCCTCGGTTTTTCCCCCCAAACATAGTCGCTAATGTGCAATTGTCGCCTGATTTGAACCTAATTCACTGGAGATAATTTTCCAAACACTAAGGTGCTGTGCTGGGGAAAAAAAACGTGGCGTTCAAAATTACCCCACACACTTCGAATTACAAACCATTAAAAGGTATTAATTGCTTACCTATTCGCAGCAACTCAGTTGTTTTGTAAGTCGTTCTTATTTAATTGTTAATGAATGATGCGAGTATTTTAATAATTAATCTCCTCCAGGCATATAAACACACAAATGCTTTTAATGGTGATGTAGTTGCGCTGAACCGAACAACAGGAGACATCATGTAATATGCAAAAACAAAATAAAGGGGGAAAACAACGCACAACTGAACCTCAAATAATGCCACGAGGATGTCAACAGAAGACGCTTCCTGGCGGCACTTCACCAAAAACGAATTTTCTCTCAAAAGTTTAGTCCCGACGTGTCGTGCAGGTAGCCGCTGTGCTCCATGGGAGTTCCCATTCTCTGACTTGTGCAGACGCAGGAGCAATCCAAAGTAGTTCATGCTTTTATTCCTTTTAAGGAACAAGCCTCGTTTTCTTTATAAATATAAAATGAACACGACCTCACTGAACTCTCACGCAGTTAAAGTCTATTGTCCATTTGTGGGGGGGCACCGGCTACATTTTGCCGGAGCCACAGTTGTTCACAATGCGGAGCTCAGAACCCTGACGAGATATAGAAAAAACATCCGACACTTGAATTGTGTGCGGACCTATTGCTCGACTGGGATGAAAAGGGGATTAAAGCTTCTTTACTGTGATTTGTTGACTTTTGCTTCTGTGAAACTCCGACGGGGTGACACCCGCCGTGACCTTTGCCCTGGGACTCACGCGGATGGTGTTTGTTGATGACAGACAGTTTGGATTAATCTACTCAGCGCTATCACGCAGCAAAACAAATACAAAGCCGCCCTGTTTGTGCTCCTTCAGCCATTTCGAGAGACAGCAGCACGCGGGCCCACTACGTGACAATCTCTTGCCGCACAGTGGCAAATTTGTGAAGGCAGCATGAAATATCTGTGGCAAGCGCTGCTTTGTTTGCTGGTTTCATTAATTCTTCAGGAGGGGTCTATCTCAAAAGTGCCAACAAATACAGTGGAGAAACATGTGCTCTGGCACCAATCCATGCGTCTAATTGGGAACCTTGGGCTTCAGGATGCACCTTCACTCTGAAAGTCTCCTCCATTATTCATAGGAATGTAAGAATTATAGAACAAGACCAAGCAGTCCCTCTGACTAAGCTGGTAGAAAAGGGATGAGGGCTGCACACAGATAAAAATGCTTAATAATCTATTTTACTTCAATAGCATGAAGTTAAATTTTTAATAACCCCACCTGCATTGCTATTCTTAAACAATCAGCATACTTTAGAAACAACACTGTAGAACAATTCTAGAAGCTGTGGGATGGAAAAGAAAGATATATTTGTATAGTGGAGATCCAGCAACTATGGCCAAAACCTGATTTAGTCTCTGGTTGCAAAAGGCAGGAGATATATGAGATGTAGCAAGTGGTCTGTATTACACTGAATATCTATCTATCAGTAAGGGTGAGCCAAGGAGCCAAAGGGAAGATGCCTTCAAGACCATCATGAAATAAATATAAGTTTGACAGATATGAGGGAATATGTATTTTCTATCCAGAATGTAAAACTTTTTAATGCCAAGAATTCAGATGATTGAATCTTAGGATTTTTGGGGATGTTTTAAGACCCCCAGAAACCCTGATGATGGCAACATTATGCCTGATTTGGTTGTTTGACTAATAATAACTTCATTTGAAGGTATTTACCTACACAAGGTTGAAAAGGGCTTCACAAGATACATAGCAATACAGCCAGATCCGGGTAAGTGGATGTTCGGGACATATTCAATTCAATTCCGTTTTAGGCGTTGAATCATAATATATTAAGGACGAGACCTTATTATAGAGAAAAACCAAAGTTCACACAATGAGCAGCACTTTGGCAACTGTGGAGAGGAAAAACTTCCTCATTAGCTGGAAGTGACCTCCAGCTGAGGCAGACTCGGCGTGGGCGGCCATCGGCCTCGACCGGCCGGGTGAGCGGAGGAAAATGGACGGACGTTCCTCGCCTAGGAAAGGTTTCGCCTGTTATATAGCGGGGCTATGTTTCTAGTCTGTGCATAACAAGCATTTTGTCTGCGACTCAGAAACACCTAAATCATGCACACGGTGTCATGCATATACATGAGTGACATTTAGTGAACAAGTGACTGCATGTTAACAGCTCACGGTGATACCAGTGAAACTTCCACAGCGCCGTCTCCTCCGAGTCTCCCACTCACTGCTATTTTGACGGTTGACCTACAGATGAGCACAAACTGTAAGACACCGATTTGCTACAAATGTTACAGAAAGAAAAGTACACAAGCCGACCCGTGTTAAGCTTGTATTGCCCCAAGCGGTGTGGCCCCTGTTGATACTGTTGGAAGAAATAAAAGACTTTGTGTGATATACAGTCATGGGAAAGGGTCTCAGACTTGAAAGTGATCACATGAAACCCCCACGTCAGAAGAGACGAGAATCAGCAGGCTGTATTCTCCGATGGCCGGTGTTCAAACAGCAACACACTGTGTACCAGTGCCTTTCAACTAGCTGCTACCTCGTCTTAATCTAAACGCTTCTATTAAATCCGTGCACACAGCCGTTTGATGGCAAAAATGCAGAAATACAAACTCAGAAAGCGGTAAAGTCTCCCGACATCCTGAAGCATTAACAGGGGCACTTCTAAGTGACTTCTTCTTCCCAGCGTACCTGCTCCTCTCCTCCGAGGATGTTGGGAAATACAAAAATCTGAGGATACCTCATTGCATTTGATCTGCCATTCATCTCGCACGTTGTAGGGCCTAAGCAGCTCCCAGAGGCAAACGTGAGTCAGGAAGAAAAGAGGAAAAAAAACTAAAAACTGCGACCAATCCATCGATAGTTATTAGAGATGCAGCCGTCAGTGTGAATGAGGGAAGGTAGACAACACGAGGCTGATGGAACGGAGGAGAGAGGAACAAAGCAAAGAGACAGAACGGAGAGGAGGTTGGAGGTAGAGAGGGGACATAAGAGAGATAAAGACAATGAAAAGAGAATAAAATAAAGAATAGAATGTGAATGAGCTAGGGAGGGAGAGGAGGAGGAGGAAGAAGGAGAGATCAGTTTGAAGGCAAAGCAAGTGGCAGACTTTTGAGTGTGATTTTCATGTTGGTCTGTGGTAATGAATTAATTATGGGAATCATTACAGTAGACGCAATTAATTTGTATATATTTTTGCATCATGTTGATCAAATGATTAAATCCTTGAAGAGAATACAAAAGATAAATTAAAAGTGTACAGGCCTCATCGCTTTCTCTTAATATCACATTTAAGTAGATTCAACTGTTGCTTGGATACTACACAGTACTACAGCAGCACAACACAACTCTGATCGTGGTATTTTTGTCTTAATTAACATGTTCTTATGAAAATTGAGAGTCAAAATATATTATAGGGAACGATACGTAATGATCAGTTGTCAAGACTCCTCCAGAGACTTTGTTCACTACCATGGAGCTACATTATCGCACCTCACTGATGTACAGTGAAGGTTAAACCAAATTAAGTAACGTTATTCCATTAAAACTCCCAATTCACTGTCAATGAGGTGTTTGTATATAGATTCAGCTAATTCATGTGAAATGATGGGGACAGGTAGAACACTAATGATAATAAATAATATAATCTGTATGAAGAGAATCCATTAACGTGAAATCTGTCAATCACTCTCACCAGTTAGACCTAGAACACGGCTACACACTGGATTTCAAAGATTCAGGAAATTATCCCGTGGCCAAAACTTTGTGTTTACTCGCGTCTCTTGTACAAACACAACCAAGCGACTTTTGGAAACAGAGGATAGGAGGTTTTTACCAGTGAAAGTGTGTAAAGCAGTGAATTCGACCATCTCCTCCAGGAGCTGGTTAGTTCTGGATAGCAGCTGTTTCCAGCGCCGCCCGACCCTGACCAGTGCCCAGTCTGATGACCTGCGAGCTCGGAACGCTCCCAGGACACCTTCTCCTGTGAGTTTCATTCTCAGTGCTGATTGGCTTACGAGACATCTATTTCAGCTGGAGCATTGTCGAGAGTCTTTGTGTCTATTTGTGTCTTTCTATTGACTTTGCATGTGATACAACTGCAAGCTTTGCATCGTGTGTGGTGTGAATGCACCATGAGGGATAAAAGCAAAAGGAAAAGAAAAATATCTAAATGCCATTTGTTGTGAGAGTTTTCCAAATGTCCTCATGGGTTTGATGCTCCTTACATTTATGTGTTGTGGTTTGAAAGGATATGTTTATTAACTAATTTCCCTGACCTGGACAAGTGTAATTCTTTTAATGAGATCCCCACTGACACGTTAGTTGATGATGGTATGGTCTCTCTAACTGTTTGGAAATAAAACATAAATGGCATAAGCATGTGTTCTTACAGTCGGCCATGTTGCTATTTCTGATGGACTCCTCTTGTCTTGCAATGTGGGAGGAGTGAAGGGATATTGAAAGACTGAGAGAGAGGATTACGGAGTTTGAAGGTATTACTTAGAGTTGAAATGAAAACAAAGAATAATCGACTGATTTACTGTCCACATGACACCGCACAGAGATTTAGATTATTTTCGTTTCTTATATTTACTTATTTAATACTGACTGAAAAAAAAAAACTCCATTTGTTTTTTTAAGCTTCTCAAATTGATTTCTCACCCCCTGGGTTGTCTGTAATGAGAGAAACCAGGCACTAAAGAAAAGCAATCTTTCAGCACTTAAAAAAGTTACGTACAGGTAAGTACTCCAATTTGTTTGCCTTCTTTTAAATGTTTTTGTCCAATTTTCTTTTTAGATGAAAAGATGACAGTCAATAGGAGTTGGGATGGTTTCGATTTCAGCTTCGAACTAAAAACCAAGGCCTCATTGAGATGAAGAAAAGCCCATGGACACTTACAAAACTTTCAAGTTACTTTCATTAAGTTCTTTTAATGAGTTGGAGCTCCATGTGTAAAAAAGCTCTCATCAGTCATGAATCCATACGACCATGAGTCACCTAGGCTGATTATTAGTCCTGATTTTTGGCTCTCATCATTGAACTGTGCTAGCGGCTGTTCAACCCAACATCCTGTTTAAACTCTGCTGTTTAAAAAAACTGTTTGCAACACTTCCTGTAGCTTACCATTTCAAAATAAAAGCACTTCAGTGTATCTGTTGACTTAAACCATCCATTTGCTTTTAAAAGGTTCTAATTGTGATCCAGAGTGGATAATGCACAGCTCCATACTGTATAGTACTGGTATACAGGATAATTTCTAATGCCGAACTTATGTTCAAGCCACAGGATACTGACTGAAGGTCAGAGAACACCCACCATCAATAACAAGGCTTTTTATAAATGTTACATATAGAACCTTTAAAACATGATTACAACTCTTACTTCAAAGCTGCACTATTCAATATGTTACGATGATGACTAATTAAAGGTCTAAGTTTAATGGGAAAGGGCTCGCTTGCAATGTCAGAACAACAGAGCAATTAGTGAATCTAAAAATAGATTTGCAGAGAGGTTGTGTATATTGTACGTCATTCTATGAGGAAAAAAATGATCCAATGTGTCAGTAATATATAATATATAGTAATATAGATATCGGTAATGATTGGTTAGACATCTCATCTCAAACTAAGTTTTATTTTGACTGAATTATTAGATGGTTGCCACTGCAAGCATGTGCTGGGAATTCCTCCACTTCTGCACATAAAATTATAAAACAGACGACTGAACTTAACGTGACCTTTTTACTTTTTAATTTGATGGTGCTTAACTGGCATCTGACATTAATCATTTCAACTTTTTAGATGCCCTGTAATAGCCTTTTACAGTTCAGCTTTACACTTCATTAAGCATCACACGTCTCGAAATAATTTTTCTTTTATGAATGAATGAGATACAACCTGCGAGAAACGAGGACCACTTTGGCGAGAAACGATGTTAGCCAGGGGCGAGAATTACTTTTTCAACAAAATGACAACTAGCTTTAATTGATGACTGGAGAAAAAGATCAGTCTCCTTCACCTTTCTGTCAATTAAAAAACAGTTAAGTCTGTAAACTGTGAGTATAAGTTATTATTTTTGAAATCACTTTATACCTACTTCCCTTCAGGATCAAATGAGTAATGTCAGGGAAATAGAAATTGGTATGGGTGTCAAAGCCCAGGGTTTGGCACAGGTTATTTTACTTGCACAGTTTTTCTTCTGGCAAGAAACCAAATGCAATGTTGTAAGCAAAAAAACAAAACAGAGTAACTTGTCTCACAGTGTAGATGAGTGGGACTGTAGAGAAAACATCCAAGAATGGAAACAGTCGCTCACTACTGGATCCTGGGTTTGTGATATTTACAGTTTGGGGGGCTGCACAGATTATAAAAAGGTTTTCTCCCTGTGTGAAGCAGAATATCACTGAATCAAAGAATATCATTGCAGGTGCATAATGTCAGCATTCTACACTAACAAGCAGGAGTGCTGCCAGATGCCGGTCTAATGCCGGTGATTCATTTCTGCTAACATTAGTCATTCCTTTCAGAAAACATTCCGAAGTATAAATCATATTAATCCACGAGATGAAGTTGTTAGTAAAACATCGGATGCTCTTGGGTCTGTGATTAAAATGTTGAATATAGAGCGTCTGTTAACCTGCATTGTAAAATAATATACTAATAACATTGATTACTGCAAAAATATAAATTAATTTTTTCAATACACTTTTTCTCAGATTATTACTTCCCCATCTGAATTGCACGGCACAGCATGGCCGTCAGATAGACAGATGCAATTATTGGCTGTGTTGCAGAATTGTGTGCATGATTGGACGAGTAGCAACGGACCACTTCTCCCCAGCTCGTTGTTGAAAGCTCAGTCTTCGTCAGATTAAATAACTCCAGACTCTACTTCGCTCTCATCAAATTTCAAAATAAAGGAGGAATAGCAGAACTACATTGTGAGTTACCTGACTAGTGAGGACACATCCCATAGATAGACATCCAACGGCGCATAAGCTCGACATATTGAAAATGCAGTGAGTTTGCAGAAGTGTTTACAGAAGGATTTTCTTAGTATGGAGAATGTTTTTTTTTAGAGAGAGAGAGAGCGCCCACATTGCACTTGTCAGGAATCGGGTAATTAAACCTGCAGAAACCAAACAAGGTTCAGGACGGATCAAGTTGATTAACATCAGTGTCACCGTGTTCAGTCAATAACAAGGTTACCTCCCTCCTGCCACCACATGTCACATCACCGAGGTATGGAAAGGAAGCTGCCAGACAGAGAAGAGCCTTTTCACTCAGCCGGCCCTTTGCACCCGTCTGCACCCGACTGCACCCGACTGCACCCGACTGCGTGGGAGACTAAAGAAGATTCCTCTCTTCATACAAGTTAAATAGATATATTGATATATCTTTATATCCAGTCCTCCTTTACACATTTCAAACACAGGTCAAACCGTGCTGCTCTGAAGTATCTTGCAGTGTGTTGTTAGTGCGTCAGGAAAGGTTAAAGCGTTACACAACGTTACGCCAGATGAATTCCAAACTGAGTTCATTCTATTTACTTATCATCACTGTATTCATCACTCTCGCAGGCATCAGGCCCCAGAATTGATTGAGTTATGTCCATCAAACAAGAAACTGGTCTTGACACAACGGCCACGTTTCTGTGAATCTCCTCTACTCTGTATACTTCAGCAGAAAGAGTCTTTATACTGAACATGAGATGCAACCAATGTGCCTTCTATTTGAACCCGTATTCAACATGAAGCGATTGTGCTTATGCCAAGGATATTTTGATCACATAACAAAAGTTTTTCTTTCTTTCAATATAACTTATAAGGCACTGTAGGGTTTGCATCATCTTGTATATGAGACTGAATTTATGTAATGTTGGCAACTTGATTGAAAACACGTCCATAAATTAATGTTTGTTTGCTCGAGCACATCGATTAATCTTGTCGCACAAAGCATTCAAAGAATGAAAGACGGATTGTTCTAATGACAACTAGGGTGCGACAAATAGATAAAAGCCAAATGTCTTCAGTCTGTCTGAGCATCCCATAATAATAAACAGTAAACATGTTAATGTGTATGAACAGATGTATTTTTAATGCCTTATTTTCTCAAATTAAACTGGGTGGTTAATTAAAAGCCATGTCTCCGAGATAATGACTGGGGGGGGTGTGGTCCAGACAAAACAAACACGGGCCATAAAACCGGTCGGGGGAAAAAACAAGGTAGCACGACCGTCTGGTGCCTGTCACACCTCGTGCATGCAGGATGAGCTGGATGGACATATTTACCACTTTAAGGATTTTAACAATACAATGTTTGTTGGATCAATGATGGTCGTTAAAGGTTCAAGGTGTCCCATTTAGTGATAGCTAGTGGTGAAGTTGCATGTTGCAGCTGAAGACCCCTCATCTCACCCTCCCCTTCCAAACATGAGAGAGAACCTGTGTCTTAAGGAGTCATAAAAACTCAAAAGGTTTTTAGTTTGTCCCGATTGGACGACTCTAAAATCCATGGAGGCCTCTGTAGAGAGGACCCACTCCTAATGAAAATATAAAGTATTTAAAAAATGGGCCAATTCGAAGGTAAAGAAAACACAGACCCGTACAATTTAGATGAAACACACTAGTGAAAACATCACTAGGATTATTTTTTGTGTTTTATTTCTGCCAATAGAACTCACTGAACCTTTGAAGCATCCACTATGCTGTGTTATGTCTGCATACGTTAAATGATGAGAGTCCTGAAACACTTGTTACAGGAAGCGTTGAGCGTATTAACAGAGTAAAGTCAAAATATAAAGGGAGACTTCATACTATTTGTGAACGTATGTAATTCCATACCAGTGTAAAGAGGCTGTATAAGAGTTCATCGTTATGTAGGTTGAGAATCCAGCAGTCACAGCCACTCATGGCATCATCACAGGTTCAGAGATCCTACCTGAGGAGTCGAACAGCTCGTTTACCTCAACGTTAGTGAGACGCATTCTGAGCAGGGGAGCAGCTTTTCAATCGCTGGGTTTTTCCTTCACAGTGTTATGAAGGAGAGTTTGTCTCTTTGAAGCTGGACTGACCTCAGTCGGGAAGACGGCTTTTCCTAAGAGCTGGCTTCCTGCGAATGCATTTTATCGCAGACCGCAAACTGCAGTCAACACAAAAGCACTCATGGAATCAGGAGAAGCAAATACAGCTGAAGTTGTTCTTCTCAACCTTGACTTGGATTAAAAAGAGTGAACGAGCCACAGTTGGACACGGCACCACATAAAGCAGCTGCCCCCCGGGAAAACTGTATCCTCCCAATATTTGTACCAATAAATGTGAGTTCGAGGGTTTTTGCTCCAACAGCAGAAACTAGAATTCATAAAAACTTTGAGTGGACTTCGATGCTCCAGTTTTCTACCATTGAAGGTTGTAGTGAAGCCAGAAAACAAGAGGTAATTGCACCCTGTGCTCCTCTAACAGTGATTCCAACACTGCAACCAGCATGCAGTGTTATGTTCTTTCTCCTTTCTGGCTGCCGAGACGAGATGACAAAATGAAATGGAATTGTAATTGCATTTCAGTTTTTTGAATATGATTGACTCGACAATCTTTACAGGATTTTGAAGTTATGTTGGCCGAGGAATGGCTTGTTCCCAAATCCACTCACACCAGATTACAGTCAGACTGCCATCTTTAAAATCCACCCATCAATTCATCAAGCATATGTATCAGACCGATCCAATTTTCTGGCTTCAGTGCAGACATTTTACTTCCAAAATATGCTGTTGTTTTTGAACTACTGTTTTTTTTATATCACAAAAATAGTGTGAAGGAGACATAGGATGTATTCCGCTGCATTCAAAAAGACAAAAATACCTAACGATAACAAATAAAACTACTTTCATTACACTTCTTTTCAAATCTATCAAAAGCAAAGCTGTGAATTACTGCCAGAGACGAAGGATTTCAAGCTCTAGTACCTGCCACAGCTCCGATCAAAACACCTTTTTTAAGTGAACTTTTCAGAGTTGAGTGGTGCATAACAGAGGCAGGTGTCAAAATTACACTGCCGAGAACCTTAATCAAAGGTAAAACACAGAGAGTGTCTGCTGAAGCCTGCAGAACGCTAACGGAATCACATCCATCAGTCACTGACAACGCGCACAAACCTAACACACACACACAGACACACGCACACACACTCTCTCTGTCTCTTTTGATATTCAAACTCTCCAATGTCTCAGTTTCACAATAGGGATTGGTCCTGTGAACAGTCATGTCATGAAGTCTGTGTGATTTTTGGAAATATGCTCATGTCAGTATATTATGAATGTGCCTAATATACGCTCGCCCTATGGCCCTAGGCGACAATCACTGGAGCTGTCCAGCATTCAACTAAAGACTTCTCCTGGGTCTTTGGTATAAAGTATTTTATCTGACTTTTCAGGAAAACAGAGAAGCCCTTAGAACCTCAGGGACTTAGGAAGAAGTTGTATTTGTTTGTGATTTATAATCCGACGTTTGACTGGAGGAGTGAATTTTGCACACGGAGAGACGACAGCACAGAGAAATCATGTTGCTCTACGTAAATAAACGACTGCAAGAGAAAAGGTAATAATAGCAACAGAATATTGACTCTCTTCTAACACGTCGACACGATGAAACAAGTTCAGGGAAGTTCAGTCGGGAGCACATTTTAATTTAGTTGGATTGATAAGTGTCATTTAAACACCATCAGCATTAAATGTTATTCCGATCCTTTTTCCTAATGTTGATATTAGCAATTAGCAGTGTTGCCTGTAATCGATTAAATGCCGTCTGAGTCAATACTGTGAATTTTACCCAGTTTAATTCCATCAAAATCTGAAGAATAAAAGATCCTGAGTTGCAAGAAAGTTTTCTTTGGTGTAAAGGGTCATAAGAGAGGTGCTTTCTGAAACAAATGTATTTTAGCTGTTGGATGAGTGCTTGGTTAATATTGTTTGCCCCTGGTATCATCAACAATCTGCCAGCGAGCATCAGCATCCAGCCATTATTGCATTTCCCTCGCCTTGCAAGTGGCTTTCCCACTGCTTGCCGTTCCAAGCATGTGTTGCAGATTAAGCGGATAATCTAATCAGAATACAATCTGCGGGGATTTATCCGTTTTGACGGCTCAAGGTTAGAACGGCTATCGTGAGACTATTCAAGGGAGGTAAGAGAAAAATCACATTTTAAAAAGTTCAACCCACCTCCCCTGAGAAAGGCACTTGAACCAAACACACTCAAAGAGATTACTTCAAAGACGGAATTCCTGCAGGAAAAAACAGCATTAACATATTGGAAACAATAACCCCTCAACTACACGAGCAAGCCAAAAACAATGCGCAGCCATACAAAGACCCTATTGTCGTAGAAATTATGCAGGGAAATTAAGGTGTTCGGGATGATAGCAACCCCCTTTTTAGGAAGTCTATCTCCAGAAACTTTCAAATTGCAGAGGATTCTCTTATCAGGGCTCATATCTCCTTTGGTTATGGCCTAAAGGACCGTTTCAAAACATTGTTCTTGAAATAGGTCATTCAGGCTGAAAGGGCTTCTTTATTATACTCAAGGATTACCAAGTAGGGGGGATTCACTAAATTTCAATACTAAACTAGGTCATGACAACATACACCAGGATTAGGGAAATCCATATGAAATACACATGATTGTCTTATGACATTTTCATCTGTATTGAAATGATCATCTTCATTCGGAGGCTTTCATACTTCCAATTTACTGTACAATCAGAAGTCGGAGACAATTGGTTTGGTTTACAGGCTTCGGAGACAATAATGAAACAATCTATATTTCCCAGCGCTGTAGGCCTCCGCGTTATCTTGTTACCTGAAATCTTTGGTTTATTTATGTAATAGAATGTCGGTATTGTTATAACTCAACCTCAGAAATCCCCTCACTGTATTGTAGTTTCCGCTGCGCTCTCAGAAAACAGCTGTAATTTAAAAACAGAACAAATCCAATCTCAGTATGAGGCACCTTGTTTTTTTTTGTTTTTTTTATCCATTAACTAAGTATTGTTTCACTGGAAGAAATAAATACATCAATAATTTGGTGAACGATAACTCTTTCCACCCACACAAGCACATAGCCTGAAGGACAAAAAACGGGCATGAATCAAAATCCCTGATGTATAATCCTTCAAATAGAAATTCCACTTCAAAGCCTTATTTCATCCATCCAAGACTCACATGCTCGTGTCTGCACCACTACAGCCAGGCCCCTCAGGTACTAGTTTTAGGGTCAATGTGCTGATAAAACCAGCTAATGATGCCTTCAAAGACCACTAGGTCTATAGAGGCTGACCACGGGAGATTCAACTTTTTATTTCTATATTTATAAATATATATGAACCCATTTATTTATTAATTTAACCTCCCACACCTTAGTTTAATTCTTCACCCGTTTCATTTAATATTCATCAGTGAACTCGGTTGGAATTGTGAGCTGATTTTGTTTGGCAGGTCTCGGGAGCCTCTGATCAGTCAAGAATCATCTGAGTTGTGAGCTTGTTTGTGTAAGTTGATGCATGTATTAATGTGAATTTGTAAGTGGGAAAGAACTCTGCGAATAAATAGATGTGATTAGGTGCCACTATGACATTCTGCACAAAATACATAAAACACAAGATTAAATCTAATTCCTTTTTATATCCCCAAATATATTCCTGCCCCACAGGTAAAACACTGATCAGAATCACCACTGCTTTGTAACTCCATTTGTTAAGGGCTGCCCCTGTTAACACGCTGTCTGCTGTGGAGTTCCTGGGCTACGAGAATAGCAATAACGTAAACAAGTCCTGGGAATTCCTGACACTTTCTATCAATGCATCCGATAGCCACGGCCGGGGAAAATAACCCGATCCTTCCGTGGATGTTGTTCAGGGGCATATTTTCTAAGTTAAATTAACTGCTTTTACTTTCCAGAGACGACTGGGGAGAAGAACATTGACTTTCAACAAACGCTGTTCACGAGACAAGAAAGACAAAGGAAGAAATGCACTGACAGTTGGATGTAAAGTTGATATTCTAAGATGGAAAAGCCTGATAAGTCATTGTTGTAAACCCCAAATGTCATTTGGCAATTCTGTAGAAATAAAATGTAAAAAAGTTAAAAAAATGTATTTAAGTCCACATTGAAAACAGAAAATGATTGGACCAACTTTAAAAAGAACATTAATGAAATTGGCAACACACAAATTAATTTAAATTCCAATTAAAGTGATAAATTGTGTTACTGTAACTTGCTGACTTTAAAGTTCAATAAACTTAAAGAACTTGTGTGTTATCGACTGAAGTACTCTTATAAGTTGATCCAACACTTTTCTTTTTTCCAATACACACGCTGCAGTGTTTAGAACTCAGACGACATTAGATGAACTTTAAGAGGGATTCAGAGAAAAGGAGGTTTGCATATAATTGGTAAAAGGTGTGAAATCTTAGAACAGCCAATTTACACATTACTTTTAGAATAATATTTAACGAAGACACTGAAAGACCTAATTGATGTTATACAACAGGTGATATAAGCTCAGAGATGTAATGAGTAAATGCACCAGGGCTTAATGTGAAATGTGAAATTAGTAAGTTAATATTGCATCTACAGTATGAGCCGATAATACCCACAATTTCCTCCTCTGTCATAAAGGCAGCAGAAGCAGATAACAATTCTGTGGTCAACTAATAATCAACCATCACTTCTGTGGTCCAGTATTAAAATGAATAAAATATACGTGGTCAAGTCTCATATTTCAGCCTGATTGTTCTGCTAAACGGACGATTGCTTCACTACAAGGATTCATTTCATTTCCCATTATTGTTTTTATTAGACGCATTTCTCTGTTTGTGATTGTTTCATCTCAAGCTGTGGAATGCACCAGAACAACAGGGCTCGGCCGTCAAGTGCACACCTCTCACAGTTCAGGATCCGTAACTCACAGTTTCACTGATAATAAAGTTTATCATTAACTGTGGACGAAGCTAAGCTAGTCTGTCAAATTATAGCATGACTACATTAATAAGAAATGTTACATATGCAACACTTTAGTCACAATGAGGGACCGTCAACTCACAACTCACTGTAAATAGTATCTCTATAATTTTGTTTCCTTTTAAACAGGCAATCTGCACTACTATATATATATATACAGTATATCATATATTTTCCATAAGCACAAGTATTTATAAACATGAGAACTAGAAAAGAAACCTATATTTATTCATATTCTGATTTAAAGTATAACCATTGTTGCTCCACAGTGGCCCACTGAGATAGGTCAGACCTCAGATAATCCTCCAACGCTCTCTGGACACATTCCAACACGTCCACAGCTCTGCCGGCTTCATGCAGCCATGTAGAACACACCAAGACATGTTGTTGGGCATCAACACTTGATCTGCACCAGTTCTCAGGACTGGGCAACGCATCAAAAGCTGCAGCAGCATGCTGGGAGCACGAGGATGGATGTTGTCAGTGGGAAGTCTTTGATGGTGGTGACACTTGGGAAACATTAATGAAGATTAGATGACTGGTCACTGACAAAAGGAAAATGTCTAATGATGACGAGTTCGACAACGTCAGTTTGTCAAATTCAATTCATGTTTTTCATCTGTTTTTGCAAATAAGAAGACATTATTATTAGTATTACCACGACTAATTTTTCTATTTCTACAGTTGAACTTTACAAGAACAACACCTTAATGTGTCTCCAGCCAAAACACTAGACCCCTTTCAGAAAAGTTTGGGGTTTACATGCGTATTTAAATGATTTTTTTTAAATCTTCAAGCTGTTAGGTGCACAAAGACCTTTCAGATTCAACCTGAACATCTCAGAAATGACATGTGATCAAAAATAAAAATAGATAAGTTGTTTTTCTCCTCAGCTCCTGAGAAGTTGACATGCCAGAGACTGATGTTTTCCACCGAGCAGTGCGAGTCGACAGTGCGTCTCTCTGAACCAATTTACGTCAGTTAATAAATAAAATAAATAAAAAAATGTTGTCTGGGCGTCAGTGTCACAACTTATTTGGTTAGAGCTCGTAACTCCAACACCAGCGAACAACAAGAGCTGCAGCAACCGCGAGAGAGGGAGGTTCTTCCAATTCTTTTATTTCACGGTTGATGTTTTCTTTTTATGCTCACTCCGTTTCTGATGATGATTTCCCATTATAAATTTCCCAGTACTGTATTTCCCAAGGTGCACAGCATGTGGCTGCCGCTGAGTGACAGGCAGTTTAAAGCTGCTAATGTCGATGACAATGGGAAATCATTTGAGCAGTTGAGGGGATGACTGCTTGGCCCCTGAGAAGAGGTTAACTGATCACAGTTGGAGTAAAGCATTCACCAGAGAGATAGTGTGCTTGGGTTTTCCAAACGCATTAAATCATTTTGCTCGTGTGTGTCTCTATCTATCTATCTATCTATCTATCCATCTGTCTGTTTATCTATCTATCTATTTATCTATATGTCTGTTTATCTATATATATATAACTATCTATTTATCTATCTATCTATCTATCTATCTATCTATCTATCTATCTATATATCTATCCATCTGTCTATCTATCTATCTATCAATCTATTTATCTATATGTCTGTTTATCTATCTATCTATCTATCTATCTATCTATCTATCTATCTATCTATCTATCTATCAATCCATCAATCGCTACTTATCTGAATCAGTTCCACAGATTTAACTTTTTTAATGAAATCTTGGTATGTATGTGCTAATGCCCTGACTCTAACCCTAACCCTGACCCTAACCCTAACATGCCACCAAGTACTGCATATCTTCCTGACACATGAGTAGTGTTTTTGCTTGTCCTACTGTGTTTCACTGCTGGGCAGTTTGTTGTGATATCCCCCCCCCTCCCCCCTTGCATTTAGATTGTTAAAAAAAAAAAAAAAATGAGCAAAGGTGGAAAATTGGGTTGAACACACATATTTCCCAAGAGAGGACCCTCTGACTCTCCATTTCTTGTTTCCACAGCTCCAATTAACAGCTTTGGTACCAATTAGTAAAATCAAACCTTGCCTGACAGAAAGCCCATGGGGTTATGTGTATCAAGAACCAGAGCTCGAGCTAAAAAAAAGGTTAGCAAAATAAATCAGGACCTCTGTAGGGAATAATTGGAGCAATGAGGTTAAATGTCTCTGTTCTTTTAATTCCCCTTTGTCCGTTTTATTTTCCATATCCAGTTCTATGTTCTTCAATATCCAGTTCCATGAGCCAAACCTGGCACAACTAAATCATTTCAAGGTACAGTTCAGTCAATGATTCCTTCACTTATTTACACCCTGCTCCCCTGCACTTATTGATGCTTTTAAATGTTTTTCTGACACTTACCTTTAAAAGAAACACTGATGCGAGTGGCGTTTTATTTCTCACTCACACTACATCTTCCACATTCTCCCTCAGAATCATCTCCTCTTAAGCCTCCTCTTAGGATAATGAGGTGTATAGCTTGGGATATGGCAGGAGTATCAATCTGAACCGCACAGACAACCTGCAGGCCCTGCCCGGAGCCAACATGTTTATTAGAACGCCAGGGATAACAAATGACTGAACATGCTTCCCTCTTTAATAACCCTGTACACCTACAAGATAACAATAACAGAGATGCCACACTGAGTGCTCCTTAATTCAATTAAAAAAGCATGCACAATGAGCGTGCTGTGTAAAAAGAAGTCCTTGAGGCAGAGATAAACTTCACAGCTGAGCGTCTCCGTGAGAGCAGCCAGATGGACATTTTATGGGAGTATTTGGCTTAAAGGGGGGGGGGGGAGATTCCCTATTGGTAAATAGTTCAATGCCCACTTCCTATCAAGGGAGGGATAATCATTAATAGAGTTTAGTTTAACACGTACCTTTGCTGTAAACGGATCATGTACCTGCCTCAAATCAAATGTCGTATACTATTTCTGAATAATTGATGACAATGGTTTATTCTTCAGGCCTTTTTTTTTTTTTTTTTACACAAATCATGATGCTGTATTTCCTTTTTGAAACATATGTGAAACTGTGCATCTCAATTGGACAAATACATCCATGTTTGAGCTTTAATTTATAAATTCACTTTATGATGCGACTATGATATTTGCACAATCTAAAATAGAAGTAAGGAAGCATCTTCCTATTTGCCTCCCCATTGATGAGGCTTGATTATATGACTTAGGATGGAAATAATGTCCTCGGGTGGGAAACAGAATTTGACCCATGTCAGCTGCTGCTTGTTGTGACCATTCCTCCACCGTCATCTCCTCCCTGCCTACAGGCTTAGATCACACCACTGTGTTTGCTGTTGTTTGAACAATTGAACACTTATGCTTTCCATGTAAAGACTGTCTGTACTGTAGAGTAACTGACCACCGAGAGGGACTTTGAGACACTGACCTCTAACATGAAATAACAGGATAATACTTTTTTTCCCCTTTAGAAATAACTTGATTCATCAACAAAATCCCTCCGTGTTATTTCTGCTCTGAAGCGAAGAATTAACACTGCACAGAGAATGAGGGGGGGGGGGGGGGGCTCCAGGCGAAGAGCAGTGTGTGGGGGGGCGCAGGATGTGACAAGAAGCATGACTTCCCATTTACAATAACAACAAAGGTGTTGGTGACGTAAATACAGGAAATTATAGATTAAATATACAACAATCAGCCACGGTATTAAAACCACCTGCCTTTTATTGTGTATGTCCCACTTGAGCTGCCAAAACAGCTCTAATCCATCAGGGCATGGACTTGAGAAGACATCAGAAAGTGAAATCAACATCATACATGTTAAGTCCTGTATGTTGTGAGGTGGGTTCTCAATTAATTAAAACATGTATTTTCAACATATCCCACAGATGCTCCATTGGATTGAGATCCAGAGAATTTAAAAGGCCAAGAACTCTCACAATATATCCTGCTGCAAGACCCAAAGGGAATAACCGTGCCATGAAGGGATGTACTTGTTCTGTAACCATGTTTAGTTATGTACACCAAAAAGAAAGAAACACAGGAATGCAAGATTTTCTGAGAAAAAATGTTGCCCAAAGCATCAAACTGCCAAAGTCTTCTTCCCACAGTGCATCTCTTCTCCGGGTAAACAACTTGTACGGCCTTTCCACATGATGTTAAAGAAACCGCTGTTCATAAGAACAGATCACCTCCTGACATTGCCCAGCTCTGACCCGCTCATCGTAGGCTCTTGACAGCTTTCTATCATCACCAACAAAAAGGTTTTGAGTAATTTTTGCAGCAGTTGCTTTATAGGGTTCTACCATATGGTCTGCAACCCCCCCCCCCCAAGTGCATTATGGAGTCTCTGGCTCCCCCAGCTGCCTTTTGTTGGACCACTTTCGATAGGTACTAACCACCGCATACTGGGAGCACCAGGCAAGACCTGCCGTTTTGGAGATGCTCTGATCCAGGCATCAAGCCACCACAATCTGGCTCATGTCAAAGTTCCTCGCGGGTGCTTCCACTCGCTGCCTAGCAATGAAACCAAATAATCAATGTTATCCACTTGACCTGTCGGTGGTTTTAATGCTCGGGCTGACAGGTGTAGAAATGCACCGTTCCCCTGAATGCTGCCAAAGCATTAAGATGTGGAGAAGCAGCGATGTACTAAAACACAAACAGCTGCTGCTCGGCTCACTTCAAGATGCATGAACCGCACGACCGCTTGCCAGTTGCAAACCGGCTCCATGTTCCTCAATGAATTGGCCCGAGCCACAGAGAGTAAAACAAGTCTGGAGCTGTTGTGAGGTAAAGGTCACTGATAATTAGGACACTAATTAATATGAGACCCAGCTGTCTGGCTGACCCACTGTCTACCTGCAACATGTTAATCACTCTAAGTATTATCTCTTTGTCATACACACACACACACACACACACACAGTCGCATATGGAGGAGAGTAGAGAGGGCAGAAGGACACATTTTTCTTCGGTGCAACACAGTGCAAACAAAGACATTATGCAATTTCTGGATTTCTTTGCACACATTTGCGTGTCGGTGTCCGCTGATCTCTCGCCCTGTTGTATTCCGAGAAGCATATCCCTGTCCAAGAACCTGGCCCTCTCACTAATGTACCTCCTTGTCAGAGACAAAGGAGTTTTAAGACTGGAGGATTTGGCAGGCCCTACCACTTTCAGGCAATATTTCAACCCATCCATCTGGCTGGGATAATAGAGTGTCCTTGCCTTTCAACGCCTGGAGGAGTGACCAGTTATCACAAGCCACCAGCTCCAATGTTAATAAAACAGGCGATGGGAGGAATCGTGTCGGGGAGGAGAAATAAAAAAGGAAAGAAGGATGGAGAGACGGGGCGGAGGAGAAGAGGACGCATGTTATTTTGACAGACGCCTCGCTGAGGTGAGGTTGATCACGGTCGGCGGGCAAGTTACAGCGCTGGCAGGAGTTTTCTTTTGACGTCTCAGCTTTGGTTTCTATGAAGATAAATTTAGCCCCATCAGATCTCTCGTCAGGCCGCGGGGAGGGGAGGAGACCGGCGAGAGGGGGAGATGATGAGAGGAATTGGAGGGGAGAGGTGGGGCATGCAGTGTTAGGCTGATCTAGCTAATGGCCACACTGACCTTCAGAGAAAGTCGAACAGAAAGAAGAGTAAGTAGTGTGTCATACAAAGTCACCGCAGCTTAATCCAGGTGGCTGCGTTTACTCCTGACTCTACAAGCACCTTATGATGAGGGAGGTAACAAGGGTTCCACTCCAGGTAGAGCAGATGGGTATAGTGAAGTACTGGTTACACAATTTAGTTAAGATTAAGATTAAGATACATTTATTTGTCCCAAACACATGCACAGACATGCACAGGCACACTCATGCAGGTAGGGAAATTTAACCTCTGCTTTTAACCCATCTGGTGCAGGACACACAGAGCAGGGAGCGACCATGTACGGCGCCCGTTGGGGGAGTAAGGTGCCTTGCTCAGGGGCACTAGACAGGGTAGGGAGAATCCTCTTGGATTTTTGGACGGATCAATCCAGGTTCGTCTTGAACCAGAGACCTTTTCTGCCCATAGTCCAAGTTTCTGCCACTAGTCCACCACTAGTCCACCGCCTCTCTATTATTAGTATTGTTGAGAGCTTTCGTTTTACTCACCACATACTTTGCTGTCAAAATGGCCCCAAATTGAAAACAAGAATTTCCCTAAAAGGGTCCAAACACAAAGCTTAAGAACACAACTATCAAACCAAGATTGACCCAAGCACAGTGCAAACATCCATGAATTTAACACCAGGCATCTGCCTCCAGTAACATCCACACACGACATTAATGTGTCACAAGCAGGTGACAGAGTGCGGATGAATGAGCCCTCATGGGTTTCATTGATTGCTCAGTATGTTTTGAACACAAAGAATCATCCTTGTAATATTAGAAGCGTCACAGACGAGAATTAAAATCAATGAAAAGGGGAAGAGTTGTTTTACGAGTGATTTGCATCGCAGGAGAAGCTACAGAGGCCATCTCCTTTCAGACAGCGCGTATTATTGCTGAATATAAACAAATTTAGCTTTCCCACGGTATTTCATTTAGCATAATTTCAATTCTTTTAGCCAGCGTGCACTTCACCATAACATTACTGTGGCGTTTCTCATCATGAATAGTGCATGGAGTACTGGAAAAGCTGACTAAAGCACTGAAATGTATGGAGGCAATATCATTTTGAATTTGAGAAAAGAGCAGAACAGGTTTCATATAAAGTAATATCGCTTGGGGCCTTTCCTCGTGTCCCTGGTTTTATCACATTCACCACTCAATAGTCCACGGAGCATTTCTCTGCTCGACCTGATTGAGACATAGTCTGAGGCAAACACATCACAATGACAACTGCACCTCTCTCAGGATCGCTGCTGAAGATCCTCCTAAAGTTTCCCTGTCAAAAGAGTCTGTAAAACATGCAGCAGTTTCCAAACCGGAACAAAAAGGGGGATTGTTGTGGAAAATAAACCGATATTTCTTTTCTACAGGATTTACAGAAGTGTGTATTCACGCTGTTTAACAGAGGTTTGTTGCTGTGAGGCGTTATTCACAGTTATGGCTCGGGGACAGTTCTTGGGATTAGTAAAGAAATTCTTGGGAAATATTGCGTGACAGAGCCACAGCAGTAAATACATAAGAGGAAGGTGATAATCTGTTTTTCCTAGATTTAGTCATTTTATTGTAGCGTTTTCAAAATGATATTGATTAGTTTTCTTTCTAACTGGCTCGTTGCAGGAACTGTCGGGGGTTTCTCTCTGCAGTATTGTCAGGTCTCGACCTTAAGGCGCCACGGGACTATGTGTGATGTAATCTGGCAATTTACAAATAAATTGAACCAAACCGAATCACATCAGACAAATTGTATGACCCTTGAAAAGATTGATGAAAAAACAAAATACCGGTGACGAAGTATGCAAAGCCAAACACATGTAAAGTAAATTAAAAAGTACCAGCATGTATTAGCATTGCAGCAGCATCAGCAGTTTCTAACATCATGATATTAGTGTCGGAAGTGAACACTTCACAGTTTTACCTTAATGGCCACATTGAGCCAAAATGGTCGATTTTATTTGTGTGAGTGGAAGAGAGGGAGAAAACTTCATGATCTCTCATTTCCTGGAAATTGACAGAAGCAGAAGACTACAAGGAGTGCAAGCTAACACATTGTATCCCAGGAAGCCCATTGCGGTTATTATTGTAGTATTACTGGCTATTGTATTTCCAAACCCCATAATGCCTCCTCTCTCATCTCAGCCTGCGCCCAAATATGATTTAGCACTCCATCACGGCCTCTCTGAGAAGTCCAAATACTGTCAACATTAATAGCTCCAAGTGTCTGTACCATTTTGCTAATGTGATTTCCAGGCTTGGTCAATAAGTACATTTCAGAGAGTAATACGTTTATCCTGCGTGTAAACCTCGTAACCGTATTTGTCATTGGCTCATTTTCAGCCTCCACGGTGACACCTACAGGGATTGTTTCTGACAACACGCCTAATGTCACCTTGATGCAGTGGAGGCTCACAAAACCGCTGTGTTACCGGTGCACAGGGTGACGTGTCCCTTTCAAAGGTCAGAGTTTTACACAATCCTCCCAAGTTGTATACATTTTATTGGGTATTGCGAGTAGAGAAGAAGGGGAAGGACTGCATCACGGTTTATTTTAGTGGCGTAAAGATAATTATTGTGGGCATCATTGATATTTTAATACTTTTGGAAGCTCCAGTGCTGCAGATACTGGTAATAGATACATATGACAATGACTATATTGATCCTGGTGTTGTTTGGGGACCACAGGAAAAACTCCCAATAAATCAATGTGAAGTCCACATGGAATCTATTCTGGATAGTGCATTTCTCCTGCTCCTGCAACACTACGACACAGTTTGTTAAACAGGTGTGACCTGTTTACGGACTTAAGATACTTAAGCCTCCCTCCCTCCGGTTCTATTTCTAGAGAGTAAAATAAGTTATTCCTCGTTGGAAGTGTGTGTCTGTGTGACCAAGCACGACTCCACACTCAGCCCAGAGATTCACCAACCGCTGGACGGAATCATGTCAGCCAGCTGTGCCGTTTCACGTTAGCTGTTCTCTCCCCCCCCCCCCTCACAGAACAACAACTCCCTGATGCACTCCGAATGACAGAGGAAAGGAAATTATCGAACACCAATACAATAAAGCTGTCTGGTAACTTAATAGGGCTGCTGAGTAGGGGCACCGTGGCCATCTTGCTTTGAGGCGATAATGAGAGTCATCATTCCCTCCTGGGCTGGAAGAAAGGGGCCTCCTTTGTGTTGGTGATGGTGTGCGAGTGTGTGTGGGAGAGAGAGAGAGAGTGAGTCGGTGTGTGTCTGTGTGCATGAGTGTGTGTTTATCTCTGAGCGTCTTTAGCCCAGTGAGGCCCAATAAGCAAACAACGCAGTGCTTTAACGAAGCCAGTGAGATCTCCCATTGACTACAGCTTGGGAGAGATCTCTGAGACATCCCGTTCATTAAATCAGACTAAAGCCAAAATATTGACATTGGAAGCTTTGGGGACGCACAAAACACAGACTGCTCCATATATCATATCCCAGTCCCTCAGCCATTTGTATGTTTGAGGAATAAGTCTGAGATTGATAAAAAAAAGAAAAGAAAGGAAGCTGCAAACACAACATCTGGAACTTAACATGAATTCTGATCCTATAACAGAGGCTGTAGTGATGCGGTGCTGCGTTACCGTTGGACTGGTTCTCGCGAGGATCATTCATCAATCTTCAAACAAAGGGCGATGCTCCTGTTTATTTGCTTTACATCAGTGGTGGGTTTTTCCATTTGAGGAAATCATACAAATTCAGGAACTCTGCCTACAAGCAGATTTGTGTTCTTTAAAAATAGATCCTGAGGGAAACCATCAGAGGTATTTACATGTAGAGGTGCTGCATCTTTAGTTATTTCATAAGCATCATGATATATAGTGTAGGACTAGAAAGAGAGAGTAAGAAAAAAGGAGTCTCAGGTTCTTACCCTACGGAGCAGATCAGGAGGGAAGAGAAACATCGTGATGTGGATCAATATAGGGTCTAAATTCAACATATGAGTATGTAGGGAGCATCATATATACAAATGGACGACAGGACGGCTCCCCTAAAAGTGAAGCCAAAGCAGCTTGATTACCCTCTGGTGGCTGGCTCCAGAAAACTTCATAAACCGTTGCCTCCTCCATGTTAGTAAATGGGACATGGGCCAAACAGAAAAATCTAAACACAAGGATGGTTTCTATCTTTCATTTCAGGTAGTTCATCAAACGGATGTATGGTCAAGTGGATTCAATTTGTTTGGCAGGTTTGTATTTTAATTAGTTATGTTAGGCTATGCAAATGCTCATGATTAACAGCTGACTTGTGATTGGTCAAGCGCACGTGTCCGGGATGTTTTGGCTTCCTTTCTGGCTTCGGGGAGGAAGTGGACATGAGTCTTTTGTCTTTTGTCTGTGTTTGGTGTGTATGGTGTGGAGGGATAAGCAGAAGTCAAAAAGCATCATGTGCTTGACAATGTATTAAGGAGGGGGCGGGGGGTGATGTAATCAAGCATGGCGGACCAATTCAAAGAAAGCTGCTCACATAGCACATCAACAGAAATAAGTTTCTGATGTCTTTCTGCTCCAGTAATGTTTTCTTTGTCTCAAACTGCGTCAAGCTCACACAGGAATGACACGGAAAGAACAGCTTGATACAGCTCTCAGTGAGTTTTAGGATGATATAGGGCTCTCGTGTCATGCTCAGGGATTCATTTAATACTTTACCTGTTGTGATGACTGTAGCCTCTTTAATCTAGTGCATAACGCAGCACAGGGAATCCGATCCCAGCCCACGGGAGTTTGGGTAAGGGGGACTTGGCTTCCCCGTGTTTACGCCGTGTCTATATCCCTGTCTTGTTTGCTTTCCCCGTTTGCTGATTGTGAACCCAAGGGTGCACAACAGGTGTTACATTTTTAATGCGATGAAAACTGAGACCGCTAATAGGGATAGAGGATGATTTGTAAAAACAGAAAGTTCTAAAACTGTTGTCTCTCCTTTAGTGTAAATACTGTGAGCTATGTTACAGTATATTTACATTTCTATGCTATAATTACTGAGTGTGGTTCAGCGTATTTTGGGGTTTATCAGTTCTGCCACAATGACTCAGCTGTTATTCACTGAAAACAACATATGGGCATTGATATAAATATGTTTGGAATGAGTACAGACAAAAACACACCATGCAAATAATGCAATTAGGAAGAATGGATACACAGATTGAAATTAAATATCTTCTGACAGAGAGATAGTGTTAGGAGATAGTGTGTTTGGTAGGTGTGGGTATATTATTGCTGCAGGCTATGTTTGCATTACTCTAGTTAACGTGAGTTAATCAAGTTGCTCGTCAGAGGACACTGAGCTGCGTCCCAGAATGCACGCAACACGCTCTGATGCAGTCAGATGCCAGGACAAATCCTACTTAGTTTATACATGCAGAACCACCGTGTGTAAACAATGTCCAGATCGCCCACTATGACCCATGCTTATAGTTCTTATAGCTGGTTCAACATTTCTCAGCTCTGTACTCAGTGATTGCTGTGACTGTTGAACGGACATTCAGCACAAACATAAACAATATATATACGAACAGGCCAAGGCGAGACACTGGTCGACATGAGCAGAGAGCGAACGGAACAGAATCCTCACTACAAGCAATAAAATAAGCAATAAAACTGAAACTCTGGATCCCTCACGCTAGGTTGATTACATGAATAACTTCAACTAACCTAATTAGTGGAAACATTCAGTGGTCTTCAGGCTAACTAGCCGATACTAAGGAAAAGATCCAGCACATGGACGGCCCCATTACACAGCTGACTTACCGTTACATTTCCTTTTAATTATCCTCAATTGTCTGCCACCATAACCCAAGTATACAGCTGTAAAATGATTCTAGGTATGTTGCTTCAGATTGGTTAAGATTGATGCCAACCTTTTATGAGTTGAAAGAAGAAGCGAGTGAACTGAGATGTGTAATACATTGATCAGCCATATCATTAAAACCATAGTCACCTGTTTTATTATTAAGGCTGATATAGATAGATAGATAGACAGATCGATCGATAGATAGACAGATAGACAGATAGATAGATAGACAGACAGACAGATAGATAGATAGATAGATAGATAATACTCTCCCATCACCACTGACTTATAAACGTGATGAGTAAGGAGTTTTTACGGACAACAAATTGTGGTTTACAATGGAGGCAGAATATATATTGAGACTCCCAGTTTACAAGAAGCATCTCCATGTTGATATAGTGCAGTTTATAACAGAGAGTAAGAAAAACTGACATCATTAACATTCGCCAGTGTGCAAGCGCAGCAACACAAGCAAACCTCCTCCAACCCCCAGATGACTATCAAGCGCTGTGTTTCCTAAGCATGGAGGTAATGAGACAAATACTTATTACTCAAGTAAAAATGGCATGAATATTAGCATCGCATTAGGCCTCGAATTTAATGATGTTGTAAGTACAATGTGTCACAGTAACTAAGAGGCAAAAATAGTTAAACATTGTATGGAGATGGGGAACATGTGAAGGCAGCAGAGGGTGTGTGGGTGCAGCCTCACAGGGGAGCATGCATGAGCAGGGATGGAGTCATGAATGAGGAAATCATAACGGATCTAACAGTTCATAACTGAGCTTAACATGCCGTTGCGGGGAATGCGGAACATAATTTGAGGTTATTAAAAAGAATGGCTCGTGATAAGTGAATCCATGGTGATTATTTAGTGTGAAACGGGACCGGTGGTACTCACTAAAGGGGTGCAAGGGGTCCAGTACTCAGGGTTCAGCTCAGCTCGTGGACGCAGGTCCAGATATTCAGGGTTCAGTTCAGTTCGGGCACGAGTTAAAGTTCCCTTCGAGGAGAAGTTGGGAAAAAATTCAGTTAGAATCGCGATGCTCAGCTCTGGTTAGTTTGTAAATTTATACAAATTGTTATGAACGGAAACTGATTAGTTCACAGAGCCAACAAACTCCACAAATGTTCACTCCAGTGCAAAGAAAATTAAACACAATGGGAAATCCAATTTATCATTTGTGTCAGAATAATTTTTGATATAATTTGATTCTAGTGTGTTTTCTTTTGGTAAGGTCAAGATAAAACAAATGCAGTCCATTTTGTTTATATAACACCAGATCATTGCAGTTATCTCACAGCATTTGTCATGTAGGGCAGATCTAGTTCATATAGTCTTCACACTATTATTGGATCCAACATTCCGTTTGAGCAAGCACACGGTGACAGTAGAGAGGAAAAACCTCTTTCTAACAGGTAGAAACCATTAGCTGTACAGAAGTGGGCGTCCCTCTGCCTCGATCGGTAATAAAGATATACCATTAGCAAGAAATCATTAACTGAGACTATTCACTGTAGAGCAATTAAAAATGTCAATTAAACATTCAACAATGAATTTTCTACAAGAATGCATGTACATTTAAGAGCAAATTATATTCAGAACGATGTTGGGATCCAGTTTTCCCCTTCCTTATGGCCTAAATGACAGGACAGGGGAATGGGCTGAATCTGCCGGGCCCCATGAGGTCTATGATGTATACTGTAATTATCTGCTGATTCTGAAAATGGCTGTGTGTAATGAGGCTACGCTGCATGAAGCCCCAGGCATAAATCACTGTCTTTAACTGACTTCCAGATGACCAACAACAACACAGAGCGGAAACAGGGGGGGAATGGGTTATCTGGGCTGCAGCGCTATAGAATGCAACTTGTGTTTGTTATCAGCAAAGGCCATATTGATGGCCAGACCTGCTTACTTAAGACATTTCTCTGTCTGCCAAAAATAGTTGACTCACGTGCATTTATTCCCCCCCCCCGTCTGTTTACGATTTGGCCACGAATGTATTAACTGCATTCGGCTTTATTTAGCAACACCAAGGGATTTGAAGATTGTCTGCTGTCATTGGCTTGAAACAGTTTCCCTCGTCTCTCACACACATGCAGATAAACAAGAAAACAGCAACAGCCTCACACAACACACACACACACAATCACACACACTTTGAATATAAAGTCAGAGAACTTTTCAATTTACATACATTCTCATTCAACAATGACTTATAGCGTGTATATACATATATAGGAGAATCGAGGCCCATGCACAGATTTGTGTTGAAAGTAATATACTGTACAATTCAAGCGGATTGCACAGAATGGACTCTTAACAATTAACTCCACAGAATATTAATAGAAGCCCATCATTAGATTTCAGTGTGCAGTTACAGGCTGAATTGTTTCTGGTTACCCAAGGTAAGGCATCTGAATTGAGGAGAAATCTAAGTTGCATTTAAAATGTGAGGATTGTTTAAGTGTGCAGCTCTAATGGGACACATCACACCACAAGCTACAGTTTCTTTTGTTGATGAAAGGGCACAACAGACATAATCACAGCATGTTCAAAATGATCGAAGCCGCTTGAAGATTAACCAGAGAATCAATACAACATTTTGTGAGTGCAAAGTCTAAAGTGTCAAACACAAACAAACGGAGCCACAGTTATTGACTAATGTGTGTCTTTGCCAGCACGAGATATTTTCCTCATTAAAAATAACCCATTTTTCTGATTTGAGCGTTTTAAAAGCCAGGTTCCTTGTAAAAAGTGCAAATGAAAGATGCATTTTAATTAGCAATATTATTCTTAAATATGAACTTGACGAGCTAGTTAGCAAACAAACACGATTACATTATAGTGACTAATATCATTAGAGAACCTGGACACAGATATGCCTCAAACCTGCAGTACTTCACTATAAAACTACAGCATGTAGATATCCTGTAGTGTTGCTCTGCTGAAGTTGTACCTTGAATTTGTTTACAATTGAGTGTAGTATATATGTATGTACTTGTAATGAAATAACAGTATGGCCTCAATATTTACTGTGTAGAGTTTATTCAACATCCCGTCGCTATCTTTAGAAATTGCTGAATTTGGAAATTGAGAAATGATTTGAAAGAGCAGAACGTTTTCTAAGATAGAAAAATGTTGAGTTGTATATTCTCTGTGTTCAACAATCTGATTCAATGGAACATTAACATTTACTCACGAGAGCATGCATGAGCAGGGATGGTATTTATAGAAAATGTAGCTGTTAAAGTGTGTTTTAGAAAAGTAAATGAATGTGTTAAAATCAACATTGCACTCCTAACATGTGTGAAAACCATTTTAACATGAAACCTTTCTCACGTTTCCCACACAAATTGCGGAAAGATGAGGAAAGTGTCTCATTAAGCATAATATTCCACTTGTGTGTCTAATTAACAGCAGTCCTTCTCCATAAACTGATCAGAATGTGGGATTATTTATAAGTATCTGGCCATTTATCACCAGTGTGAAAGGTGACAGAGAGAGGGAAGTGAAAGTTGGCACATTGTAATTGATAATTTTTCACTCCGCAATCTCAGCGTCATGGTTGTGAGTCCTCGGTGGCAGCATGTGATACTGTCAATACTAACAACAAAAATATAAGGTGCATGAATGAAACAATATATTGAGAGTGATCGAGCACTGGCCATGATGTGAGGAGCCATGTTCTCTTGGATCCAGCACTGGTGGTGCAGTTTGCTGGTGCACAATGTTTCTTCTTCATTTACCTGGCAATATGAACTAATTTAATATTTGGACGTCTTAATTTTTACTCTCAGAGGAGGTGTGATGTTCCGTCCGCTGGGTTTACAGTCGGTGATTCGGTCTGTTTTGGAGAAAATTGATTCAACGCAATTGAACCAGTTGAGAGGCTGAAGAGACTGAAGGTGGCATGACTAATGGAGAGTCCCACACTGAAACTCCAGTGCTTTGCAGTGTTGTGTGGGTGGTTGCGTTACAAATGGATGCCAAAATGAGACAGAAATTAAACCAGAAGTGCATAATAATGAAGAGCCTATGCTCACTGACTCTTGGCCCTTTTGTGGCTTGAGGCACGTTGCACATCCACTCGGCCGTGGACAAGAGTTGAGGAATATATTTTATTTGATGTGGGTGGGACTGGCAGCCCCACATTCCCAGTCACATCCCAACAGTCTGGAACTCCCAAGAAGAAACTGATCTCTTTGTGTCAGAGAAATATATGGCGTGTTAAAATTGCACGGGAGGCCGTACAGATGTTTGGTCATTCTCCTGAGAAACCATTGCTCAATTCAAGAACAGGTTAAATGATATTCAAGCCTCTCTGGACCGGTGCTGGACAGCAGGGGGGGGGGTTCTCATTTCACAATCCTGCACAATAAACACTTACAAGTTCAAATGAAAGACATTACCTTCCCTTGCTAGATAGAATTGCTAACCGCCAAAAGATTTATTAAAATTGACTCCCCATTTTTTGATAGAATGGGTTTTATGTGATTGGCTGAGCACTACAAGCTCAAATCTATCAGAAAACGTCTAAAATGTCTATACCCGTATCTGTGCAGGGTAAGTGGGGGTTTGGAAAACCATTCCAGGAGGCACTGGGCAAGATACAGCACACACTGGGAAGGCTGCCATTCCGGGGGAAAGCTCCTACCAACAATGTTTACGGCCAAGAGTTTGCAGTTTACTTTGACTGCAGGTGATTCATTTCAGAGGGATGAAGATGGAGCACGTGAAATGTGAAAGATTTAAATGGAGTATTTGAAGCTGTCTCCTGTTCCTAAGGAAGTTGTACTCACTGTAGCTGCTGTGGATGAAATATTCACCAAATGCAAGTGTGTAATTTGTAGTTGTATGGTTTTAAATGGTTCAGTAGCTGTTCTTATTTAAAGCTAATCTTTACCACAAACCACGTGTATTGTTTTTAATAGTAATATGCTGCAGAGAAGTCAACGCACTTCAACTTCAACACAACACAACCAGATGGACAAGTTCCGAAGCATTGTCAACAAGCCCCATCTGGGTTCATCATTTTCATGTGCACCTCCAACACATAGTCCTCCAAGAAACACAACTAGACAAACATGTTTGGCTTAGGGGTTATGTGTTGCTTACAACATGTCTCTGTATTATCATGAGGATGTCGAAGTAGTTCTCTTAATGATCGTGTCTCATATCGTCTAATTGGATGAGTTTTCTCAAGTTGCCCTGCGTTGAACTCTAGACTCGGTGCAAAATGACCTTTGTGACCAACACGTTGAGGTAAGAACAACAACATTCTGCTGAAAGTCTCTGCAGACCCGTGAAGTTGCCGCGCTGAGCTCGTCTGTAGGCGCCGTGGGCCGAGAAGATGAGCTTCATTAGGGGGATAAAACACACTTTAATTAGCTTTACCATTGGTCTAGCCCTGCCAAGCCTTCCCAGTCACGGCAGACCTTTAGTTCTGTTTAATTACCTCTGAGATACCACTGTGTGCACTCTTCCCTGACATCACAAGACAGCATTCCTTATTCAACAAGTGTGTGTGTGTGTGTGTGTGTGTATGTATGTGTGTGTGTGTGTGTGTGTGTGTTTGTGAGCAGAAAAACATGTTTACCTTGTGACTATGGTTAAGACTCACGAGGGAAAAAACAATACTTACACTAAATGTACGACTCATTTAGAAGCTCTTTCGGTATCTAAATAAATAATGAACATGTATTTACTTATTGACTAATTACATTCATGTATCAGCACCATTAGTATTCGAATTTTTATCATTTTAACTGTAAAAAGAGATTGATTTAAGGGACACTATTAAAAAACATGGAAGCTGGAGTCATGTGACCAGATGATCTACAACATTGAGCATATTTCACTTGTAGTAGTGTTAATAGTTAACACTTACAGCACCGTAAAATCAATCACGGCATCATCTGACTTGCCTCTGGAAATTGCCCAGTATAGGCTGATATATTATGGCAATAATCGCCCTGTGCTGGCACGGCTGTCGGTGCCTTAGCAGCCCGCTGACTTACAGTCGGAGCTGCTTTGATGCAAATGAGCCCATAAAACGGCCCCAGTGTGGGAATCTCCCTGTGGACATCAGATGGAGATCAGCTGAACCGTATTGTCTCTTATTCCCCAATCCAATCCCTCCGTTATACGCAATAATGTGATTAGCATCCGCGACAGCACTGCCAGTTGTCTGGTCACCTTGTGAGAGTGTGTGTGTGTGTGTGTGTGTCTTTCTGACAGAGATGGGAGTAAAAAATAAGAGTGTGTGCATGTGTGTGTCTTCCTGTACTTATATCTTTGTGAGGACCACTTTAAGCATAGAACCGACAGAGTGAGGACATTTTAGTTTGAATGGGTAAGACTTGGTTGTAGGGTTAGGGTTAGAATTAGGTTTAGGTTTAGGATTGGGGCTAGGGGTAGGTATTTAGTTTAAATGGTTAGGGTTAAGGTAAGGGGCTAGGGAATGTAGTATGTCAATGTATGTCCTCACTAAGATGGGAGTAACAATATGAGTGTGTGTGTGTGTGTGTCTTCCTGTACTTATATCTTTGTGAGGACCACTTTAAGCATAGACCCGACAGAGTGAGGACATTTTAGTTTGAATGGGTAAGACTTGGTTGTAGGGTTAGGGTTAGAATTAGGTTTAAGTTTAGGATTGGGGCTAGGGTAAGGTATTTAGTTTCAATGGTTAGGGTTAAGGTAAGGGGCTAGGGAATGTATTATGTCAATGTATGTCCTCACTAAGATGGGAGTAAAAATATGAGTGTTTGTGTGTGTGTGTGTGTGTGTGTGTGTGTGTGTGTGTGTGCTTCTTGTAGACAGCTACTGTAGCAGAAAGTGGTACAGAGATGCTCGTACATTGGCAGATGTTTATCTGTCTGTGGATGGATATTGTCGCTGTGACTTTGACGGATGTACAGTCCCCGAACCTGACAGGTGTAAAGCAGAGATCACAATGAATGCCGAGTTGGAAGCTGGTTGTCGTCCTCCTCGTGGGCCAGCACGTCGGGCCTGTCACCATGTTGACGAGCGTCGAAGCTCTAGTTTAGTGTTATTTTATAAGCTGGTTTGATTTGCCTGGACTCCGTCACTGAACAATAAACTGAGTGCACGGCAGTGGCGGGGGGGGGGGGGGGCGATGCTGTTTGGATGCAAAGGAAGGCAAAGTGTGCAATGCAAAGAAAAATGAACTGAAGGGAAGGAAATTGGTTATGATTAGAAAACGAGAGCACACAAGAGTGTGCTGCTAACTTATTTATGCTAAGCTGTTGAGATGGCTGGACGAGAAAATCTGTGATTATCATTCTCTGATTTGCAAAGCCGCGCGCTGATTGGCCGTTGCTTTGGTGGCGGCGTTAAACTTTATGTTTACGGGTCCCAGTGTTAAGCCCATTTCCACGCTCCCCATTCTGCACACTAAGTATTGACATTCCATTTAAGTTGACGACAGTGAGGAGGTTTTTTTTACGACAGAAAATGTAATGGAAGTGCATGCAGTGGCATTGCAGGAAAGGACATCACACAATTACAAGGACATCTTTTGCATAGTCGCCGAGGAGAGAGGATGTGTAGGATGTACCTCCGCTTTGTTCAGAGAGAGAAGAGAGGGAGAGGGATTCATCTCAGCCCTTTAGCCCTCTGCCGTATTAAAACACACACAAAAACAGACTTTTCTCTCCTAATGAAAAAGACCCCAGTGTGTACGTGTGTTTGTTTGTTTGTTTGTTCTCACAATAATTATTCTACTGATTATGTTTGATGTGGTAATTAATTACACGATATTAAAAGTGCCCCTGCTACATATAAATGAACACAGACACAATGTCTCATGTGTGTCTGGGGGCGGGGGGGGGGGGGGGGGGACTCTAAATGTTATCCTGTGGACTGGTTATTCAATGAAGGTGTTTTGTGAGTGAATTGAAAACAGATTAGGTTAAAGTCTTGTGACAAGATAAATAAAACCTTGATCAAGTAAGTGGTTGAAAGAGACAGCGGTCCGACACGCGATGGGGGGGGGGGGGGGGCGGCCGGCTGCTACAGTTTCCTGCTTGAGCCACAGAGAAGCATTGATTCCCCCCCCCCCCCCCCCCCGCAGCCTGTCCCTGTCATTACAGTCGATGCCGAGGCCGGCTCAAACCATTTCCAACAAGCCTCTAATGGCTTCAAGGAATCCAGTCGGACTTGTGGCAGAATCATAATGAGCAGATTTCATGAATTTGCGGTGCGCGGACGAGGAGGCAGGAGGCTGCGGGTCGCCCCCGGAGAACACGGTGAAAGCATTAACCAAACAATCCACCGCCATTACTGCACAGTTGGAATCACTTGTGTTCTAAGATGCAGAAATGAGGCCGAGGCGCTGGAAGGGTCAGTCCTCCTGATGAAACCTGCTGCAAATTACAACCCGTCTGAACATTTCATCTGTTTAAAAGCCTGTTTTTCTTACAGATTAGCTAAACTAATTTGACATTTGTGTTGACTGAAGAAAAGTTTGTTTTCCTCCTCTTGTTTTTTTTCTCCCCTGACTTTCATCTGTTCTGTAAGAGCCTCTTTCTGTCACAGTTCTCTGAAAAGGGACCCGGGAGCAGGAGTCAGGAGGAAGATGCAAAGAGTCTTTATACTTAAAAAAAAAAATAATAAAAAAAACTACGGATGCAAAAAATCTAAGCAGGCAAACAAAGTACAAAGGGTTGGGCTGAGGCAAAATAATATAAGTGCAAACACACACATAAAAAAAAAACCACAAACACAATCAGGATTAAAGAACTGAGTTAAAGGCACACGGCACAACCACAATCTGGCAGAGAGCGAGTGGAGGGACCGGGTCTGAAATCAACATTCACGCACAAAAAGCAAAATTCTGAATGAATGAAATGATCACAATGAAAGAAAGTCAACACAACTACAGAGGGACAATCTAGTAAAGGCACAATATGCTGGTCGGGATAGAGACGAGCTCCAGGTTCAGGATGTACATCATCCATATATATATTTTGTATTCATTGTGGGGGGGCAGAGAGAACGGGGGCTTACATGCATCAAAGGGTCTCAGGTCGGAATCGAACCCGGGCCGCTGCAGAGGCCCAGAGCCTCATGGGGCTAACTTAATTGGATTCTACCTTTTGAGGAAAAAGAAATGTAAACTTTCTTTTTTTTCTCAGAGAGCTGTTTAAGGTTGACAGATGTTTGTGTGTTCAAACAGAACAAACTGGATATATGTTGTTCGGGTTTGGTTCGGTCACGGCTGCCAATCAATTACTCAGCAGCAAACATTCACAGTTTGAAACACTAATTGGCCCGCAGACGTAACATGGTGCTCGCAGTGGACGTCAGGTTAACGGCTTCTCTATTCTCCGCTCTTGATTTATGGTTATTAAGGTGAACAATAGCCATCCATACTGTTAAATCTTCGGCATTGTGCGACTGCAGCGCTCTGTATAGGGGGAACATGTTGTGTTTGTGCGAACAATCCGCCCCTAAACAATGTCTCTTGATGGTCATCGACAATGTGCTCAGTCTGCTCGTGCACGTGGGGCCAGGGTAAGAAGACAAGCTCTCACTATGGTAACAAGAACTGCAAGGCACTCAGGGACAGGGAACAAAAAAAAAAAAAACTCAGTGTGTCTGGCTCAGGTCGGGTTCGGACAGGAAGAGCTAAAGGTTCGGGTCCCTTCAATCAGGTTTGTGAGAGATAGACTCAAATAAAGTACCTGAGGAACTGTGTGTGTGTGTGTGTGTGTGTGTGTGTGTGTGTGTGTGTGTGTGTGTGTGTGTGTGTGTGTGTGTGTGTGTGTGTGTGTGTTTGAGGCCATCAGGAGGAACTACGCTGCAATTCTCCACAGTTAGATAAAGTAGTAAACCTCCCCCTTTCTGTGGTGGAGCAGCCTCGTGACTGCCTCTCCCTCTCGGCAGATCCACATCAACCAGATCTCATCAGAGCTTTGTTCTTATGGAGACAAATGCGATGGTCAAGAGGCGGTGGTCTAGTGGCAGAAACTTGGACTATGGGCAGAGAAGGTCTCTGGTTCGTCTCTGGTTCGACTCCACGGAGAGACAACAAAAGACGAACCTGGATTGATCTGTCCAAAAATCCAAGAGTCTCCCTACCCTGTCTAGTGCCCCTGAGCAAGGCACCTTACTCCCCCAACATCTGCTCCCCGAGCGCCTGTACGCGGCTGCTCACTGCTCTGTGTGTACTGCACAAGATGGGTCAAAAGCAGAGATTAAATTTCCCTACCTGCATGAGTGTGCCTTTGCATGACTGTGCATGTGTTTGGGATGAATAAATGCATCTTAATCTTAATCTTAATCTGGAAGAAGCAAGGAGCTGTGAAGAAGGAAGCGCCAGAGCAGCTGGTGGAGGTCGAGGTGGACCGAACAGATGTCGAGCCGACTCGTGACCTCCACCGCGTTCAAGTCAGATGGGTTGGGGGTTAACTTTCCCATCAGTAAAATGATGCTGCTCCTGGCGTCCGCCTGAGCCAAGAGCTCCTCATGCACCGAGGATGAGTCAGAATTACCATGTTTGCAAAACAAAAATAAAACTGCACCGAATGAATGAAAACGAGGAGTGAGCAGAAGGAACATCGAGAAAACTTTCCTCCGTCAAGTGTTCATCTCACACTGGTCTCCTGACCTCAGAATAGTGTTACCCTGGGAATCTTGTTGAAGGAGCCATGTACAAAAGGAGAAGGTTTCTGCAGCACTCTTCAGAGATAAGATGGGTTTTCCAGTGGTTACTGTTGTGTACTTTTCTGACCTTCATTTGTTTTACAGATGTTTTTTCCTCACACCTCTTTAGAGATTAAATATTTGTTTGGATGGATAAACTTCTATGTGCTTTAAAACGGCTGTAAGACTTCATGAAAGTCCATTGATCTATATTCCTTTGCTTTAGATTTTGTGTGAGTGGGTGCAAACATTTTACATTGACAAAAAATATTCAGACCTGTCATGACTTAAAACAAAACAGAATAGAGACAACTCTGTATTTACTAATATGAACATGATCTGTAGGAGTACTGCGCTGATTTGTATCTTATTTTTAACCCAATTTTTTTTTTAATAGTGTCTGTTCCTTGAGTACAAAAACATTAATTCAATCTGCTCATATATACTAATTCCTTTAAAACTCAACCTCACATTTCCCTCAAAATTGAACAGTACAAAATTGTCATAACTCACGACAAGCAACCAGGGAAGACGAAATCCCCTGAGTGAAAAAAAATGACAGACACATAACCTTCTGCTTCGTGATGTTTCCTACAGCTCCACGACCAATCCTCACAAATCTCACACGTTTCCTGTCTCATGCTCGTCTCTGTGTCTCTGCCTCCGTCTGCGTCTCGACATCCCGGTGCCGCCGCTCGGTTTCAAAGGAACTCGCAGAATTGAAGAAGGCGATGCAGAGAAAAAAGTGCTTTGTTTAAGTCATCTGAGCGTTTCCCCCTGGAGTCCATTTTACGAGGCGTATGCCCAACCTCAGATCAGATCCACCCCAAACTGTGACTTCTAACGTAAAAATGATTGTAAAGATTGAAAGTCTTTTAATCTGTGTGTATTACAAAAGAAAATAATTGTGTCTGCCATAAAAGTATAAGCTTCTACCATCCTTCCTCATGGGGATTCTTTCATTCTTTAAAAAATAACACAGTCTCTCACTAAGCCAAAATGTTCCAAAGTGTTCTGCAGGTTATTCTGTCCAGTCAACAGCTGAAGTCGGACACAGGAAGTCTGTGAATCTATCAGTGACCAGAGTGCTGTGCCTAGGGTTTGTCCTGGTGCAACACTGAAATGAGTTCAGTACTGAATCTATGAAAGTCCTCACAAAAGTGCTCGAGCTTTAACAAACAGGAAAATATCCATTATTGCTTTAACGGCTTTGCTGTAGCCTCTTTTCTGGATTGCCTTCTGTGGATATGTGGGCATTTGAAACAGCTTAAAGTGAAAAATCTCTGTCAGTGAATGTAATTTTTTAACTTTATTTGCAGACAGATAGAGAAAAGGTGAAATGGGACTGCTGAGCCATGTGTGCTCTCACATGTTTTGCTCCCCCTTCCAAAAGTTGTGACTCCCGTTAGTGTTCGTCTCTGTTTCTGTCTCAAAAGAAAAAGTGTACCCGATCACGCCACGGTTATAACACCACTGTGAAATCTGCTACTGAAAGCAGTTGTTTTGCTCGGCGGTTTTTCTTATCAGACACTAGTAGTCGCAGCCGGGTGCCGAATGTAAGGCGGGTGACCACATGACTCAGTCAAGGGCCCGGCTATCAGACATCCGAGTTAAAATGTCATCAATCGGCGGAAAAGATTTGTGGATGTGAGTCTGTCAGCACGTCGGATGCTCTTTGAGAGTCTTTAAATGTTCCGGAGCTTAACAACTCAGTGCGAGAGAACACGGATACTTGTCAGCACTTTTATGAAGTGTGAGTCGTACGCCTTGTGTTTCTTTTTTACTTATGCAGCTTATTCCTCAGTGGATTTAACAACAGAGCGACCTCAGAAGTCCTGATGGTCACAAAGATGAGCCCTGTTGTTTCCTAAAGAAGAGTTTCCTGATCCAGCTATGTGCTGGTAGTATATGTATGAAGATACTTGGAATATTTAACTTTACATGGTTCCTGAATATACATTTTTCTATTTGTAGATGTGAGTTGGAGTGGGTATGGATGGGAGTTAAGTGAAGTTTCAGTTCGTACTCAGTGATCAATCACCTTTTCTAGATTCATGCACCACTGCAGTGACCTCCCGGTTTGGAATGGACTGTTTGTTTGGTCTGTGGTGAAACTGGTTCCAGTAATTGAGCCACAGTGAATAAAGACCACCGCTGCTGCACAAAGAGCTGTTCACCCGTTTATTCAAAGTTCAATGACGCTCGACTCAGGACGCAGAACCCCCCCCCCCCACCCCCCACTGGAGAATCAGTGGACGGGAACCCGCTTGTGGTCCAGATTGGCGTCACTTACTCTGATGAGTCCCAGGAGCCACTAGTACCTAAAATCCAATCTGCACTTCCTCTGGCCCTTCACAGTCCACATGCCAAGTGTGAAGCCAATTAGATGAACAGTTATTGAGATATCTGAGTGACATACATGCAGACGGAGATTTCTGAATTTATAAACATACTCTTCATTTGTGCCAAAGTACACTGGCTTGTATTAATAACTTAAGTATATGTCAGGGGAAATGTTTGTTGACAAATGTTTTACCTAACACTCGATATCATTCGGCCACATTTTATGCCATCAAGCTCTCAAACCCACTTTCAGTCACTACACCGACTTCCAGAAAATTCCATTTCTTTTCTTGTCTAGGGTCAGATAAAAAACATGTTCATCTGTGGCGAGAATCCTATTTTATTATGTCGAATGTATTCTCTGTTAATATCAAATTGAAATGAAATAGAGGTTTCCTCACCCCGCTCCCCATTCCGACGGGTTAATGCTCTCACTCTGCTCTGCACCGCTTCGGTGAAATCAATGGGCAGTTTACAGTTGTATTTGTATAAATGTTGGTCTATATATTTTATACATAATCTACCAGTAAAGCCAAAGTCTTATTATTTTTCCATGTTTGGAGAAAGAAGATTGAGAGCCTGGAGAAAGTTCAGCGATAGCAAAGCGTCCCCGACTGAAAACACTCTGGGTTGATATATGAAATATATTTCCTGTGTTGTTCAGTGTCAAGGTAAAATTTAAAGGAAGATGGAGGCGATGAGGTGCATCACTCCTCCAAGCTGCAATTTGGAATTGCAGACTGATTTGATTTACATTGCTCTAAATGCTCCTGCTCTCCTGTTTGGGATGCAGAGAATTTCAAGAACAACTAAACACCCACACTCGCACACTCACACACACACACTCTTTCACACACACACACACAAAGCAACAAACCATCGTTATATTATGAGGTGGACTGTTTGCTCACTGTGCATTCAAATGAGACTCTGGGGTTTATTATCCGTGCTGATGTAACTGTCTCTCTGAAGACTCCACCTGTATCTGAACAGAAGTTTTTTTTTTACAGTTACAGTGCAGAAGAAAGAAAAGCATCTCTTTTCTTATTTCTTTGGCTGTGTCAGCATCCACCGCATCTTAAGTTGGTGGGTGAATATCTGTGAATGTTTATGTTGCTGCAGCTTCGACAATGCAGCATTGTGAGGGACCCGCAGCTTCAAAGTTGTTTGTGCACATCCACAGTGGAAGAGTCTCTGAATGCAAACTGTATCTTGAGGTTACAGGTGGAGTCTTCTTTGCAGAACACTTTCTTCTCTGTCTCTGTGGTTAAATTAATCCTCACTTTTGATTTGTGTTGTAGGATATTAAAAATGTCTTCTTGTTCAAAGCCATTTATGCACAATACATATTTATCATCTTTATGAAATCCCTCAGTGTTTCTGTCTCGGAATATGATCCTGGTCAAATACAATGGAGGAGAAAGTACTTGCACAGGAACCAGGTAAACGCCAGAAGGGCAGTGGACACATTTGCATACAAACAATACTTATTAGTCACACTGAAGTGATGTGATTTCACCCAGTAACCCAGTTTGCATGCATTATTTGATTGCCTTATTACTTTGTTTAGTGGGCTGTGATTCAATTACATCCAACCTGCATCGGTTTAATATCGGTTTGGAGAAATGTTGGGAGCATTCTGTCATAAAACCTCGTTGTGTTCGTTGGAGAGTGTGGTGGGAAATAGTTAAACCAGACTTTGGAGTAAACTTAAATAGCAGAAATTATGACTCGTTAATTACATTGCTGAACCAAACAATGTTTATCTAATTAAGAAAATCAGAGCAAGATGATGCATAATAATGAGTGTCAGTGCTCTGAGTGATGGGGTTCAGTCGGATTATTTTCTGCATGAAAATGTGTTAAATATGAACTGATGATGCGCAGTTGCACAGAAAACAGAGTAATTGTTGATAAACTTAAATTAAAATTCACATATTTAAATAATTTAAATCCTGGGTGACGTGATGTGGCACGTCGCAGCAAGTCGGTTTTGAGTTTGAACTATTAACTGTATATTAAGATGGACAATGAATATGAACTTTCTCCCGTTGGACAGATATGAAGGTGAAATATCTCAGATATGGGTTCAGCCTGAGATCGTGTGGTAGTCTTACAGTATTGAGGTCCCGCCAATACACTTCTGACCAATTGCAAGTCAGTCTCTGTTGTCAATCACAATGTTTCATCCCATTTTTATACCATCAAGTTACTTAAAAAACAAGGTTAAAGGAAAATTCGGCACTTGAACATTCATCAGTGTGATTTGACCTGTCTGAAATAACAGAAACCATCTTCGAGAAAAATAAAGTTCGGTTACTTTGACTGTTCAGTTTGGTCCATATCACAAACACTAACATGGAGGAGGCAGGGATCATGGCCTATACCTCAGCCGGTCACCAGGGGGCGATCAGGATGTTTTGGCTTCCATCTTTATGATCAGTCTATGGATCGTGATGATCACCTAACGTCTTTGTGGTTTTTCTCTGTTTACTCCGCTTTACTTCCAGAATCCAGAGACACGCAGGTTTGATTAAATGGCAACTTTTAACTGACCGATGTGATCCGGGATCAGCCTCAGCTTCCTCATGGCTCTGAAGAATAAGTGGCATATATTGAATGGATGGATTTTTTTAATCATTCAGGTGTACGACCCTATCAAACAACAGCCCTGTGTACATGTACTTAATTCTGTCCTCATTAACTAACACGATGCAAAGTCCTTCTCTAACCTGTGACACTACTTTAAGATATTGAGGGGTTTAAATTAACTGCGTGTTACTTAATATATCACAGATAAGTATCTTGTTAACCGTCCTCGGAGGTTTAAATGTCAAAAACAGCTAATTTACTCTAATTAAAACACTTTCTTGTATCAAAGGAGCATCTGCCAGCTTCATCTGTGGGTTGCAGTGAACCTTCTTCTCATGAATATGCAAATCGATAGTGAACCTGAAAGAATCAACCTAAAGCCGAGGGCCCGAACCAGCCCAGTACTAAATCACCACGCGATAAGAAATGATATTAGAGTGGATTCAAATGAGTCAACAGTAGGGCCGCGTAATTAATAACACAAAGACATCAGATGTTATCTGTTATGGTCAATCTCTAATGTCGGGGAATTAGATGAAGTCGAGTGTGTCAGCAGAGCTAATGGTGCAGAAAGATCATTTCCAGGCTGATGCAGCTCGAGAGAAGCCAACGTCGTCTGACTCGATGGTTTCCTGTCAGCGAGAGTAAACCTGCAGGGTTCTCAGGATGTGGGGTCACACGGGCACATGTGGAAGTGGGAGGAAATCTGCAGTAGGGCAGAGGTGGAGGAGAGGACTTCACTGAGCTCAGTGTTGATACTGTTTCCAAAAAGAGGTTTGATTCTTAACGTCAGGAAAGATTTAAAGGATTTTAGATTTTTCCTAGGTATTACTAAAGCACGTTGTGGGAGGTGGGTTTAGTGGTAAAATCACATCTTAAGATACAAACTACAAAATTCTAATCCATAAAATAAATATAACAAATAGTAAATGGTCATATTTAAACTGTGAACACTCGCATTCAGCCATTCAACCCACATCTATTCAGCCCTTCCATATGCAGCTCTTCTTCTCTCACCCACAATTCAGAGTCGAGGTCAAGGACACTTCGGCATGCGGACTGGAGGAG
Organism: Pleuronectes platessa; assembly: GCF_947347685.1. NCBI lineage: Eukaryota > Metazoa > Chordata > Actinopteri > Pleuronectiformes > Pleuronectidae > Pleuronectes > Pleuronectes platessa. The sequence goes on from NC_070626.1 coordinate 24,558,515, forward strand.
CAGAGGAATCGAACCACCGACCTTTTGGTCCACAGACAACTCTCTAACACTTGAGCCTCGGCCGTGTAAAGCTGCAACGAGCTCGTTCAAAAGCTCTTTCCAACACCGCACACGCTCAACAGCCAAAATTGTTGGTCGGGGAAACAGTTGGATGCTTAACAGAGGCTCTCTTGATATTGCAGTATTGATTCTGCTTTACGCTTTAGACAAATTTCTTTTGCCCTAAAGGTAACAGCAGGATATGAAAGTGAAAGGAATCTCAGATCCACGTTTTTCGAGGCCTTTGGGAAGAAATTAAGTTTAGCCGGACTTTAAAGGGGCTGTTAGATGGAATATTGGACGTAATTCTGACATCAAACTTTCACTTGTTTCACAATCTGCCTTTACTATAAATCCTGGGAGCTGCGGGTCTCAGGCTCTCTCTCTGTTCGGAGCGATAGAGCGGTTCTCTCTGTGCGATTCGTCGTATTATCCATGAAATCCAACCCCGGAGTGCACTGATGTGAGACTCAGTGGAGAGAGAGCTGCTAATTGTTCCATCTCCAGAGTCGATGGTATAACAACGTGTTGCATGTAGCACCTTCGAACAATCAGAAGTGATATTTTCAAATTGTTTTTCGGGGATCCTGCAGAGGGGGGAAATATTCTCCGGGGATTCACAAGGTCTTAAAAAGTGTAACCAACCTTTAAAAATGACTTTATCGCCTAACCTGACATGTGCACATCCATCCAAGGAATAAATAAATACACTTAAAACATCCAGAGTGACCTTCGCTTCAGAAGAAAATAAAGTTGGTCCTGTGTATCAGTTTGTTATTGTGCATTGAAGCAGGGCACACAAAGAGAGCCCCAAGTTTTCATAAAAGAGGCGAAAGTTAAATTCCCCCCAGGCAGGTACTTGACTTTAAAGGGATGATAATTCACCGATGGAGCGCAGCACCCAGATTAAGTTAGAGAACACACGAGACTGACTTCTATGAAACTTGACTTTTAACCCTTTAATAGGGTAAAACCTCAAAAACATTGCTACAGTTCCCATAATGCAATTAGACCCGTGCCTCCGAACTCAATGTCAAAACAGACATTCTACACGCGTTCTCTGATCTCAATGCCTAAATTCACTTTGGTCCCATCACGGACTACCAGACTCAAAAACAGCTCCTTCCCCCAGGCCGTAAGGCTTCTGAACAATCAACACTGACCCTCTGAACAGTCACCATGTACATTCTGCTCCCCCACTCATACAAATACACTTACTTCACATATATTCATTTTATTTAATTGAATATTCCCGACTCCTTCACCCTTTAAACTGCTGCTTCATTAGACTGTTATATGTTACGATGTTATACGTTATATGTTATTTAGTATGATATTTTTCTATTTTGTAAAGTCGTCTACTGCGTAAATGTTGCCCGCCATGTCACAAGAATTTCACTGCTCAGATGACGCTGTCATTGGTGCATGTGACAGTAAACTTTGATTTGATTTGATTTTACAGACACAGCACGAGTCTCCTGTGTTATTCTCTCTTCTTAGATCCGACCTATGACCCGAAACCTCCAACAATTTTCGAACTGGAACTCGGCACCCACACAATTTCTTGCTGGTATTGGCTCCTTGTTTTGTTGGACTGGGTTTGATCTGCCCACAGGCCTCTAATTCCGCTCGTCTTATCATATGGAAGAATCAAACGGCACAACAGAGCCGACACAAAGCGTTTTCCACCGGGATATTACTTTTTAGACGCAACACAAGCAGAAAACCACTTTTAGCCTCAAACTACAAATTAAAGGAAAAAACCTGAAACATGGAGGGGGGAGGCGGCCTGACAACGGCCTCAGTGCAGGGGGCACGAGGGGTCGCTGGGTGTTTTGATGAGTATGAAGATGATGTGAATCATATGCCATGGCCTTCACAGTCACCACATATCAACCCATATGAACGCATACAGGAGAATCTGGGCTGGCATGTTAGACAGCTCTGTTCTGTTTCATCATCAAAACACTGAGGGACTATCTGTTTGATGGATGATGTTCAATCCCTCCGTAGTTCTGTAGAATTAGTGTCAAGGTGCGTTTGAGATGTTCTGCTGGCATCGTGGTGGTCGGCACCTAAAGCTGCTGTCAGACATCCACTGAACTCTGAGCATTTGCCTGAAATGATCCAGAGGGGCTGCATGTGAGAATGTAAATGTCTGAGTCAGTTGCTCTGGGCGTTCTCTGACATGTCCTGCCAGTCACCTAATGAAATGTCAGAGTGAGAACACAGCTGGAACGTGAGGCAGCGAATGGACGTGTCAGAAAAGAGAATATCCAAAAACACTGTTTCATACACGTAGACGACGCAAACAAAGGCGTGAACATAGGTAGATGGCGGAATTCTAACGTTTTTTATGTTTTGTTTTGTTTATTTTTCTCTTTTCTCTTGTTTACCCTGTTGGGACCTCTACAGGGGAAGGAGGTGTGGGTGGGTGTGTGGGTGGAGGGCTGGGGGTGGGGTGGTTACTGTAAATTGTAAAAATGTGGAAAAATGTAAGCATTATACAGTATCTCTTTTATGTCCTCATTTTGTATCGTCAATGCTCTATAAACATACTATAAAAAAAAAAGAAAGATGACAGAATTCTATAATTTTTTGCGATAAAGTCAGATGCCGGTGTCAACGTGCTGTAAATAAAAAGACGTTATCCTGAATTCATGCCTGTAAATGGCTTCTGAGACTTCATGTAATCTGCATTTTATCACCTTCAGTTTTGAGTTTAAATCACTGTTTGTACTGCACACCTCTTCTAATTACCATTTAAAAAAAAAGAAAGCTGTATTAGCTTTCTGTTAACTTTGTGTTCACGTGTGCTTGAAGCGTGGAGTCGCAGATTGGATCGGTTGTTCTCTCTGACGAGGATTACAGTGATTTCTCAGAAACCGTTTCCATTGACAGGTTTCATCACTCCCCCCCCGCCCCGAGTGTGAGCGAGCAACAGACAGCCGACCTTCATCATAGCCTACGCATTACCCACACTCGCATGCAGAGGACACACACACACACACACACGCACACACACACACACACACACACACACACACTCTCTCGCACACATGCTCCCAAACCCTATAATAATGTGCAGATCTATCTGCAGTGATCACTGTCTCCCTCCTCAGAGATACTTAATGCCTAAATCTCTTTCTAACTGGCAATCACATAATTGGCTGTGGTCCATTTGCTCGCCCGCGTGTGTGTCCTCTCACTAACAGCAGATTTTTTAATGAATCGGTTTTACAGTGATTAGAGCTCCTGGCTGTGCGGAGGTCAGGGAGGGAGTGAGCCAGTCTGACCACTGAGGGGCCGGCCGAGCACTGGGTGTCTGCAGTCTGCTTGGCACCGTGTGATGAGCTCCAATCCGAACGCTGCAGCTTTCTCTCTCCCTTGATAAGTCTTTGTCTGCTCCCACGTCAACCTGGCTATCTCTTTCCAAGAATGTCCGTGGCTATCTCTCTCCCTGTCTGCTCACGCACACGTACACACACGTGCACGCACACAAGTGGCTGTTATATCTCTATTTCCTCCAGCTTGCCACGACGCTATTTGTCTCCACCATCCATGGTCCCCGAACAGAACCTGGAGGCAGGCTACAGGTGACTGAAGCAATTTAACATTGGGCTCGCTCGGGTCTGTCTCCTGTGATAACTTATCTCAGGCAACAGCTGATGGAAACTTAACGAAAAAAGAAAAAGAGAGAAAACCCTATTGTGTTATTTTAGCAATTTGTTCTTTTGAGGTAACAACATCTTTCCCAAATTCAATAACTCGGGGAAATTTTGATTGAGGCGGAAATTTATCCAATTTTCTTTCATCTTTTTCATGATGTGCATTATCTAACGTGGTCGATTACAGTCATCACATCAGCGCAGCAGCTAAATGAATCCTCAATTTTAACGGTAATTGTTGCCAGAACAATTTCAGAACATCTTCTAACAGCCACAAAGTGTCCACGCGGTGTGCTGGTTAAATTCTGAGGTATTGGTACTTTGCCATGTTATTTTCCAATATAACATTTGTTTGTTGCTAAATTTCAAAATTGAGTTTTTTGTGCAACCTTATTTATTTAACTAGTCTATGGTTTATGGAACCATCTAGCCCCATATATAATAAAAACCTTTGAATCAACCAGTTATACCCAAAATATTTGCGTATGCTTGACTCACACGTATGCCAATGTTAACGTGCTGGGTGCCAGTGCATCTGTTATATTGATATTGATTAACATATTATCCCTGTTTCATGCTTGGGACACACAACATAGCCCCATTCGACGTTGACGCTATCAATTCACTGCTAAAGAGAAATACACTCGAAAAAACATCAACAACCAGATGAACACACGTCAAGTTATCACGCAGCCTCCGCCTCCTCTTTCACATTAACGTGATTTGATTGGCTCGCGCCTCCACTGACGCATGAAACGTTAAACTTAACTTCAAGATGATTCATGATGCGATGGCGACGCCATGTAGCACGGCAGCATGTGACGTCAACCCATTCAAAGTGAATGAGCAGGGTTTCAGTTGAAGCCCCCAACACATACATGAGACTCCTGCTTTACAGAGTGATGCATCTGTAATAGTAATAATCAAGTATAATAATCTCACACTGATATTCTACTGCCTATAATGGGACATTTCATTCTGATGCTTTACACGTTGATGCTCATACTTGACTTGTAGTTTTGAATTGAAACTATACAAACAGGAGGAATGACTATGTTTGATTGATGTCATTAATCTGTGTCAGGATACAAAAATCTAAATGTGAAATTTGACTAAATATCTCACAGCTTAATTTATATTATACCAAAAAAAAAATGTAATACCTTTCATGATAATCTTTTGATTGACGGCAGAAGAACATTGATTTGTTTTGGCCTTTGGTTCATGATCCCTGGCCCAGCACTTGCTTTTCGTCTTTTCTGACACTAAACGGGGAAACACTGCTGTAAAAATGCTACAAACACAAATGTGCTCACATGGAAATACCTCCACTGGCATCTGCTGGTTGATAAGCATGACTCATAGCCTGAAGCCCAGCCTCAGTGTTGATACAAAGCATGGCTCACAGCAGTGCAGCGCGCAGCCAACTGCACTGATTTACCATGTCAACTTCTCTAATTCACCATGTTCTCCATGTTGGCCAGACAATCTGTGTAGACAGCTTCAAACCAGCCCCACTGACAGGAATGGCACTGGCAGTTGGGGGTCTGCCCAACGCGTCTCTGGCTATGACACACCTGTCAATCAGATGGAAATGCCACGGTGCGCGAGCCAGGGAGCTGTTGTGCTGCCGCTCCTGCCAAAAGGAGCAGCAGATGCAATTTCTTTGTCAGCACGGTTACATACATCCCAAATTATGGATACTACCAGTTTCTACTATTGTCTCATATATTGGAATGTATCTTTTCATACAGGCCTTTTGGAATTTCCCAGGATTTTAATATTTTCCTCAAACCCATAGATTCCCAGGAATCATTTAAAGCTTTTGAAAGATTATTATAGTTACACAAATGTGTCATGTTTAGATTCTGGTCTGATGTGTTGTCGAATCACTCTCATGCACATGGAGGAAAGATGTGTGACGGTCATGGTAGGGAAATACAAATTAATCCATTAATGTTTTCTCTTTTGAAAAAGAAATGACAACATTAGAAGCATTTCTGAGGAAGGTTTAGTGTGTGTGGTTTGTTTCTGTGTCACACTGCAGTCAGACACAGTGTCTTTGTGCCTCGGCCTCCTTACATACCCACTCAGGCACAATATTGTTTCCAGTTGCTTAATCTCGTTTGGCTTTTTCCTCCATCTTTATTTGTTTTGGATACTATTATAATGCCTCCATGCTCCACCCTCGAAAGAAATTGCTTCAGTGGAAAAACCCAAACGTGCCACGAGTGGGGGGGGGGGTTGAAAAGCAAACAATTTCACTTTGCTCCACACGATTGTCTGGTTCCTCTGTGCGTTACTGCTTTTGACCACTTTTGTCTAATGCCTGATCTCCCAGATCCACAGCAGGCGACGTGCAGAAATACAAAATCACAATATTGGGGGGGGAAATCGATTTATCTCCTTTGTTGGGAAGATGAAATGATAGACACCGGTTTGGATATAAACGATAGAGCCTCATTAAGATGTTGGAGATTATTCTAATTTGCTGGGGTTAGTCTCTCGTCATACACAGCTCTGTAGAGACACAGTGCAGCAGCGTCAGCTCGCTCTGAGGCAACTGTGTAAAGAAATTATGCCAAGTACTCATCCAGAGGTGGTGTTTGAGTCATCTGCGTGAAAAACTACTCACTGTCACATGGGAATAGAGTGAGAGCGCAATATTGAAAAATAATAGGGGTTAAATAATCAGTGTTTTTTCTGCAGGTTGTCTTTTGTCTTGAAATACATTCAAGTACTACTCTACTGTTTGTGATCACCAGCCAGTAGTAGAACCACTGAATGATTGATTAGTTGATTGATTGATTATTTATTTAAGCCTCGGAAAACACATTGAGGAATAAGACCCTCATTTACATTGGTGCCAAGGGTACAATGAAGAGTTAATACATTGAGAAAAAAATAAGAATGAAATAAATATGCATATATATATATATATATATATATATACAGTAATACAAGGGAAATGGTCATAAACAACTAATTTTGACGATTCAATAAAATACTATAAAATACTATGGTTAAGCCTATCCCAACTAACAGTTACAATCACTGCAGGAGAAGTCAGTTGTACATGAAATAAGATTTGAGAATGAGTCTCGATCAAAGCTTAAAAACGAGAAACTACCTCGCGTTGTTAAATTAGATCAGTTTGTCCTCATATTACAATCACACCTTATTTTAGAAACTGTCTTAAAAGACAAAGAAAAGGAAATTGATGAGTTGGAAACTTGTAAAAGAAATGTGTTTTTAATCTCCGTGATGCAGGCTGGGTGCGCTGGGTTATATTGGTTTCCCTCCTGACATAACTTTTTATGAACGGTTGGCGAACAGTTTGAATTTTTACATTGAGGATATATCATATCCATTCATTACAAAATGGCAGGCTGTGACACGGGAGATAGAGTGGGTGGTCCACTCTCAAGAGGGTCGGCGGTTTGATCCTCAGCTCCTCCAGTCCACTTGCCCGGGTGTCCTTAGGAAAGACGCTGACCCTGAAGCATAAATGATGGCGGTTGAGACTTTTATGAACTTTGAGTGGTTAATGAGACTAAGTCAGTGCTACATCAATACAGTCATTTCATCAAATATCTGCTGTAGGCTATATCTATGGATTTTTTTGTTTTATATTATGTTCTAACTTTATATTTGCTACGTATTGTACAAGCATCACCACCAATATATTCAATAGGAACTTGATGTGACAGGGGCGGTTGGGAAAGGGATGTGAGTGGACGTGAAAATCGTGAATGGCATTAAAGATATTTCAGTCACTGTAATATTTGCTATGAAATTCCTTATTCTCCTGTTTCCTTTATGTCACTGAACAAACACAACTCAATCGGCGCAGTCTTGCATTTGGTGGATAAAAGGCTTTGCCTGATGGACGCCACTGACTTTTTAGGAGGTTAGCTTGTTGGCCAATCGACTGTTACATGATGACAAAACAAAAATGATCCCCATGTCCCTGGCAGGTTGTACGCTCCGGTGCTCACGGCTGCACACAGCGAGCACCGGCAGTGACTGACCGTAAAGCCGACTGAGGGGCTGAATGGACTATGACTTTATTTACACCTTCTATAAAAGTGTAATGTGCATCTGGCCATGCTGTACGGACAATGAACAATCTGATCATGCCCTTGCATTTACACATATTATTTGATGTCTGCATCTGTTGGCTTCATAATTGGATCTGGTTTTTACGAGGGCTTTGCAAAATAAGGACAGTGCAGGGGAGGTGAAGTGGAGCCAAGTCGGCGTATTGTCACATAAACGGGCAGATGCAGAGTCACAAAGGCTGCTGCCGCTCCAGAGCCAAGACTTCTTTTGTTTTTCTCTCCCCTTCGGGACACTTCAGTTTGAGACACGGTCACAGTGTTTCCGTCCTGTCTCACTAATGCAGATTGTGTTTCCACCTGAATGAGTCCCTGGCGAGGATCCGATGATAATGTGAGCCAAACCACCTCCGGAGGTCCCAGGCCCTCACGTGGGTCATTCTGTCTCTCAAAGCAGAAGGGCCATGATGTCACATAGTTTTCTAACACAACTGTGACTGCTGCAGAATAGTTGAGGGAACCGCTTTTGTGAAAACAAGACTTGCGTTCAAATATAAAATGTATTGATGCGCTGGAATCCTGTGCATTTCTAAAGTGTAAGGATCTGCCGGTCGTCACTCATCATCCTCAGAGCAGCTCTTATTTCAAGAAGATTCAAAGTTTCCTTCTCCTTCCTCCTCTTCAACCACAATGCAGTGTAAGTGCAGATAGTCAGAAGCTCATATCAGTTTTAAAGGCTGACATTTTCCTGAAATAGAAGCTGCTTGTTAAATCACAGCAGAAGACAGTTTCATGGTATTTAAAAGAGTCTTCAATTTTCTCAGTAAGAAGTCTTTCACTTTAAAACTGTCACGTACAATAGATATAAATACACTTGTCAGCACGTGATATGTGTTGAAAAAGAGATATTGCTCTAGAAATTGTATTAAATAAAGAAAATTATAGTTCAGGCTTTAGGTAAAATACAAAATTTCATGATAAGAAGTTCTCAATGAATCACAGCCTGATCATTTATAAAAGTGAGGATTAGAACCTGGAGCATTTAAGATAAAGCAAAAAGGCTCCTCTGACAATGTGAAGGAAAATACGGCGTAACTTTTTACTGTGTTGAGGAAGTTAACGCCATTGTTTCAGAAACAAGTGTAGATAAATGTGAACTATTCTTGTATTTAATGACAGAGTTTAAATATCACCGGCTCTCTGCAGTGTCAACCTTCCATCGACTGACTTTCAAACTGTGAACCAACTTGTGGAAACGTGGCAGTGGAGACCTTTATTGGACAGGACTCATTAAAGTCAGCAAAGTTGACTGAAACTTTAACAGCAATATATATTAGAAAACTTTTTATAAGGAGTCTAAATATGTCTATTTAGAGTCTTCAACAAACTCTTATGAGAGATTTGGTTTTCATCTTGATAAATTAGAGTTAAACCATAATCCTTGATAAAAATAACTATGTATAAACCAATAAATTGATCGGGGTCTACAATTAACATGATTTATTATTATTTATTGTTTTTCTTTACAAAAACGCTCCTTCCCGACTATTTTGAACATGAATGTTTGCATCAGCAGAAGAAGCAGTGACACATTGTAGTGACTTAGATCCATTTTCATATAAAATAACAAGTTGTAACCGAGCTGGAGCGATGAACATATGTTTCACGTCTCAAACTTGATCCACACGCAGACGCCGACAAATCAAAAGCACTTAACTGCTCTTGCACATTTCACGCCACTCTCTCTTTTCTCTTGCTCGACATCGACTTTAATGTTTTGTGCGGAAAAGATACAGAGAAAGAAAATCTCGCGGCTCTGCAACAGATCTGCAGCATCTGTTGTATCACAAAACCAGATAACTGATTTCTGTGGTTTTTCCTTTTCTCTCCCCACCTCTCTCTTTTTTCCCCTGTGAACACACTCAATCCTCTGTGTTGACTGGCCAAGATAAGACATCAGCTGCGAGTCATCAGGCAGGAAAGGGGCCCGAGGCACGCTGCTCTGCCTCGTCTTGACTCGCCTCACAGCGAGGGACACGTCCTCCCATCCCTGTAGCAATCGATGACACCCTGGTCACCTCTTGTCCCGGCTCCCTCTCCCTTCTCACCGATCTCTCCCTCTAACGTGTTCTCTTTGCATGAGTGTTCCATCTCATGACTCACTCGTGTGTGTGTGTGTGTGTGTGTGTGTGTGTGTGTGTGTGTGCTCGGCCATGCGTGTGAGGCGACAAAATGAATTTAACAAAAGTGCAAACATGGGAGTCACACAGACGAGACACACTCATGCGCACAAACCAGAGAAAGTCAATTAAATGTCTGCTCGGGAATCGAATACATTTTTAAAGCCTCCCCAGTTCCCATATTAACATGTTGTGCTGTATATGTTGGCGTGTAAATGGAAATCACACGTGTTCCCGCAGCGTTCAAGCACAAGTGCGGATGTTCACTTCTCTTCTTCTCACAAGAAAACATTTCCACTAGAGGTGCTTTGGAAAGACATTGTCGTGTTGAGCAACACAGTGTGAGTCTCGGATGTGAGTCTCGGATGTGAGTCTCGGATGTGATGTTTGAGGGGCTGAATCACATGACTCGTCCCTGACATGAGCGGAACTAAGTGGTGAAATCGGGATTAGTCAACTTTGTCCTATATCTGTGTTTGTGTGTGCTGTCTGTGGGGAACGTATTGAGACGCTATATGCAAGAGATGTATTATTCACTCAAATATGTTCTTATTTAATATTTCCTATTCCATATATATTTCTCTATTCCATATATATTTCTCTATTTTATATATATCTCTATTCCATATATATTTCTTACTGCTCATAGTTCTTATATCATACAATACCTGTTAATACTGTACTATTCCATATATATTTCTTACTGTAAATATCTATTTATTTACATTCCACTTTAAATACGCACAATACTCTGCACTTTACTGCCTTTTTTTTGCATTTCTGGTTAGATCCTAAACTGCATTTCGTTGTATAAGTACTTGTACTGTGCAATGACAATAAAGTTCTAATCTAAAAGTTGAATCTAATCTATTTACAGCCATTTCCACGACAGGAATCTGAACACTGAAGAAATCAAGAATGGAAAAGTCTTGTTTTCTTTCTATGACGTATTAGAGCTGAAGGTTTTTTACAGGGAGCACGTTAGATATCTCTCTCTCTCGCTCCATGAATCAGAAAATGCTGTCAACAGCCCTAAAAAAATCAATTTTCTCTCTGTTTTGAGGAATAAACTGTTACATAAATCAGGAAGTGGCTGATATATGAACCAGCCCCTCTGTGGAAGTACAGAGACATAGAAGTGAAGCTGGGAAGTTCGTAGCTTGTAACTGCTTCTGATGTGGAGACTTTTGTCTCAGTGTATAAAAACAAAAACACAGCCCATCTATCTCTGCCACTCGAGATAAGTGTGGTCGTTGAATTCTAACATCTAAATTTATATTTTGGACATTTTCTTTCCTCTGCTCCGAGAGAAAACTTGTTATGGAAGCAAGAAAGCCTCAAATACCATAATTGGACAATGTGCCTGTGGCGTCTCACCTCAATACTCTCACAGAATAACAAGCTGTAACAATTACACGCTGGTCATAATATTTATATAGATATTGATAGAAATATTACTGCAGTGTTATAGCAGCAATGTATTGTGCACAGACTCCGAGATCCCCCCCCCCCCCCCCCCCTCCCCAAACACCTACAGCCTCTTAGCTTAGCTTAGCACAAGGACTTCAAACGAGGGAGGAAGGCTAGCCCGACTCTGTTCAAAGATAAAACAAAAACCCGCCCACCAGCAGCTCCAAAGCTCACTAATTAACACGCTTTGTCTCGTTTGTTTACTCCGAAGAAAAACCGAAGCTTAAAAACGCCAAGTTGTGGTTTTTATGGGGGGGGGGGGGGGGCTTGTGTGCAGGACTATTTCGAGGCCATTGTGTCTGCAGTGGTCTTATATTTAAAGTTCGCGAAAATAAGTGTATTTCCAGGATGTTGCATTGTGCGTATCTTAAAGTTGTTATGAAAAGGTAAAAGAAACGAAAATGTGAAGAGAAGTCTTTGGATTTATCCTATCGCTCCTGCACAAGCTCTTTGGTACATTGCTACAAGTACATAAATCTATAAAATAATATTAAAACAACTTAAAGAGTCAAATTGATTTCAGTTTTCAAGTTGCCATTCAATGCAAACTCAAAAACCCAAATTTGCTGTTTTGCATTCAGTTACAGTCCAGTTTTTCCCAGTGGTAGATTAAAGAGAATATTAAGAAAATATACCGCTTTAAAATCGACTTCTTCTTTAAAATATTCTTAAGGGTAAATTCAACCTCCAGACGATCACGGAAGAAGGGCTTCTTAACTACTACACCTCTTTATATGCAGCTTGTAAAAATCGGTGCCATGAGTAGCGGGGGAAAGGTTGCTTTACAAAGTACAAGCCCAGAGGATGAGCGGCTGGGTGAATAATAGGACTTGTCAAACTCTTACAATGCACCAGACGGATCACAAGCACTGGGAGCTAAAAATAACCGCGGCGGTGGTAATGAAATTAAAACCACACTGCCTCTCCCTCTGATTAGAACCAAACAGACTGTTACAAATACAAATTTAAAAACTTCCCACGTGAGAAACCATTTCAGTTCAAGTAGCGTCTGGGGTGGGGGTGTCGTGTGCGAACGCTTATTTGTGTGTGTGTGTGTGTGTGTGTGTGTGTGTGTGTTTGCCTGAATGAGGCATATGCATAACAAAGGAAAGACTTGCTTATTATTCTTTCTTTTATTAAGGAAAACTCCAAAAAGATTCCTGAGAGCGGAAACTGGAGTTCACATCCTGAGTCGCGCATGAGGTTGATCTCAGAAGCACCTTGGTTGAGGTTTGTTATTTGTGTTGTTTTTTTAATAAGTTTACTCGCGTTGTTTTCGCGATTCAAGTCGGTGTCGACTCTTCCAATATTTCGCAAAGGCCACAAATCTCCGAACCACAGCAGAGTTCTGTGAGAGCCTAAATATAATCATTAAAATGTTTCATCGTGGCTCGAGCAGATATTCCGTCAAAACAAATTAAATATCAGGAAAAAGTTTTCACTCTAGATCTTTGCTGACACATTTATTAAAAGTTAAAATACTTGAAATTATCTTGCAATGCACATGCTTGATGTTTTTCTGAATATATGTAGTGCTAGTGCTTGCGATCAGATTTCAAATGCACGTAACTATAAACCTCCCTGTTATATACCGAGCTACAGTCAGTTGAAATGGTCTTAATAAACACAAACATGGATTTCCAATCAAATTAATTCCGCACAGTGACTGCATCATTATGTTTGTGAAGCTAAGTCACACATGTCAGTGCTTGTTCCAGGTATCGACCTATGCATAACCAGGTGGTGTAGATAGAAGCAGAGTAAAGGTCAGAACTGGTTCCAATTCAAAACCAGTCCCTGCCCACCGCCACTGCTCTGACAGAGCCTGAGCCTGTGACAGGGAACAGGCGGATCCGTCTGATCCAACAGAAGTGGCTCGTGGACAGGATATGAGTGAGTGCTGGGGCTTGAACAAAGGAGAATAACAAATTCAGAGTGTCAGCCTGACTGCCGGCGCTGTGATTGGACTAATACTGTGTGTTTGTTCCAAAGCAGCCTCTGTCTGCGCACGTCGGCTGCGGCACGTCAGACCCTATCACCGCGTGCAGCACATAGAGCACAGCTCAGCACAATACGCCACCGCGGCACAAACAACGGCGATCAAGAGCCACGCTATCTCGCCGTGACACTCCTGAGGACTCGAACACACACACACACACACAGGCGCATCCGACTCACGCATGGGAGGGTGAACGCTAATAAACACCCACTCACATGCACGTGCACGGGCTGTATTCAGGTCTTGTTATAATCACGAGCTCTGAGGAATCGACTCACAGACGAACTAAGTCTTTGATTTCTCCTCCGTCAGCTCCAAGTTAAGGTGTCAGTCGTGTTTCTGAGGGTGGTGCCTCCATGACACGATAAGAAGGCGCTCCCTATTGTTAGCACAGCTGCACACACCTGCCTGTTGTTTGCAGTAACCGGGTAGTCAGATCATTTCCCTTTGTTTTTATCATCTAATGGCACAATCGCGTGCCGAGGTACACAGCTCCCCAGAGCCAAGGTAATGGCGGAGGGATGCCACCTTCTCTCCAAAGCGAGCCGTGTTTACTCTCATGCAGAATGACAAGCACATGCAGGGAAGCTGACAATGTGCAAGTGTAAATTAGGTCCCCAGTCTGCTCCGCATTAATTATGAATTAAGTATAATTGCGATGGGATTTTCTGAAGTCTACTCATTTGGACAGACAGTAATATGAATATATTCCAAGGAAACAAGCTGTAAGTTTTAAAAAGGGGGCATAGAAAAGAGGAGCTCAGGCCGAGTGGTGGTTCTGTCACAGCTGGTCAGAAACACAGAAACCAAATGTGCAGCCAGAGGAAGAGAAGTCTCCAAGGAGCTGAATGGGTTTAGTTCTTTACCGACAGTAGAGAGCAGAACGGTGATGGATGGAAATAACCTGGTTTGAAGACGTGTGTGGATTGTTAGAGTTCTATTTTGAGGTCAATCAATCTACTTGTTTATGTGTTTATGCAATAACAAAACGTCTGGTCAAAAACACAGACACAAAAGGTGCAGCCAGAGGAAGAAAAGTCTCCAAGAGGCTGAATGGGTTTAGTTCTTTATCTATTTTATTCTATCTATTTTGAGGTCAATCAATCTACTTGTTTATGTGTTTATGCAATAACAAAACATCTATTGATCATCTGCTGAGTAACAGCACAAACACACGTCCTCTGTCTCAGCTGGTGTTTTGACTGTTTCTCTAATCAGACCAGTAGGTTGCTCCGGTCACCCGTTGGCCTCACATGTACACTACATGATCCTGAAAGTCATGTGTTCTGTTAGAGAGGCAGAGAGGGACAGTAAGACCTCTGTGCAGCAAACCCACTGGGATCTGTCCTGTAATGCCTGAAGCCCACTACGAGACATGGGAGGACACCATCACAGGATGCTGTCTGGTAGAGGCCGTCAGGAATACCAGGACAAACCCCTGTGGGCTGCCACATCTGTAGAAACATTTAACAGATGACCACAACAACGCTGGGTGTCATGGGATTATTTCCTGGAGGATTCATGAGGGAGTGATACTGATCACTCAAACACACACAGACGCCTCCCATGGGAAACCACCCGACTGCCCTTGGTAACACAAAGAGCGTGCAGGGGGAGTTTTTACAAATGCAGGTGAATGAAGTTGATGCCTTTTCCCCTGCAAAATATATTTGACGGCAGTTTTATGAAGAACCACCGCAGCAAAACTTACTATCACGAATAAATCACAAAATTATATTGTTATGTATCCTTTGCACATTTTTAAGTGGGTATATAAAGTCCAGGAGCTTTCTTAGTGGGTAGACAGCGTGTATACAGTAACTGTGTGTCACATAGACTACACACCGCTGCACTCACACACACACACACAAGCCCAGGCACAGAAACTGCAAACCAACATGGACAAAGTCAACCAAAGTGAAAGGCTCTGTGTTCTTGAGTGAAAGCTGCATCAGGTTGATACGGGTTGACCTCCCTGACCTTTCACGCACTGTCTGACTATTTTATTTTTTGGGGCAACCCAGTAAAGATGTTGGTGCTTCGGTGGAAAGCCGCTCTTTGACTTAAAGCGCTGCTGTCACGCACCTCTACAAACACAACACCACCACAGCCACTTATGCACAACGGGTGAGGACACAATGATTAATCACCACACCCCTTCACTTTGCACTCCGCAGCCCCACGGTGCTGCGCGCTGGGCCCGTTTGATGGGAAGTAGTAATCCTCATTGACCTTGTGCTCACGACACTTTGCACTGATCTTGGTGCTGCTCCATTTAAACAGAAGCGGAAACCGTATTTGGACCAAATGAGTTAGATGCAAGATGGTGTTAATATGGCGTGTGCATATACGAGGCAAGTTACTCGGAAAACCAGAAGCTCCAGCACATTTGTTTATTTAATGAACGGTACAATTTTAATTGTTTTTTCCCCCAATTATATTTTTCCAAATGAGAATTTGACATTAATGCAATTAAGACTCTTGAGAGGGAAACTTCATAATTTGACTGAAAACTCAAATTGATGGTTTTTGAAATGGGTTTGGGATTTTTCTGTGGTCCTTATGTGCAGAGTTTTTAAACATCTGTTTCCTAAAATAATTGATACTCAGTCAACTGTGAATTCCCAAGACTCTGTGTTCGTAGATAATTGACGAGAATATTTCTGTTCCTGTTATTTGGAGACTTTATTCCACGTACTACTAACACACTTATGTCCACTGGGTTAAACTCCCTTGACAGGTGAGGTGCTATTTCAAAAAGGTCAAAGATGAGGAGCCAGTAGAAAAACATCTTCACAAGTCCTATGTTCTAAGTGGATAATTCACTGTTTGGTGAAATATGGAGCATATAATACAGGTGCTCTCGTATTACAGGTATTATTGTACTTTTGTGATGACATGTAGAGTGACCAATTTTCTTTACTTTAAATGCCAAATTTAACAGAATGTCTCAAATATAAAGAATGGGTTGTAGACAGCATTAGCAAAACTGACCTGCCAGGACTTTACAGGAGTTTCTCTCTCTCTCTCTCTCTCTCTCTCTCTCTCTCTCTCTCTCTCTCTCTCTCTCTCTCTCTCTCTCTGCAGGATTTATCTTAACTCAAATGAATCTGGAAGTTAACATTTTCTTCCACTCCAGGCTGTGACCAATGAATGACTGGGTTATGATTGGTCCTAAATTATTAGTTTGAGGTATTATTGTTCAGGGGCTTATTTGTTTGGGATTTGCATTGCATTATTTTTACAGGATTGTAGCATTCTAATGATGAAAATAATTAAACACGCAGTAATGAGCAGTAGCCTCCTCTTAAGTTGGATTTTTGTGGCAGAAAATGATTCACTTTTCACACAGTAATTATGATCCAGTAATAATGATAGTGAGCTACAGTATATGTGTGACTGGATGATTTCACCCCTGTCCATAAGCCACTAACGTACAGGACAGGGACAATTCAGGGGCCAATCAGATTTCAGCCTGTGCCCACCTGGCCCCACCCCAGGATACTCCCTGCTACAGCCTCAACTTACAAATTCCGAAGATTGTAAAAGATCCAAGATGAAGCTACAACCAGCACCCAGCTGATTTTTTAAATATACCAACAGGAGGGATGAGGAATCATCATGTTTCCCCCGTCACGCTCGGCTTCGCATCTTAATTATATGCTCGTGCACGTCGCAAAGTGATTCATACTCTATCATCCGGGGGGGGGGGGGGGGGGGCGCAGTTAGTCGGCCGGACACGTACACATGCACATGCAAAGGAATGAATAGACAAACACAGGTTCTCGCACATTGACCGATCTCAGCCAGAGAAGGACCTATACAGAGTCCCCCCCCCCCCCCCCCCCTCCACCTCCACCTCCCCCCTACTCACAGAGAAGAGGCCCATTATCATGACGACAGATATGTAGGACTGGCCAGATAAGAGGAGCCTAGTGCACTTTTGAGCGAGAGAGGGGCTAATTTTCACTCAGTGGGGTTATAATGAGCCTTTTTCTGCCCAGTTACCACTGGAAACCAGTACCAGCTCTGACACGAGCAGCAGAGCAGAGCCGAGCAGAGCAGCGCGACATTTATAATAAGGCAGAGTAAATAAGTACAGGCCCAGATATTTTACTGTGTAATTACCAGGCGGGTGATAATGCATCTCATCCTCACGTGAGGATCAGTTTGACAAATCGCTCCTGGACCTTAAAATATAGCACTGTTTCTCATTTGATGGAAAAGGAGAAAAAAAAAACATTATTTATGAATTAGTCATCTTGTGCTCGAGTGGAATAAACAGGTACAAATGTGTTTTCCCTGAATGATGCAGCTTTTGAAAAGAGGAAATGTGCCACTGTCATGAGGCTACATTAAGAATAATCAGGACCTAAGTGCAAAAATATGAGTTCTTTGTGATAAACTGTAGATGAGTGTATTTCCTCAGGGCCATTTTCATATCGTCCATGTCTTTAATATTGCACTGGACTTTTACATATATTAGTTTAAAATGCCTGCTGATGTCAGAGGGAGATACGATCACTTTGCTGATGCTAATTAGAAACAGAAAGATGTGGCTAAGAGGGACTAGATTATGGAGTATATGTCTAAGTGTGCTTGGTGCACAATTAAAAGGTTTACTGCTGGGTCACACGCAATAAAAACAGCAGATATAAATCATTTCTTTAATCAGTGCAAAGATCACGGTGAAGTTACTGACGCTAAATCTCTCCGCGGGGCGAGAGTACAGGTTATCTGTGCCGAATTGAACACTTTAAAAAAAAAGGCACACCGAGGCAAAGCAAAGAAAGCAATCGTGCAATTGTGAGACCTCATGGAAGGTTTTATTGTCGTGGTTGTTAACTGTTGTGTCGCCGCACACACACACACACACACACACACACACCTCCAGGAGCCAAGAGAGCCTTGAGCATATACAGAAGTCGGCAGATCACCATAGTACAACCGATAGCACGGAACAAACTTGGCGGCACGTGGACACGGAGAAGCTCAGCGCAGACGGTGTGAGTACGGGGAGGTTAGGCAAACAAAACAGATTGCACATGAATGACAATGAGGCAGAAAATTGGCGAGAGCGGCGGCAGACAACAACGGAAGACTGCGAAAGCAATATTGCATGAGGGGCTTTAAAATATGCAGGTAGGCTGTGAAGTGGAGGCTCTGAGTGCACATGCTGCCGCTGCCACCCTGCAAACACACCCACATACCCTCCGTTCTACTCCCTCTCTCTCTCTCTCTCTCTCTCCATGTCTTACTCTATGCCTCTCGATCTCATTCACTCATAGAACCACAGAAATAAAGAGAGTGGATGGTCAGTATGGCAAAAGGCATTAGAGGTTAAGAGATGAATTTCCCAGCATCTTTTTTGCCTTCGCCTCTGACCATCTGCCTCTTTGGCAATAGTCTTCCTCTCCTGAGGTTAAACTCCAAATTGGCAGCCAGCTTAGCAGCCGCTCAAGGGAGCAGGGTTCAGGTGGGTGAAATCAAATAGTTATATACTGTGTTATACACTTTGGTTAAGTGCATATTGAAAACAAGAAGAGAAGAAAAATGGGGCCTTCTGCTAAATTGGGCTGCTGAAATGTCGCCTTTCGACAAACAAGGGATGGAGAGAGAGAGGTGAGGTGAGGGGAAATTGACAGGCAGATGGCGAATGATGAAAATACAGAAATAAATTAGGGACTGAATGAAATGACTTAAAAAAAACAAGAAGACAGACAGAGAACAGGAGAAAAGTGAAATACAGGGATGAAAAATACAAATTAAGAAAGAGGAAGATGAAGAGAGAGATAGAAGGGTAAGGGTAAGGTGAAATAATTGCAGACTGGCTTATTTCTCATCACTGGGTGGCAAAAAGAAAACCAGATATACAATATGTAAAGAGGAGCTTGTCCCCGACTTAGCCTGAGATTCTGTCCCTGCACTCAAGCTGAGACAGACAATGAATACTGACAGAGAGCGAAGAACAGGAGTAAAAGGAAGATGAAAAAAACAAATGTCAGGTTAGTATTAAGTCAGAACCTTAAGCCAGCCCTCTCATCTCGTACCACACAGACGGGCGCTCTCCAGAAAACCTAATAACTAGAATCGGAGGTCCACAATAGCCCATTTTAATTAGATTTCCCAGCGTTGATTTCTCTTATGCAAAGCAGCGAGGTAAAGCTAAGAGGCGGTGACACTTCTAGGCTGGGTTTTAGTTTTATTAACAATGTGTGGCAACAAAAGGCCGATTTACAACTGGACCACCACCCGATGGTTCGGGCACCGCTCCCACAGTTTCATGGCTACCCCACATTCAGCCTGGCATCCCAGAACACCACCCTCTCTTTTCCTTCGCTTGCAAACACACAAAAGGACCAGCCACCAGGGACATAAAAATAAATTAGGATTATGGACTATTGTATGATTGACATTGTCACCAAAGCACAAAAGAGTTAAATAATGGCTGTCAATGTGAAATGTACACCATTGACAGAAAAAAAAAAAAAAACAGCTTGATCTAACGCAGAATGGAGCCTGTGTTGTCTTTCTCTGTA
Source organism: Pleuronectes platessa (assembly GCF_947347685.1). NCBI lineage: Eukaryota > Metazoa > Chordata > Actinopteri > Pleuronectiformes > Pleuronectidae > Pleuronectes > Pleuronectes platessa. Next base: position 24,578,468 of record NC_070626.1, read on the forward strand.
AATGTGGGAGCACATATTTGCATGTGTGTGTATGTGTGTGTGTGTGCGTGTGTGTGTGTGTGTGTGCGAGGCTCGTTGGCCTGGCAGCAGCTACTCAGAAAGTAGGACTGAGAGCCTGTTACAGCAGTCCCAGTGTGTGGCCTCCCTTGGCACACAAACACAAATTAGCTGAGGGACGACTGCTGTGGCAGAAAGCTTCACTGCAGACAAAACCTCTTAATATTCTTTCCAAGTCCATTAAGGCCTCAAGAGATTGGCCGGGATTGATTGTTTGTGCTTGATATTACCGCGGCCTTCAAGGCCAGATCCTCATCGAAAATTAGAGATGGCATTTGCTAAAGCCTGAGGAATTGAAAAACTAACTACAAACCTGTGCGTTGTTATTATCCCCGAAATGAGGACTGATGGAGGAAGCCTTCATCTAATTAACTAAATACTTGTTGCCATTTCTTTTGAGCCTCAGGGTTCATTGACAATTTGACTGGTTTTGCAAATCAGTGATTTACACTTATTTTTATATGTCACTGTGTTTTCTGGAAAGATCGACTTTTTCCAGTCAATTATTCAATTAAGGCGGTGACCTCTCCACACCCCCTCAACAAACACACACACACACACAAACACACTCACACACACAGGAGGAGAAGAAAGGATTCATTCTTGTGAAGCCCTAACGCAGGCACCCAGGTGCTGAACAGCATCACATACTGCTTTTACTTTTTCCTTTCAGGATTATATGTCAAATATTAGGAAAAGCTAAACAATATGTCATTACAAACCTGGTAAAGATGAAGTCCAGGATTAATGACGGGATTAAAGCTTGCCTACTCTCTGACTCTCCGGATGTGGGCTGTGTAAAGCGGCCATTGGGCGTCAGTTTCTCCTCCCTCCCCCCTCCTCCCCTCCTCCCTTTTTCCTCTCCACGGGCCTGTTACCATTTCAAAAAAATATCCTTTGCTCCAGGAAACAACAACAACCTCTGAGCCAGTATCCTACACGCTGAGAGGTTTTCACAAAGATTCGGATCATGCAATCGCACAGTCAAATGTTTGTGGTTTTTTCTCAGCATTTTCTTTGTAGGGCCATGGCCACCTCAAGAACCTCCCTGGCTTAGTGCAACCCGAGAGGATTTCGATTGGTTAACGAAAAACAAACAAGCTACAGAGTTTTTTTCCCTGTGCAACCAATCAGGATCGATGTGGCTCCATGAAACTAATGCTCACATAGTCAACCATCTTAGTTTATGATGTTAGCTCTATGAACAAAGCAGAGGCCGTCTCAAGCTGTAATCTGCTAATGATGGTTCAATGAAACATCTGTGGATCACCAAAGTGAGAAAAATTCACCCTGAGTGAAACAGGAACATGTTATTTTGAAAACCACTAATGTTGGCCTCATGTTGACACTAGTGGAAAAGTCAGGGATCGCCAAAGTCATCAGGACAATACATGTGCAAACCTTGGATATCTGCACCAAATTTCATGCAAATCTATTGAATTCTTGATGAGAATTTTATGTAAAAGCCAAAAATGTCTACCTGTTACTGTTAAAGGAAATTTTGACCAGAAGGCAGTTGGGTTCATCCTCTGGGGACTTTGTGTAGCTCTATAAATTGAATGGCTCTTTTATTTTGTCGAGTCTTCTCCTCATGCATTTCAGTTAGTTGTACTTCCTGCTATCGTTAATTTTCCCGCCAGATTTTCCTGTTCACCTGCTTTCAATATTCCAATCTGATGTCCTTGTAATTATACCACCTCTGGTTGACTTCCTGTTTGCCAGATTGTCCTTGGCATCCCGGCAGACTTGCTGTCCGGCCATTAAAAGTTCGTTTTGACCTCTGAATCTTTATCGACCTTGATTATTGTAAGTTTTGACGCTTTGGGAATCTTTGGACTGTTTAAGTTGTGTTTTTAGCCTGTTACTCATCTGCCTTGTTAGACTGTGTGTATAATATATACTATAAACAGCAAACTAACAAACAAAGGCAAAGTTCAACGTCAAGTATTCATTGTCATCTCACATGGTGTAACGTAATGTAATCACAATGGTTCAAACTTGATTTGGGGTCAAAGTGACAGCCCTGCTATCTCTACATTCCCAATTTCTTATATCACCATAATATGAATACACACAACGCTTGACATGTAGCATATCAATGTGCCTGTGCAGTGTGATTGAATCCATATGGCACAGGACACGTGTTATATCACTGAGACAGCTAGACGTCAGTGTGCAAAGATGTGATTATAAAATGCCTGCATGAGGTGGTATTGAATTTTAGGCACAGTACTAGAATGGCAGCCTATAGAGTACAGACATTGACTGTGTGGGTTAGCATGAACTTCACAGCCCATCTGTAGCCTAACAACTCATTTGGTTTCACGCTGAGCCATCAACACTTCCACAGGCCTTCATGAAACAAGAAAAACAGATCCCTTTTGTTTGATATTTGATGTTTGTATCTGTTTGCTGGAGCGAGACGCAACGAGGAAGATCAGTACAGCAGCATGAGGATGGTCCTCGAGCAGTGCGCACACCACGAGTTTTATCCTAAACTCGCATCATGACATAAAAACAGTTGCTCTACAGACCACACGTCCATTACTAATAACAAAACAAGAACCTAATGGAAAATCAAAGATCAAAAGTCCAAGATATTAATCTGTGCAGCGTGTTACATTACACACCCTCCCTCCTGCTCTGGTAATGAATATCATGCCAGAGGCCGGGACTATTAATAAGTGGACACACACACACACACACACACACACACACACACACACACAGAGACACACATATGCTTCCTGCTGTGAACTTATGGACCAGAGCAAAGCGGCCACTGATCTCTATGGCTGAACTTCTTAGAGCTTTGTGGAACACTGTATGTGCTGAAGCAAAACACTCACACACACACACACACACATGCACCATTCATGGGGGATTCCATGTGATGTATGGCCTGGGGCATCCACAGTCCAGAGTCTGTGCTGGTGAAGGAACCTTATTGTTCCCGGGACAGAGGCTGAGCCACTTTCTGGGACACTGAAGCACCCGACCAGGCCTGTAGCGGGTCACATGTCACATGACGGGACAGAGCCACAGCTTCTTTTTTTTTTTACAGGTTTAGAGGGACGGGGGTAAAAAGGGGCAAACAAGTGTTACACCCAGTCGGGTCAGAGTCAATCGTTGTACTGTCTGAAATGCTTTGGCAAACTTGAACTTTGATTACCACTTGTGATGTGATGTATAATCGCTCGATTTGCAACAACCTCAATAAATCTTACCACAAGATCCACTGCTGACTATTATTAGATTCATGCGTGATGTTGTTGTTAAGCGTGATTAAAGCTCTTTGGACCGACAGCCGAGCAAACAAATCAACAGGACGGATCACGTCTCCCCTTCCCTCACATCTGAAGTCTCTCTGCAGCCCGCTAAAGAGCATCCTCCTGCTTTTTTTAAAATCTTTTTTGCATGGCGAATGTTCCCCTGCTTGCTCTGCTACTGGCGCTCTCTGCCTGCCGAATATCACAACGGAAAGCCGCCATAACTAACTCACACATTTAAAAAAAGGACCTTTCCTGGAAAAGCAGTTGTGGCAGGAAATAGAAAATAAATCTGGGTGCATACAGCCATTATCAGGCCCTGTTATCGTCAGAGGGGAGTCTGTGGAGAGAGAGAGGAAACCATGCTGGGTCTCTATGTGCCCTGCGAGATAGGGGAAACCAATTTTCACCTCCTCCCTCCTCGTCCCCATCACACTGCTTGACTCAGCTCTCGCTAACTCTGCACAACCGGGATTAAATAATTTCATCGGAATAAGCTAGCCAAATGTTTCACACCTCTGCGTATGACCGAGTGGTGCTAGGGCGCCGCTTCTCCATTCTGTGCCGAGCATCTCATCTTGTACCGTTTTCCTTTTCTTTCTTTTTTTTTTTTGCTTAAACAACGAACTGCAGGACTGTGCAGCATCTGTGCTGTTGAGGGTTGCAGAGATGGAAAGTGCACACAATGAGGAGGGGAGGGTATTTTAAAACCCTGCCATTTCTTACACCCCCGACGATAAAACAACATACAAGCCATATTTTATGTTTGCGTTAAATATTCCCGTGTGAGGCAACTCTATGACAGCTTATTCCCGGGCAGATTTATCACAGCCCTTATCTACTCAACTCACCAGACAAAGGCGAGGCGCGCAGCCTACACTGTAGCATGCTGATGCCCGAGGCACAAGACAAAGCATACAATCAATACAAATCTGCAGTCTATACATTGAGCAGGAGTGGGTTGACACACATCCTTCCAGCAGCCATACATCACAACTTCTTATCTAATTAGCTCCCTGAAGAGCGCCATACATCCGCTAATTCACCTCATATCTCTCATTGTAGTCGGAGGGGAAGCACCCGCTATCCAGAGTTGTTGCTCTTTGTTGTTGTGATGAAGGGAATCTATTAATGATGTAGGTCAGCTTTAAGGAAAAATGTAATCAGTCCTAACACCAATTAATCAATGGGCCTCGTTCAATCTACCAAGGGGAATAATTTATACTTGATTCTATGATGTGCTGCGGTTCAATCGGAAGGATCAAGCCTCCCAGTGCTGATACCAAGTCAGCTGCAGCTCTCATCTGGAGCAAGAGATACACACTATACAGTTACTTTGTTCACAAATTGTGTTTCTTTTATTTAAGGGCACACGTGAAGTCACTAATTAACTGCCAACAGAGCAAATCAAAGCAAAATAAAACGGTGTCACGGACCTCAGGTTTATTTAGATTGTATTACTGGAAACAAGCTGTTCACGGTCATAAAGTCATTAATAACGTCAGCATTAATATTGAGTATGAAATGTACCTTGTATTGCTAAAGCTTCAAGGGAAAATCCCCATACAATCATATATCTCGCTTTAAATGTGAGTGTTTCTTTCCCCTGTGAGAATCTGAGTGGAACCGGCTACAGATCCCTCAGAGAACTGTGTGTAAATATCATATTTAACAGCACAAACAGCTCAGAAGAGGCGGTTTAGTTTCAATCCTGTTGAAGTATCGTATATCGGAGGAGAGTACAGCTCGGTGTCTGACTCTTCCTCTTGCTATGAGTGTTTTTTGTTATTTATCCGGGGTAGATTTACAGAGTACAAATGCTCTCTTCCAGGAATACCCTGCTCCGCGCTCACACACGGGTTCACAGCAAGCTGCCCGGTTCAACAGCAGCCTTCTCCACTGAACAACCCCACTGGAGCAGGAAGGGGTTAAGTGCCTTGCTTAAGGGCACCTCAGTGGTGGTTTTTCCTTCCCCCGGTCTAATGTATCTTGCATGTCCACGGAATGGACCAGGGAACCTTTCGGTCAAAGGTTCACATCTGTAACCTAAAGGCCCTTCCTCTCTTTTAGGTTGAGGTTTTATGCATTTTTCAGTCTGTCCCTGGAGGCAGAAGAAAAAAAGCAAAGTAACATTTGCCTCAGGCTCCCTGCAGTGTGACCACTGCACCTTCCCTTCAATAAAGGAATATTATCCATACATTAAAGTAGATGGGCTCCCCCCCCCCCCTCTCCCTGCAACAGCGCTCTGTATTTCACTGGCGTCCTGGAGGATTCTGGGCTGTTACGGGAGGAAATGAAAATATTCTCTTCTCTTTGACTTGACTCAAACCCATTTGGGGATTAAATCTGAGGAATGCACTCACCTTTCTTTATTTCCACCCCCAAAAGGGAAAAAATATGAGTGACTAGATAATGGTTGGGGAGAGATTACACTAGAGGAAAAGTGTCAGTGGAGCTAGACCACGCTGCCATTAGAGGGAAATGTGACAGCGGGTGCATCAGCAGAAGAAATGAAGAAATATATAAATAAAAACAAAGCTGAAACTCCTGGGCTCCTCTCCGAGTGTGTGGTGGCTGATGCTGCTTTTTAATTTAGCGCTGTGGTGTCGGGAAGATGAGTAATTTACCGAAGCTCCCAGGAAGCACTCAAAAATCATATGGAAAGACGTGGGAATAAACGCAAACGTCAACACGCTCGGTAGAAAACCAAATTGAGTCAATTATTCGGCGTAACAGAAACATCACATTAGAGATTCAGTGTCTCCGGTTGTTTCCTGGATTTATCTCTAAAATGTTCATCGTAACTCACCTGGAACCAAAGATATGAAATCACCAAGAAGAATTGAATGTGTTTTTATTCTGACTCTTTCTTGTCATTCTCCTACTTTGTGTTTTATAACAGGGGTCTGATCTGACTCCTGTAAATTACATATCTGTCACACGGCAGGGTACATGGTATTTAAGAAATCCTCATACAGTGCATTGCCTCCATTCCTTAATGGTAGTGCTGCTTTAAACACAATGCAAGAACATTATCACTTTAATAACCGTGTCTTAAAACCATTAGAGATGATTATAAGGCTGCTCCCAATCTCGGCTTTAACCTCTTAACTCCGTGCTCATCATCAGGAAAAGCCTTGCACACACCACTTGGTAAACAACCCCACTGATATTTATAGAAATGCTTCTGCTACTGTGCACTTTACAGGGACCTTTGTTTCTGACAGTGTGACCACTCAACTGGACTTTTTCTTTTCAATTTGGGGCCTTAATCTTTTCAACACATTAAAGGTCTCCGCTGTGTCTAAGCAGCAATTCCATTTCATCTCTAAATGTATGCAGCTACAGACTTTTTATTTCCAGCACAGATAAATATAGCTGCATCCTACATAATGTCTCCAGAACTGCACAGTAGTACATTCACTCGACTACTTTTTAAGCTACTTTATTCTTAAACTTTGACTGTTTTAATAACGCCTGACTGGAATGGGCTGTTTGCTCGGCCAGTGGAAAAAGCTGGTTGCATCTTTCCACCTGGAACTGCAAGAGCGACCTGCAACAAATGAGCTGAAGCGAGTGAAGACCAGCTGCAGGGGTCAGTCCACAGAATCCTGAAGCTGCTGCACAAAGAGCTGTTCACCTGTTTATTAATACTGAACGTATCGACACTGCACCTGATTGGACGTCTAACGATACACACGAGTGCGAAGCCGATAAGATGAGCGGTTCTCAAGATGTATGAGATTGGCCGAATTATTAGATTGATGATGCATCGCTGAAGATTAAACGGGCCCACAGTATATTATGTAGTTAAATTCGACTTCGGCTCGACCAGGTACAACAGTAAAAAAGCTACACATCAGTGCATCCATAATAATGATCAGATATAAATCATATTCCTACAACAGCCTTCCCTGCATACTAATGCTGTTTTTAATAATGTGCTTTTACTTAAGTAACGTTTTGAACGATGGACCTCATTTACCGAGGAGTGTTTTTACCTTGTTGCGTTGCTACTTTTACTTAAGGTAAAGATCTGAATGCTTAAAGTGAATCATGTGTTTGACCACCTATGAGTCATCAATCAATCACGCTTATTGGCTTTTTAAACAGACCAGTGGGGTAATGGCCATGCATAATGAAACAAGGGCTGCTCTGAGTCGAGGTGGGAGACCACGGACAGGATCGGTCTGGCTTCTCTCCACACAAGGTAAGAAGGACATGTGACATGACATCCTCCCCTGTGTGGATAATCGTGGGAGTGCATGTCATGTTCTGTCATGTGCTCTCAATTTCCTCGATTGACAAAGTTGTAGAACAGAACAATGTGAACACGGGGGGGGGGGGGTTATCAACGGGCTACAAAGATGGCGCGTGCCCATCGCTGTGCCTACACGGGCGTTCTGTGAAACATCTACACGGGATTCAATTCATCCGGTCGCTTGTGGGGTTTCAGTTTCAATCTCTTTTGTGAGAAAAGACTTTTGTCTCGTCTGCTATCTACTAATTGCTCTCTCATTGGCGAAAAACGTGTGAGTTACATTCGTGCCACCGGCGTGTTAATTGAAGAAATGCTTTGCAAAAGAGAAAAAAAAGGGATATTCACTAACCACACTGTGCATGTGGAGGTCACGTCTGAGACCATTTCTAACATTGTCTGCAGATATACTCAAGAGCAGGGGGGGGGGGAAGCAAAGCCGCCACAGCATTCCCACAGATCCAGGTTATCTCACAGTCTCACCGTCCCCACAGTAAATGTGTAAATCTGGCCTCATGAGGTTGGGGAGACGCTGACGGCACAACCTGATAAAATATTCACGGATGCAATACTAGCGACGGCTTTCCCACCGTTTTCTTTTTTTTTTTTTGGAAAAGAGGAAATATGATTATACTTTGGGTCAGAAGTCAGGTTTCAAATTCCAGTCAGTAAGTGCACACAGCTTTTTGAAAGTGACCGTCTAGATGAGGTCAAACTCTAAAGCCTGGATTTATTTATTTATTTATTTATCATCGCCCCCTCCTCGTCCTCACTCAAATGCAGACTAAGCTCCGCTTCGGGCTTTCAGGCGGAGTGGACAGATTAAGCTGAGTTAGGTCTACTTTCCATAGATGTGTTGGCGTGGCACTTTGAAATCCACACTCTTCCCTCCGCTCTCTTCTGCAAGGAAACCAGTTAAGAGGTGACACATCTGTGCTTCTTAAAAAATGGAAGGTGGCTGGAGATTAACACGACTGAGAGTGCCACTACAAAAAAAGAGTCAGCTCTTGCAAAAGGGGGGAAAAGAGACAGTGTTAACAACAGATACCCGCCATGTACAGTACACGTTGACAGTGTTATTGTTTGTTATTGTGGTGAAGATGATAACGATGAAGATGATGACGAAGGTGATGATTTCACTTTGGTTATTTCTGTGCAAAGAAAAACAGTTTTAGCTGTTTGGCTCTGATGGATTCTTGCAGACGTGTAAATTAAGAGTTGCTCAGTAATGCAAACTTCAACCAATTAGAGTTAAATCTCAATCGTACAAAAGTGAGCATACACAAGGAATTGTGCAGTTTAGGACACAGTTTTAAGATTCTACCATCAAGTGAAGTCTGGGTGTTGTAGACATTTTGTGGAAATAAATGTTTTTGACATTTTGTCTGACAATTCACCATGTAGTAAGAATATACCAGTTTCTTATGGTAATTTTGAAAATTCATCTTAAAACTAATATTTGTGTTGAAAGAACTATTATCTCCACTGAGGAGGTTACGTTTTCACCTCTGTCCATTGTTTGTTGGCTGGTTGTTTGTCTGTTTAAGCAAAATCACAGAAAACGTGGAATGATGCAGTTATGAACCCATCGAATTCTGGTGTGGATCCGGGAATTATTCCACTTTCTTCCACTTTACACTTTTCAATATTTTCCGTTTTGAATTCATCGATCTTGATGGAGAAGGAGGATTTGAAGGGGCTGACATCTGTGAGTGTGTGAATCTGGTGCAGCTCAGTTGTATTTAAAGGGACTTTTGGCAGAGGTACGCAAACTATTGAGTGCTTCTAGTTTGTGGCTGTAACGATTCTTCCTGTTTTTAGTGCTTGTGAAGATATCACATCTAACTCCACAGTACGAGATGGGGGCGTTTCCTATTTAAAAGACTTTGGAAGACACCGACATGACTGGCTCCCTCAGACAGCTGAATTGAAATATCCAGTTTTTCATGAAACAAAACCGTGGCTCTTTTTTTTTTCCTGTATCTTACTATACATATTGAAGATGTGCAGAAACTGTCCCTTCACCAGCAGCCCAGTGAAAAACAAACATCACACACAGTAAATCTGTCGATGACAACATGTGGATGTGAGTTGTGTTTTGAAAGAGTCAACGTCCACAACAGATGTTCGCGAGCAGCTGCTGACTTGATCCCATTGACTCTCGTGTGTTCAGGTCAGTTCGGTTATAAACTCAGCATCCTGCCTCCGAGCTGCACGTGCAGACACGAGGACGACATGTGTGAGTCTTTAAAGAATTTGAAATCCTCCCCCTACCAAATGATTTCCCTCTTTAAATTAACTTTAAAATGAAATTTCACTGTTTCTGTGAGTTATTACACCGGCCGTGCCTCAGTGACTCTGTGTGCCTCATTCCGAAAATAATGGATTCAGTCAAACCGGACATTCTTTTTGATTCTTAAAAAACACACAACCTGGCGCTACAGTACACCGACGCACTTGTTTAAGGACAAATTCTGATTAGAGCTGGTTTCACACGTAGCGGCACATTCCAGTTCATACATTAAGTCTTGTCACATCACAACGAGAGAACAGACAGACAAATTAAAAACAGGAAAGAAACCGTCTCTTTGAAACATTTATTATGAAATTATAAAGGTAGAATAGCACTGTTCAAATAAAGCTTTCAAAGACAGAATAGGAGTTTGCATTGTACGGAATAATTGGCAGAGTTTATTTCAATTGTAATTTATGTATTACCCAGCAATGAAATAAAAAAAAAAAAAAAGAGAAGGAGAAGGAGAAAAGCAGGGGGGAGGGGGGGCAAATAAATAAAAAAAAAAAGAATGAAAAACAAGTTCATTATTGTTTAACACAGCACATTAGGCAAGATTACCAGGAGTTCAATTTACATGAAACATCGCATATATACAAGAAAGATTTACATCGATGAGGGGTTACAGAGTCTCTGTGAGCTATGGGGCCCGGTGGCAGAGCAGTCAATGGCAGTCACATTTCAAGTCAAGTGCGGCGGCTCTTTGCTGGAGGGCGGGTTTGGCTGGCAATGCCATTATCACAACTATTAGTTCAGACACTGGCACACACTAGTGACAGAGCGGCAGCCCCGTGTGTCACTTGACACAACAACCCAATGACAAGGACTCGTCTCCCTCCGGGGTTGTCATGTCAGGACATACAGCACCACTTTGCCCGTCTTTCACACACACACACACACACACACAATTCTCTCTAATGAATAAGGGGGGGGGGGGGTGGGTGGACAGTTAGCAGGAAAGAAAGTGGGACTACGTGCTGAACACAAAGCAGCCTCATCTGTCACAAATGATCAGAACACAAAGCAGATCACACCCTCGGTGATTTAACATAGCATGTAGCGGCACTGACCCCAATAAAACATGGGTGAGAGGTGCGGGGGGGGGCAAGGGGAGAGGGTGGAAGGGGCCGAGTGAGGAATGGAGAGGGGAGATGGGTGGTTGGGAGTGGGGGTGAGGAAGGGGCATTCAAACAATGAAGTAGCATCATAACTTCATCTTTTTTTTGTTGTTGTTGTTGTTGTATATATCATATTTGTTTTTTTTTGTAGACAAGCAAGCAGTCAAGAAACATTTTCTTCCACCCTCTACTCTTTGTATCTGAGGTCAATTTGAGAGAATCCAGAAGCCATGTTGTCACCTCGAGTGTTTTTAAGCTGCGTTTTGTCGTCAGTTCTTTTTTCCATCGTCGTGCCGTGTTGGAATAAATACGGAGCCAGTATGTCAACTTGATTGATTGCCTTCGAGAAATGGGAAATGTGTTTTGTGGATTAGTGAAAACATGGAGATGAATTAAGTAATGACAGTTCCACAAAAGCCACAATGACTTTGGTGGGGCTTTTTTTGTGCATGCAAAACATTAATTTCACAAAGCAAACCCTCTGACGATTGTTCATCAATCAATTTGCTTTGAGAAACTGCAAAAAATGGATGATAAATCTGAAATGAATTGGTTGCCAGCCAAAAGTGACGGACAAACAACGAACCAAGAAAGCAAAAAAGAAATCACTAACGTGCGCACACACACATGAGGCCTTTTGATAAATGACAGTTGTCATCATCAAAATTGCACATGTAAAAACACTACAATGACGAGTAATCTCAACACAAAAATGGTTAAGACGGAAATGGAAATGATTTAAAATGCTCACAAAAAAATCGACTGTGATTCCTGGTAATTTGCCTTCGTCTGTGTGTTGGCAGACAACAACGTAGAAAAGAAAAGGCTATAGATAAATAAATAAATATAAAAGATATTAAAAATCAGTAGCAATTCATTTTTTTCTCGACAGAGGAAAACATATAAATGAACTCCACAGTTCAGCCAGTGTACCACCACGGGGCTTTGATTTATTTTGTTGTTTTGTGCAGACAATACTGGATCCCCCTTGGGGCAATAATCTACTCTGGTAGTACTCACAACCACTACCTTAGTATAGCCCGCAATCCATTTCATTTCCTTTTACCCGCCTAGACGTAGAGGACATGACAAGTTTTTTAAAGAAATACAATGTTCTCTGCAGTGAGGAGCCAGCAAATCCTCCACTGATGATTTAGAGCTTTGATAGAAACTTCACTCACAGACTTATTGGCTCACTATCTCCCCATGGCTGCGTTTGTTTTGAGGATCTGTTACATTTTACTCTCGCTAAGAGTATGCAGGAGTCGGGATCCTTCTCCTTGCATCTACCTGCAGTTTGCTTCATTATTAAACTGATGTTGGCAGCAGACCCAATTGAAGACAACACAGAATTTGCTCAAAGACTTGATTAATTAGCGTCTTTACGGTTATTTATCCAGTTCCTCTCACGTGGATGAGATACAGCGAGATTTTACACGCCACGGTGTGTCCGCGTTTTTTTTCGAGAGGAAATTTAAATCCGCTGGAACGTCTTCAGAGGAGGGCATCATGGACGTGTACAGTGTGAGAGATCACAGGCCCTGCTCGCTAAGAAGTGACAGGACAGCGGAGGAGAAGGACGTATGATCACAGTCGGCCACAATCACCGGCCTCTCTCCATCTTCCTCTTCCACGGCGCCAAACTCTGTGTCAGCACAACCCAGAAGATACTGCAACGGACTTCCCCCCCCCCAGGTGCAACATTGTCATAGTTCATTAATCTTCTCAAACTTCTCCCGCCGCCATCAGCCCCCGTACGTCCTACTAATCCCCTTATTAATGTGGCAAATGAACCTGCACAAGAAGGACGACTCCCCCAAGGCCCCATAATTACAATGGTCTGTACAAACTCCTGTTTGCATAGAGTGTCCATTCATTAAAAGAACCGACAAGACATCTCCAGGAGCACGTTCCCTCCTCAAAGGTCCCTCCCGTATCGCTCGCTTTAAACTGTGATACCACATCTACTGCATCTATTGAAAGGCAACTTTACTGCAGCGGTCACAACAAGAGGGGGGGGGGGGGTAATATGCGAGGCTGATGCAGGGAGGCCGAACGTAATTTAAAGCAGAACATCTCCAGAATTATTTTGATCAAGTCAACCTGTTGTCAGTTGTGTTCTATACGCGCTGCATCTATGGTGAAGCTGCACAAAAGGGAGCTGTTATACTCGGTCCCCGGAGCTAATGCATGATTTGTGCTGTGGAGGAGCACATCAGAGCCGTGTGGGATAAATGAGCTGCACGTCCACGGCTCCTTTCAGCGCTCGCATCTTTTTCCTGCCAGGCAAGAAAATAACTAATAACCCACAGCAATTACGCCTTTCTTTTTTTCACACATGAGGTGCTCAGGCCACATGGTTACACAACTGAAAGCCCAGAATTGTGCTCCGTGACATATCATGTCGATTAGCATAACAAAGCGAGGGGGGGGGGGAAAGAAGTCGCATCTCGTGCATCTGCAAGAACATACATATTAATCTCTACACATTGTGTGCAACAGAAAATGAACAGCCTCCTTTTCCACATTCGGGGAAAAGAGTCAGAAGCTAAAATGTGGACAGTAATTGCACGATGTCTTCACGACTGCCCCTCGGTAAAAGAATGTCAGCGTGTCCATAGCATGAGCCCCGGGACGCCGTGCACAGCACACGGTGAAATGCACAGCCGCTCAGGGGCTCGTGTTGTGTGAGTCAACAACATCTATGTCAAAGACGACCGAAAGGAAGAAGTGACGGTGAGACGGCGAGGATTATACTCGGGTTCTTAGATGCTTGTGTTGCATTGTGAATCTAGGACAGTGTTTTCATGCTTTTTTTTTTTTCCCTCAGTGTTGTTTACACTAATGCAGGTCCCTGGAGGGGAAATAATAAGTGGAGGGAGAGAAAAAAAAAAGCGAAAAGCAAAGGGAAGGATTGCTCCACTGCTATCAGCAAAGTTTGGGGATCTCTATATAAGCTGTCACGATTCCAGTGGGCGTTTGTCTGTGATGACACCGTTATGTCTACTGCTGCGTCCTCCGAGAAGAAGACAACACTGACAACCTTCATCCATCGCTGCTGCTCTTCACCTCCGTCCGTTCTGCTCCCTTTGTTTATCAATTTCCTTTCAGTTTTTCTTATTCATCGATCGCTGCTGATGCTGCAGAGATGTGGCTCTTGAGAAAATGGTTTTTCGATTTGTACGGACCGGGTCAATTTTGAACGCTTTCCACTGAGCTCTGCACACCATTGTATTTGTTTAATGTCCTCTCTCATTTGCCTATTTCATGTCAACTTCTGGGCAACACTGTGTGATTGATATTGGTTTGTTGCTCGTGAGGCAACAATGCAATGTGGTCAATTTTCCTGATCGTATCAGCGATTCGGCATCTCACTGGCCGCAATTTCAATACAGTCCATAAGATCACATTTTAGAAATGGAGAATAAACTAAATGATATTGACTTTTTGATCTATGTGTATATAAGGAGCCTGTTAATATTGGAGTTCTTATCTTTTTTGCCAAAGCGCTTCTTCTCTGCAGGGAATGTGATATGATAATCCGATGATATTACCTTTTGGATATACTGTCTGTATAAAGATTCACTCAAAGGTAATTGGTATTTTTGGCTTTTTTCATTTTTTCTTTTTTATTATCCTCTGTTTTTTTTTTACTCAGTATGCCAGGAGAATATTAAAAACACCAGAACGGGATACACAGGATGGCCGTCTACTTGACAATGCTCATGAAATGGAGACGACGTGCACATGTCAACACAAACAGTCGCACTGTACAAGAAAGATCTAAATATGGAAGTCAAAATGACACTGATAACATACCCTGCGTTAGCCAGTTAATCATGTCCACCGAGTTATTGATTTCCCCACAATCTATAACTGCCACTTAGCCTCCAACATGAGCTGTAATTTCTATGTAAGTTGTTTTTTCGGAATGAGTTATTACTAATAACCAAAACCGAATATGCCTGGAGAGTCTTCATTAAAAATGTCCAAAGACAATTAGCTAAGAGTGGTTAGATAAATTACTTTTTTGAAAAGCGAGATAAGGAAGTATACCCTTGTGTGCAGTCACGATAAATTAGTGCATGTCTATTTGAGCAGTTCAAAGGTATTGCTACTGTGAAGGATATAGTTTCATTAATATACAAATATCATACAATTTGATAATGACCTTCAGAGTTACATGGCACGATTGCAAGATATGAAAATTCACGTCGCGATGACAGTATCGAATGAAGATGGCAAGATTGGCAAATCTCAGCTGAAGTGCTTCGTGGGGCAGAATTAGACTGAGGCACAACTGGAGGTCAGTTTCAACCCCCGGCGTTAATACAGTAAGTTTTTACATTTATGCTACAGACAAGTACACAGACACACAATTCAGACGAGCACGTGTTGAGCGAGAGTATCTGCAGCAGTGCATCATTTGTGTCATCAATGTGTCATCAACGGCAATGCAAGTCGCCTCTGTTTGTGTGCTTCTTCGAGTCATTCGTCAGAAATATTGATTCCGATAAATCTCGTGCTGGAATTGTGGGATGACTGAGCAAATCAATGAAGTTGTGCTTACAGTACGGTGTCATATCTCACGTGTCCTCCTCCGGGGTTGAATCCCCCTCGGTCACCACCGTCACCCATTTGAACGCCTCATCCCCCCCACCCCTCTCTCTCTCTCTCTCACACACACACACAAATAGCGGCAGAGTGAATGCCTCTTTTGACTGCTGCCTCTCACACAGACACGCATTAAATCCAACCCCGGATGCAGTGACCCGGAGGTATGCATCGACAGGAGTCACCCCTGTGATTCCACTCTCCCTCTCCGGAAGAGATCTTATCACTCAAATCTCTAACGGCCGTTATCAATCTTCCCTGCGCAGCCTCCACGTCGTTAGGCGAGAGCGTTTCTCTAAGAAGACCAACAAAAGGTTTTCACTCCTTTTCTTCTCGCCCCTTGCATTTCTAAGTCCACTGCAGGTTGGCGTGGTGCCAGGCGGCGCCATGCAGCGCAACACTGCCACCTACAGGTTCAGTACCACCACCCATCGAGCCTGACCCACTGACGACGCTCTAACTCTGCCCCCCTTTTCTCCCTCTGCTCTCTCTCTCTCTCGCTCCCCCATCTTCTCTGCCGCCTCCCTGGAATCTGTCCACATGTGTCCCACTAGATCGGAGCCGTGTGTTGTGTAGCGGTGCTTTATTAGCAGCAAAATTAATAAGGCTTTGATAGAAAAAAAAAAAGAAAAAAAATCAGCATGGATTATGTTGAAATTTGAGGCTCATTATTGGCTAATCCTTTTTGAATTGGATGTGTATCGAGTTGCAGACGAGCTTCACTCAGTTCGCCCGTGTGCTTTGAGAGGAGGCATTTAATTCGAGCCCAGATGATGTAGCAAAGCCGACTGTGACATTCACAACAACCACCACGGCGGACTAATTATCGACTGGTATTATTGCTGCAGGTGTTGAAAAGGTTACAAGGTCTTTTTCTTTCTTTTTTGTGTGTTTGTTACAAGTAACACCAAAAAAACGAGGAAACGTAAAATAAAACATGAACACACTCAGGAGATTTATGAGGAGAGAGGTGAAAGGTCAGCTATTCTGTTGGTTTTTTTGATTTTTTGTTTTTTTTTCTGGGAGAATGTGTGCATGATGAAAACAGTGATCTGAGTAGATAGGCAAGAAAAAAATGTTTCTTTCACAGAGAACATTGAGTCACACGTAATGTTATGGTGGTACACTTTAACCAGTGCTCTAACCTGGCTGCTGAATAGACAAAGTAAGGCAAGGCAATCACTCACCAACTTGCATTTTTGTTAAATATGAATTAAATATATATGAATGACAAAAACATCAGTCTATAATTAATCCCCCCCACCCCCTCCCCAAATGATGCATGTGATTGTTGAGTCCATAATCATCTCCTTTACTTAGCAGGGGTTCAAGTAACTCTTCCTCTTTTTTTTATTTAGAATTTGAGAAACAGTGGAACTTGCTGAAGCAGTATATGTCTCCTGTACCTTTTTTTTTTTCAGCTACTTCACAGAAACTTAGAGCGAGTCTCTAATCTAGACTGGCACTCTAGCACTGTGGAACAGGGCAGTTATAGGCAGTACTTATAGACCAGTAAAAGTGCTCTTTTACCTGCTGTCTGGTGTGCATGGGGCCCTTCGTCTTGAACCCTCCTTGGGAGCTGCACTCTGAGGCACTGAAGTGGTCGGAGCTCGTGGAGGACCTCTTGGAAAGGGTGTCACAGCCCCCGACAAATGTGTTATCCAATGGGAGCTCCTGAATCACGTGGTGCTTCTTCACCGACACCGGCGTGTCAGCCTTGAGGTGGAAGGCCGACTGTGGCGAGGCGGACTTGTAGTGCCGGGCCAGGTCGGGGCTGCTGGGTTTGAAGGTGGTGGTGGGCGTGGCATTCCAATCAAAGCGTCCAATCCCCTGCTCCTCCAGCTCGGTCGGCAGGCTGATGGTTCCGTTGATTGGCTCGTGGGCGGGGTCGTCGGGCTTGTTCCCCTCGATGGTGACAAAGTTGAGCAGGGAACTTTTGGGGGATTTCCGTTTCTTGCGCTTCTTCTTCTTGTTCTGCTTGTTCTCCGTGTTGGGCGACATCCACTCGGCTCCCTGCTTCTTCCTCTGTGCCGCTTTGAACCTGGACGCGTGGCGGCAGCGCAGCAGCACGGTGACAAAGATGACAATGATCACCACGAAGGCGCCGGTGACAAAGGCTATCATGATGGTCAAATAGTCACCACTTTGATAAGTTTCACTGCTCTCCCCTATGTTTCGGTCTATGGGGGTCTCCATGGTGCGTCGGATGAGGTCATATATGAGAGTCGAGTTGCCCACAGTGTCGTTGACGTACAGAAACACCAGCACCAGAGTGTGGAGAGATTTAGGATATCCCAGGTCACTGATATTGACGACTAATCTGTGTAAGCCTATGTCAGTCACGGCTGGCTTCTCCTCAAGAGTAATATTCCCTGTGACGGGGTCAATTCTGAACAGACCCTTGTTGTTTCCACTCACGATCGTGTATTTGAGCTCCGCGTTCATCCCGGTGTCGCCGTCCACAGCGAACACTTCTGCGACCACAGATCCCGGGATGGAGGAGAGCGGAACGAGCTTGAAGGACGTGTTGGAGGGGGGGTAGATGACGATGGGGGTGTTGTCGTTCACGTCGATGACATTGATGGTCACCTTGGCGGCTGAGGAGCAAGGGGGCCTGCCGCTGTCCACAGCCCTGACATCGAAAGTGTAGGAGCTCTGCTGCTCCCTGTCGAATGACACGTTGGATTTGATCACCCCGGAGTAAGGATCCAGTATAAAGTTCTCGTTGTCATTCAGGATGTTGAGAGAAACGGCAGCGTTCTCCCCGGCGTCTGAGTCCGTCACAGTTATCACCCCCACAGTGCTGTACTTAGGTAGATTCTCCGACACGAAAAACTGAAAGTGGTTATGCGTGAACTTGGGGTTGTTGTCGTTCTCGTCCAGCACAGTTACAATCACGGCGGCCTGCGTTTGCAGAGGGGGGGTCCCGTTGTCTCTGGCCGTGATGGTGAAGAGAAACCTGTCCTGGTCCTCCCGGTCGAAAACCCTGGACGCGGTCAGCACCCCCGTTTTGCGGTCCAGGTCGAAGAAGGACGCGTTCGGTCCCAGCTGATAAACGATCTCCGCGTTCTTCCCGCTGTCCTCGTCCGTGGCGCTGAGCGTGGTGAGGAACAGGTCACGTTTGTTGTTTTCCATCACAGCCAGCTCGATGACTGGCTGAGTAAAAATAGGCGGGTTGTCGTTCTCGTCCTCCAGCCTCACTCTGACCAAGGCAGTCTGGTTCAGGCTCGGCTTGCCAGAGTCTGACGCGACAATTTTAAAGTTGTATTCCTTGGTCCCCTCGTAGTCGAGCAGCGCGGAGGTCTCCAGCAGATACTGGTTGTCGTACACGGCTTTGAGATGGAAGGGCACGTCCTTCTCGATGAAACAAATTACCTTGCCGTTGATGTCGGTGTCTTTGTCCGACACCGTGATGAGCGCTATCTTAGTATTGATGGGATCCTTCTCGGACAGGAAAACAGTGCCGTTAATGGGACTGATTATGTACCTCAGGTCTATATTGGGCGGATTGTCATTAACATCAGTCACGTTTATGGTGACAGAAGCTCTGGCAGGACTGGAGCTGCCATCACTGGCTAAAACCGAGAGCTTGTGAATAGCTGTCTCTTCTCTGTCCAGGGGTCTCTGCACTGTAATTAGGCCAGATGTTGTATTCAGTGCAAAGAGTCTTTTCGTGGCAGGAGACACCTGAGTCCCAAACACATAACGTATCTCCGCATTTGCCCCCACGTCTGCATCCGTGGCCAGAAGCTGCACCACAGACGTGCCGATGGCAGAGTTCTCCGGTATGTGCACGTCTATCTGGTTCTCTTTAAACACCGGTCGGTTATCATTCACATCCGTTACTGTCACTTGTAGAATGGCAGTGCTGGATTTCTGCGGACTGCCACCGTCCTCCACCTTGATCTTCATCACGTACGTATCCTTCTGCTCTCGGTCCAGATTCTGCTGCACAATGAGCTGGGGCCACTTCTCCCCCTCAGGCGTTTCCACTATGTCTAAGCCGAAAGCACTCTGCCCGTTGATCAGCTCATATTTGTGGACACTGTTGGGGCCCGTGTCTGGGTCAGTGGCGGAGGGGATGGCGAAGCGGCTGTTAATGAGCGTGTTCTCGGGGATAGAGATGTTGATCACAGGGGACGGGAACATGGGGGCGTTATCGTTCGTGTCTTTGACGACTATTTTGATCTTAATCAGCCGGAAATAATCATTAGGCAGGATGACCACTTCAATTTCAAAGGAGCACTCGCTGTCCTCGAACGAGGGGCCGGGGCACAACTTCTCCCGGTCGATCCGGTTTGATGTGGTGAAAATCTCCCCAGTGCTGCTCAGCACGCGGACCAGAGGGTTGTCTCCCGCCTTGGAGACGAGCCGGTAGACCAGATTAGCACTCGTCCCCGTGGCAGCATTTGTGTGGGATATGTTAAGGTCCTTTGGTATGTTCCCAATGAGGACATTCTCCTGCAGCTCCTCTCTGATGGGGTAGATCAGCTCTTGGGCTATCGAAGGATCGAGCCATATGCAGGCGAGCAGGGTGCCCAACAGGTAATAGTCTTTTAGATCCATGACGGTGTGAATGTGCGTCCAGGCTGCACAGCTCGGGAGTTTGTCTCTATGAAGCCGACGTTACAGGCAGTGACTCCTTGGATGTGACGACAGGAATCCTCCACAGACAAAAACCTAAGAATACACAACAGGAGTTTCTCTTCAGTGAAATAGCCACACTATGCACAGTAATTCAATTTGACTAACACAAAAACCAACTGCTCATAATTAGGTGTAAGGTCAACACTTTTATATATATATATATTTTTATAATGTACTATTAAATCTGGACATAGGCCTTAATCAACAATCCATTAAAGAGAAATTCAACAAAAACACATTGCAGCAGCCCTTCATGTCTTTTCGCCCCATTTCTAATGCCTCCACATTTTATGGTCACTAAGAATTTCCAGCGCTTCAAAAAAGCCCGTGGCCACAAAACTTCACAGCACATTGCACAGTCTTATTAATTTTACACTTAAATTGCCAAATTTAAAAGATGCCGGGGTCTGTGCGTGTCGGCTCCTAAACGGATGAACACACGAATGAGTGAATGAATGAAGCCTACAAAATGAGCTCAGTCAGATTTGTACATTTGTTCTGTGTGATTTGAGAACCTATTCTTATCTTACATACCCAAATCCGTTCCAGCTCAGGCGAAGAAGAAAAAAAACTGGAGTGAGTCAGCTCATAGTCTTCTCATCCTGTGCGCCTGCGAGCTTATTCTGGTACAGATATCCTCCTCGGTCAGATCTGGGTCCAGGCGAGAGACGAGTAATCAGACTCGAGAGCAGGTTTTCAGGTAGAAACCGGCTGGTCGCACAAACTGGGGTAAATCAGAGGCTTCATATGTCGCAGATCCTTTCCCCCCATCGAACTTCAGGAATGGACGGGATCTAATTGCGCGACCTGCGGTGATTGCGGCGATCGAGCTCTCCAGCAGACAGCAGCCAGGTGGTCAGTGGTTTGCGGTGTCTTCCATTAGGAGCCAGTCCCGAAAATCAATGCCCAGCTCCCGTTACACGTCCCGGTTTGTTTGGTGTTTGTCTTCTGCTGCTTCTGTCCTGTCCTCTCGCTCCCGGGCTACCTGTTAAGGTGAAGGCGCCGACGAGGTGAAGGCAAGCGGAGACACTCGCGTCCCGTCATGTCTCAAGTTCACACAGCTCCCATCGGCCGACGCAGGCACAAGGTTAAAACAGAGATCATGAAGGCATTCAACGCAAAATGACACCCCTCCAAAAAAAAAGAAGAAGAGGCAAAAGAAGAAGAGGAAAAGGTGTGAAATCTCAGAGTGGATCCCGCTCGGAGCTTTGGATGAAATAGAAGAAGGTGGCTCAGTGTGGCACCGTTGCGCAGCGTCTGCCTGTGCGCCGTTTATCCTCGCGCTCTCGCTCCCGGAGCAGAATATCTTGCACTAACTCTCTGTTCACCCATAGGAGGGCTGGAGAAGTACACCGCGCAGACACGTCCTCCCCACCTCTCCTCTCCTCCGCTGCTGCCCGGCCGACCCTCGTCATTGGACGCCGCCCCCTCGCTTCTCAGTGGCGTCGACGCGCCGAGCAGGGGCACCCGCGATTGGGCCGCAGTCACGTCACTTAATGCGCACCGAGGGGGCGGGAGAGGGGGGTTGGTGGGGGGGGGGGGGGGTGCAGTCCGCTGTGAGATGCTCTGCGAAGATGCTGCAGAGACGCTTTAACCTCCCCAAAAAAACCGAGGCTGGGTGGAGAGGAGGAGGAGGGGGGGTGACGATGATGATGATGATGATGATGATGGTGACGGTGATGAAGCCGCGAGTGCTGATGATGATGATAATGAAAACAAAAATTAAAAAAAGAGGAGTCGCTGTCCTCTAGCTTTTTTTTGTACAGTGAGAGTGATCCGGCTCTGCAGGGACGCGTCAGAAAGCAGAGCGCCAACCTGTTAGGCTGTCGTCAGGTAGACTGCGCTAATTGGGGTGGACACCAGAAAGCCCTGAGGCGCGTTTGATGGAAGAGACGCGCAGCAAACTCATTTTGGCCAAAGAATAAACACGCGCCTGTACAACAGGAGGCTTTTTTTGCGAGTGCGTAATTATTGCGCACAGAGAAGCCGTTGTTGGCACAGGGGAGAGAGGGGGTGGATGGGGGGTAGGAGGTGTCACATTCTCCCTCCGTCCGCCACACGTGGAAACCTGTATTTGTCCCTATGAGAAATAACCTTGACAGTTATCCCCAGCCATATCAGCGCCGTGCAGCAGCAGCAGCAGCGTGTGGTGCGTAATGGGTGAACACTGCGTCTCTCTTCTTGTTTCTGTTGTTAAACTTTACCTTCTCGCACCAGAGCTGTGATGATCTGAAGAGGCTGTGATGAGACTTTGGAAAAATAACCTGCACACGAGCCTTATTTGACAAGTTTCAGAGCAACCGGAGGAGGCTGATCCCTGCAACACGGAGTTAGACCTCCCACCAATAGTAATGGCAAGTCGGGAGTGACAAGAGATAACGAGAAAAACAGCAGCTTTAATAAAAACGGGGGAATCAGAGCCACGGATCCAGCCGTCATTTACACTGCCATCCAATCATTACTTAATTTCAATGCTGTAGATAACCCTCAATTGCTCTGTCTGTGCTGCAGCTTGCTGAGGGAGGCAGAGGAGCTGCTGAGCATCACGGGCAGCTCGTGGTGAACACTGCCATCTTGAGGTGGACCTTCACAAATGCCTGGATCTTTGGTGTGGCCCTCATCTTCCTCACCTCTACAGCTCCACATGTCTCTGTCAGAAGATTCACTCTGTACAACAACTAATCCCGAGAAGAGAGATCGCAGAATAAACGGCACAGTGAGCGACTCAGTGGCGATGGCGGTGATGCAGAGGACATGTGGGCGACACCGTTGGGGTGAGAAGTAGGTGGCAGATGTCTCCCGAGAGCCTGGGCTTTTTTGCCTGGTCAGCAGTCCATTAGCACAGGCCAACCTGGTGGCCCGACCCCTGTGCCCCATGGATCCAGCCGTCACTGTCCTCCACTGAGAGAGAGAGAGAGAGAGAGCAGCGATATGTCACTTCAGTTTAAAGTCTGACACGTTGATGTGGAGGATAAAGTGACAACATAACTCTGTACAGTGGCAGCGGTGGAACATTCTCCTCCTCCGCTGGCCCGGCTGCAGTTATTAGGAGCTCATGACTTGCTTTTACCCGCTCACTGCGAGGACACGAGTGTGTTAGTGTGTGTCAGGGCTTTTTTTTGTTGCTGCAGAGCAAGAATTATGGTTTGATTTGGTCATGGCCAGGTCTCGGAGGCCTTCGTGCGGGTCAGCACAGGGACAACTGGGCTGTGATTGGAGGCGCTGGACAGAAAGTGCACTTTAAATAAATGTTTCACCATATCTGTCAAACCTCTAAAGATGGAAATGGTTGTTTAAAGTAATGTATGTTGGGAAATCTCTTTTATTGCGCCATTGTGGAGGTGGATACTGATATTAGGGAGTCACAGTTTCAAATACAGAAATATTGGCCAATATATATATATTTTTTATTTTCTAATGTGTTATCAAATCCTCACAAAAATAAATTGCGGCTTGATATCCAAGAATTTAACCATGAGCCTTAAATAACTATATATTGGACTATTCACGGACGTTTTTTTGTTATTACCGGACAACCGATATATAGTCTATGCTCTAATTATCATTATTTTTGTTATTATTGGTATCTGCTGTGTTTATGTGTCACGTGACCTTGTCTCAAACGTCCCAAGGGGCTAAAACCCACCAACGCACCAACCGCTCCGCTCCTCATTCCAAATTTACGCCGTCTCTCAGGTTTGTTAGCTCCTTATTTAGTCTGTTTTGACCTGGATGCAGCTAATGTTTCTGCCAGTCAAATTACTGACAAGTGATGAATAATGTAGTATGCTAATATATGCTCTGCGTCTCGCGGTGCACTTCCGACTACATCTCCCTTCGAAGAGAGAGAGAGAGCCTCAGGGAAGTGTCCGAACCTAAGGCTTTATGATTCCCCGTATACCGGCCGCAGTCAATCACGCTCCTCACCTTGGTTTGATTCTCACGCTGACTTATTGACTTCTTTGTGCGGTTGAATTGGCCTCATGAATAATACAAGGAACAAATATATTTATCTTTCATGTCCATTAAAGTACAAGGTCAAACGGGTAATTTATGTATTTTCTAACTTGAGCGAGGTCCGAGGAGCCGGCGCTGGAAAATGTAAAGAGTCTGTGTCACAACTTTTAGTGCAGTTACTCAGCCGGGGGGGGGGGGGGGAGCAAACATGGCTGAAGGCTGGAGCTAGCGTGGCACAGTGTTAAAGTGGAGTTGGTCATTATTCCCTTTCATAGTAATCAACAGGTGACATTTTTATTGTGTAGGTTTTTATGTCTATATAAAGAATATGATTTGCTGTGTTGTCGCTTGGATTTGTGGAATTGTGTCACCTTTCAAAAGCCTCCCCGAGAGAATATTGAAGTTTCTGGAACGTGATGTTTTAACAGCAGAATTCCTGGTGAGAAATGATTCTCCTCACTGTGAGGATATTGTCATCAAAGATAAAACAAGTTTCCGAAATTCAAATTTAAAAAAGTTGGCGTCTCTTGAGTTACGCTTCCCACATAATTGGGGTTATTCTCTGTGAGAGGCCTCAGTAGTACAGGTGAGAAAAGAACTCTTTAGTGAGAGAAACATTCGTGCAGCGGAGGCCACAGTAGAGCCAGAGAGCTGTTTAGATGTCTGCAATCACATTTGAATTCACGATAGATCTGGATTTTTATTAGGATCTGCAGCGCACACTCATAAATATCAATCCCCTGAACATCCCTGATATTTTTTCAGCGAGATCCATAAATTATTCTCTCAGAAATCAGCGAAAATGTTGCAAAAACGCCCTTTCTCGCAATGTGCAAGTGGGAAAAAAAGTATTCCTGGATCCTCACCAAAATTGAATGGGTTCTCTCCTGACCCACAATGCATCCTTCCACCAAGTGCTGTGGTAATTATTGCACAAACCTACTAACGAACAGACAAACAGACAAAGACGAGAACATAACCTCCTCAGAGGTATTAATGGGTGATGCCCCCTAAACGCCTTCTTTCTTAAAATGTCCTTACATCTATTATGATTAAACAATCTTTGCTGTACTTCCTCTTGTCAGATGTATAAACTGAATGAAGACGTATTCTTCACACTGCTTCCCCCCCTCCTGACATCAGCTGACCACCCCCTGCCGGCCCAGCGAGGGTTAGCACTCAATATAAATGGCAACAACAAAATATTTTCAACAGCTTCACTCATGTCCAAGACTTTCCCTGTTGTTTCCACCATTTTCTTTCATCACCCACCTACAACGCCTCAGCGATGCGCCATCTCTCTCCTCCTGTGACGTCACGCTAAGCCCACTGGTTTCACCTGCTCCCAGTCAACACCAGCAAAGAGCCGCCGCGACCGCTGATGAAAATTTGGCCTTTTCCTTTAAAACCGTGCGACTTCTCTGGAGAGTGGAAATGACCCAGTGGGTAATTGGCCTCCCACATGCTGTGGATCCTGAATACTAATCAGAGCTTCTAATCAGGCATCTCCAACTCAAAAGTTTAGATACACAGGAGTGAAGATTTGGATCGAAAAATGAGTTTCCCCAGTTTGTTTGAAAGGGATTTCAGTGGAATCTGACTTTGAAGTCCCTCAAGGAGCCGATGCCACATCTCTTACCAAGGGAGTAACAAGGTACTTTGATATGTTTGGGGATAGAAACGTTACAGCTGTGGGTTTATTAAAACAAAATGTAAACACTTGCTCGAGGTAATTTTGGGGATTCTCCATGGAATCCAAAAAGACAACTGGTGGTTGGTGCTGAGCTTTTCAAATCATCGTAAACCCCCGTTCCATGCCCCCAGCTCCCTTTACTGCCTGACAGTTGACATTTGAGAAGTGTAATGGCATTCATACTAATCCTTTGTCCACGGATTGACACGCTGTTTGATCAAAGAAGATATCCTGGGTTTTAAGATTTCAAAAGCGCAGGATATATCCCTCACAAGACAAGTCTTCGGTCTCCATTATTTTCCATCAGACTGTAATTTGCTCTCTGCCGTCGCTTCCTGTCTCTCCTCACTTTTTTTCTGCTCCCTGACACATTTGAATCACATATCACTTTCCAGACTGTGCACCGGGAAAGGTCATACATTCCCTCCCATTCACTTTTTCTCACTGGTGTGAAAGAACAGAGGAAGACGATCCATTTCAGCCACTGTACTGACAGGCCGTGAAGTGGCTGCGATGGATCCTGATCAAAACTCCTGCAAATCAGGGGGAGAGAGTCGAGCCAAATCCTTCTCAAGTGTGAAATGTATAGGAGTTCTTTAGCTCTGCATGTACTCATACACTCCTATATGTTCATATCTTTAAAAACAATCCTGTGACTTCAATGCACATTGAACTCATTTATTTCGAGCGGTAATTATGACTCTGCCAGTGAAGTCAGCGTCTGACAAGAGGGAAGATGGCAAGAAAATGCCTACATGTATACTGAGACTCCAATGTGTCATTCTAAAAGGTCAAACTTCTACACGGCAATTTTTTGTCATGCATTAGCCAAGCAGCTTTGCATTTACTGAGATGATGAGGCTAATTAGTCACTTGCACAGTAGCCGGGCTTCTCTCCCCGACTCTGTTCTGCACAGAAACGTAAAGTAGATATAGAGACGAGACATCGGAGCCCGCGACTGAGCCTGATGGTGTTAAACAGTTTTCTGATCATTTTCACACAACAATGGATTGAGTCAGCGCGAACGGGCTTCAGTGCACAAAATCAGGAAGGAAAAGAATCCTGCAAAAAAACTGTGCTTGTGCAAAGATAATACTGTTTACTGAGCCGGCAAATCAAAGTTAAAAAAAAAACTAAATTACATTTTTCAGGGTTTACTGCTTTACAATCAGAATATGAGAGGTTTTCCTTTATGGGGTTCCTTTAATGCATGTGCATAGTGTATATTTATTCATACTGCTCATAATCACTGGATATGAAATTGTATTATTCTAGATCTTAAGGTATTAAAACATCTTGTACTTTACAAGGCCATAACTGAGATGCAAGATACTGTATATGCATAATACTAGTCTGGTTTTCTTACCTTCTATTTAGCTGCAAACTTCTAAAACCTGTGTATTTAGTAAGTGAAAAAACATTGTTAGAAGTGTGATAAACTCAGTCGTCTACCAGATTTTATAAAGCACATTCAACAATAAACAGAGAGAAATAGAATTACAATAAACAAAAGGACTGAGCTTGTCTGCAAAACAATAAATTACACAATCAAATCATCCTGTAGGTGTGAAGTCACTGCTGCAGCGACACCTTTATGTCAAATACACCCACTTATCAGTTTTAATCATCAGGGAACAACAGAGAGGGACTCATTAGCTCACAATTAGGTGTCATAGATTTGTCCTGTAATTGATGTTGATGATGCTTATTATGGAGAACTGGAGGAAAGTTTTTTTTTTTACTGAAACTGAAAAAGTGTCTCTTCCACGTAGGCTAATTGAATGAGGCTCCTCAACAATCGCCCTGACTCCGAGTCTATCCATGTTCATAACGCTGCACTCACATCATGTGTACCAATTTCTACCTGGTAAATTCCCCTCATGTTGTTGGGTATTTTAATATTCTTCTGAAAGTCCTCATACATCCAGGTTGGCAGGAAATACTAAAACTGCTTTCAGACAAGCAATTGAGTCCAGACATTTCCCTGAAAACTTTCTAGAGAGGCTGTAAGTTGGAAAACAAATGTCTAAGTCAGATGCTCTAGTTGCTCTGTTAACCCCCCCATTGGGTAAACATGTCCGTAAAATGTTTAAGTGAGCCCATGTAAGAAAAGACATTTGCAGACAATTCACAGTGAGCAAAAAACTGAAAATTTTGAAATACCTCAGATAAAAAAATATGACCTGTACAAGGTGCAGACAAAGTTCTCCTTTTGCAACGAGATTCTCGAGCTGGTGCTTCAGACAAAAACCGGGTGGAGTCAACTACTCCGTCCTGCCTCCTGCTCGACCGTGTCTGAAAAACGGAAAACAGAAAAGATTGAGCAACTCCCATCCCACTACCGCAGCTCAACCACACTCATTATTTCAAGTGAGCTAAAAGGTGCTATTCCATCCCAACCTATTCATTGAATAGTAGTGGCAGCGTTTTTTAGCCTTGAGTTAGATGAGACATTTGATATTGTGGTAAATTAATTACAACGTTACGAACGACTACATTAATCAGCGGAAAATCCTAAATGATCGGAGATTAATTCACCTTGCTGCATAATTTGTTTTGATTTGCAGGAATTTCTCTTTTTTTTTTTTTTTTTTTTCAGTGTCTTGCCGCATGCAGGCACACACCAGTAATTTACCTTTGTTTGAGGAAATGCCAGTGTGACTCTACACATCATTTGAGAGGCAACGCAGGCTTCTAGCATTCTAATCACCGCCCGGAGTGGTGGGGTATTATCAGATGACAACATACAATTTATGTTTAGCAGATCAAGACGCAGAATGTGGAGAATGACACTCTCCCCTCTCATTACTACACTTAGGAAAAATCGCAGATTCAGCTGAGAAAATAGTGTCATGTGTTGTTGTCATTCACTCAGTGTGGTGTGATGTGTTTGCATAGTGAATGGAGCAAACAGCGGCAAGTGGCTGACCACTTTAATGGCTGATTCTTATTCTTTTCATACATTGCTGCAGCTCTCTGAAGTGTCGCTCACACACACACACAGACACACACATACTGTATTCACACTGTGGTTGTCATATCTTGCAAATCTCACGAGAGACTGGTGTGTTATTATGGGCAACCCTTAAATTACATTTTGTACCATCGATTTTTATCGACAAAAACATAGAACAGAGTCTTCTAGGTTCATCTTGATGTCGGCTTTATCTACTAATTTACTTCTCTCACATACCGTGAACTTTACGCACTTACGTCCGTTGTGTGTAAACATCTCCAGCAGCTTAGATGGAAAATCACATGTTTGCAGGTAAGAGGAAACATGAAAGCTATTTTCAGTTATCGCATATCAGGTTTGAACATGTGAATGGTGCTTTATAAATAAAATGGCCTTGCCTTGAATATCATAACCATCCACCCGTCCATCCTCCTCCTCCTCTCATCCATGTCTGGGTCGCGGTGGCAACGGGCCAGACGAGGTACCTCTCCCTGAAAACCATTTGCTGATTTAACCATTATAAATACTTAAATGTCACTGTTACCTGCAGCCTTTTTAACGGGGCTGCAGCTGGTGGAGACGTCTGGAGGAGGAATCACAGGTGCAGAGCGATGCATTTCACTTTCTGCCTTACCAGGTTTTGATTCTGCAACCTGGGACTACCAGTGAGACGACTCTGTGGGGATTCAGAGGAGTATGTGACTGTAATCGTTTCCTAATGAGTTCCCTCCCCCCCTACTAACAGAGGATCACATTGTGTGTTGCGATCTATGGTTCACACACACTAACGTTGTGGAAATGGCAACCACAACTGTTGACTAATGACTTGTGTTCTCCCCTTAAACCACCCATGATAAAGCCGTTCAGCGGTGAATTAAACAGCACTTTGCCTCAGCCACATGGCAGTCAGTTGGTTTCCTTCCAGTCCGCAGCAATATTTCAACAACCTGCATTTCTTTATGAGTTTCCAGGCATAAAACCACCATGATGAAAAATGAAGCAGAGGGCTCAAATCCAAACAGAGCATAATCTGGCAACACATTATCTGTTAACTCTGTTGTAACCCTACAGGATTTATAAGAATCTGATTTATTAATTTGTTTTATTTTGGCCGTCAAAGCTTAGAATTTAAGTATTTAGGAGGATAACTTAAAAAACTTCATAGAAAATCAACTGAACTAATCAGAAAACATGGACTGGAAACACTTTTAGCCCAGGATGTGGACTTTATTTTACGTCATGTGTTTTAAACATTGGTGTAAATGTGGAAGTCAGATTAAAACTCTGCTGTGCCAGTATCTTTTAGGTTTGCTCAGACGTTGTGTGCTCGGAAGAGTGCTACACACTATTTTCCCTTTTCTTAATGTTGACCCCATGTTTTTTTGTTTATTTTGCAACCTCCCGACTTTTAATATATTTGTATATTACATCATAACACACAGCTGTTCAGCTTTTAGTTTTAATTCAATGAAACATTATACCGAGTGTTTTTTGTCTCATTTACAAACATGAGGGAGGCAAAGTATCAGAAACTCATCTGAATACTACAATAGCACTCAGGAGAGTACATACCCCCGCAAACGCAAATTGTACGCACTCAAAGATATCAGGACTCTAAATATGCAATTTTTTTTCATCTACATATATTTATTACTGGTGCTATAGAAAGTGAAAATTCACCTCATTTGGCCCGATCTGCTCTAAAATTTGGTAGTAATCTGTTTACCAGTTTTTGTGTAATGCTGCCGACTAACAGACAAACAAATGCAGATGAAAACATAACTTTTAACAATGCAGTCGAGCACAACACCATCTCTGGCTATGACCTCAATGCTGGAACACCAACTTATAAAAAATAACCTCTATGACACTATCAACAAAAGCTGAGCCATGGCGTCATAAAAATGTCTGATTTATGGTGGAGCAGCTGTATGAAAAACTCCAGTGATGTTATTGTTTTACGACTCTGAAATAGGACGAACACGTGTGATGTGTAACGATCACTACGCCTCCCGTCCAGCTGACCCCAACGCAATTGATATGTAGCAGTTATTGTTATATGAACCACTTCCTTATCCCCCTTTTTTTTGTTTCAATTTGCACAGCAGAGGAATAACTTGTAAACTACTAACCACAAAATGTTCCATTTGAAAAAATATGGACCTCACATCATAGTAGAAATTAAAATATATGGAGCAACGGTTTGGCTCAAAATGACAACTCTGGAGCGAGGCACCATTTTATACAGCACGTCATAACATCCTCCATTGCATGGTTCATACAGCCAAGTCCCCCGACCACTGTAACCACGATCACTTTTCATGCACTTAGTTTGAAGAAGTGTGCGTCATAAACCTGTCAGCTCCCTTTAGAAAGCTGTACCTCGTTGTGTCATAATCGAGGAGCTCAGCTATACAATTTTCAAGGTTAGCAAAGATGCACGGTATTCTTCGTGTACAGACGTCTGCTGCTTTGTGGCAGCGGGAATCAATATGTTTATATTTCAGTTTGGCCCTGGTCGACAAACGGGAGCGTTTTCTCGCTCAGTACGAATTGATGCCGTGTGTGATGTGATAATACCACGACAGTGACTCTTTAATGAAGTTGTGTAGCAGTATAAATGTGCACTGTCAATTAAAAGTGATGAAGCAAAGCAGAGTTTGGAGCAAAGAAGTTGGTGGATGTGCACTTTTTCTCCTCGCTGTTGTATCGAGTCGCGCTCAGAGTGAATGAATAGTTTCCGTCCCACTCATTTAAAAGATGCTTTACATAATTGTATCGCTGATGACTGTGCACTGTAGGTTTAATTGGTAGAAACCCCAGTTTGCTCCACTTTCTACAGTGTGTGGCTAATTCTGTGCACTGATGATTAAGACTAAGGGCACAGCCAGGCTAGCCAGTCTCTCAAGCCTAAGATAGGCATGAGCTACATGCTAATGTAGGCATGCTAAGATGATTTCGGTGACCATGATGACATGCTGCTGGTTAGCATGTGAACTGTTTACCCCATTTACCATCTCAGAGTGTTAGCATGCTACTATTTGCTAAATAGCATCCTGCACAAGTAACCATCCACACCCGCAAAGCTCCGACCCATTACCCACAATCATCTCCCAGACCCAATCAGACCCGTTGATATACGACCCGCAACCCCCGACCGGTCGCACATGATTATGCACAGATGCTACATTCACAGTCTATCCCATCAAATGGGTAATGGCCTCCTTGCCCTCCAGGTTTGGTGGTCGAGTTGTGTTCTGTCAACAATCCTGCGCTCCTGCAGCTGTCAATGTTTTTCCTGCGATGTGCTAGCTTGTGGCTATCAGATGAAAACGGACATTACAGCACTTTTTTACGAGCAGCAGAGCCACTGCATTCACCACTGGCTGAGTTTGTCTGGTATGTGATTCATTTTGATGTACTATAGCTACTTAGCTGACAGTGGTGACAGTTATTTGAGCAGCTGTGAAGGGGTCAAAGGTTGTGTCATAGACTTTCACAATAAAACACTTCCTTAATTGCTTCATACAAGCTGATTTGTGTTTAAAAAAAAACACTGCACAATCATCTTGCTTTCTGATTTCTCCAGTATAAAATCATACTTTAGTTCTCACCCTTGGTCTGCCTGTGTAAAGTGCATTTCTACCAGTGCCTGTAACCGAGAATTTGTAAACATGTATTTTAAACAACTTTTCTGTGGGTCAACAGCTCTAATTAGCACTAAATGTAAAGTATACTGTGACAATCATTCACAGCAGTGCAAGATGAAAAATCAATGAACACAATATCATCTGGGAACCATGAATGGCAAAACTGTACCAAACTAAAATGTCAGAAGTGTCAAACATGTATAGACCGAGTTAAATGTATGGCATATGGGAGATGCTGCATGAAAACTAAGGGACAACAGCAATATGATTCATTCTTTTGGAACCAGGAATCCATCCACCAGCTGTTAACATGTGGATCAACACACCAACTGACAAACTGAACCTTACTTAGAATTGGCCTCCGGGGACGAATAAAGTTGTTTGGAATTTAATTTAATTACTACTGGTGTGGCTAAAAAAGAAGCCTAATTATGCGCTGGTATTGAAAACATCTCACAACAGAATAGCCTTGGACCACTCGGCTTTCTCCATTTCAGCTTGTACCGCACAAAAAGTGCAATAGTCTCAAATTTGGCAAAATGCACAAAAATGGTCAAATATGTGTTCTTGTTGGACAAGAGGAATTCAAAATGTGTATTTGACATTAGAACTTGCGACACAACCTTTTTTCTTCTCTGCAGAAACCCCAGCCAAACATCAAGGCTGCTGCCAGCTTAAGGAATTTAAAGTCTCCTTTAACTGTTTATCCTCCACCTGTAACAAACACTGAGCAGGAAATATTGAGGCAAGCAGCGACTGCAGGGGACCAGGTGAGAAACCCATCAAGCCGAGTGCAAACAGGTACAATGAAGACCTGTCTGCTGAGCAATCCTGATCATGATTGGAGCATCGCAGCACGGACGCGGTTCACTTCCTGTTTGTGTCTCTGCTGCCAGCTCTGTCGCAGGCTAAATGATCCACAATATGTGACACAAGCATTCCTGACAGAACCGCTAAAACTACTCACTCACCTCGATAGAGAGCTGATTACTGAGCTCTGTTGGGCCGTCCAGCACTCCCACTCGTCGGTGAGTCAATTATTGTAAATAAGGCTTGCTTCCTTGATTCACAGACCCTCTGTATAGGTAGCTGATGTTTCTCTTGAAAAAGTTCCTGACACGGCGATAAGGCAACGTAAGCCCTGTGCTCGACATTTTGGTTTTTAATATGGCAACGTATTTGGTAAAAATAAATAATTGGTGGATATAATTTACATATTT
Source organism: Pleuronectes platessa (assembly GCF_947347685.1). Taxonomy (NCBI): domain Eukaryota; kingdom Metazoa; phylum Chordata; class Actinopteri; order Pleuronectiformes; family Pleuronectidae; genus Pleuronectes; species Pleuronectes platessa. Next base: position 24,612,201 of record NC_070626.1, read on the forward strand.
TTTGCTCAGTCCCATTTACCCCAAGTTTATTCAGCAATGTCCCAATCGAGATCAGAAGGCAGATAGGACAGCTGAAGATATTCTCAAGGAGCGGCTCATGAAATGTGTTGTTCCACAGAAGCTTTATTTTTTGTGAGACCCGTATTAGTGTGACAGTGTAACGAGAATACAGGCCATCTTCTTCTGGATGAAGGGGAATGAGAGTTCAGTAGAGGGCTTTAATTGTGCTGAAATGTAAGGGCCTCTGCCAGAGGTGGGAACTACAGGATGGTGTGAGGGTGACACATGACACCACTCTCAGCCTCAGTGGTTTTTCTCCTCGCAGTTTGCCGAGAGTTCATCCCACTTATTACCGACGCACATGAAACAGAGGCAGGAGTCACAGAACCTGGAGAAAGCCACCTCGGTCGGGCTGCAGCTGAAAATAATTCTCATTATCATCTAATCTGGCTATTTTCTCACTTCATTGTTTTGTCTGTAAAATGTCAGGAAACTGTGGGGAAAGAAATCCGACTATAATAGAGTCAAATCCCTTGTTTTGTTGCAGTTCCAAATTCCACGATGATACATCTATCTACTAATTTGAAAAATCTCTTTCTGTCTGTGACTCGCATGTCTTGAGAACCGTTCATCTTACTCGGCATGTGAATTGTTAAGGGCCCAATGGCGATTTGGACATTAAATAAGTTAAATGTTAAAAAACTTTGAATAAACAGCACATTGACGTTAATATGAGGCTCAATTACTGCAGCTCACTTTTACAGTTTCAAAATAAAAGCAAACAGCATTGACAGCCCATTCCAAACAAGACAAGAACGGGCACTGTACTAGTGTGAAGCCTGCAAAGCAAAGAAGGGCAACAGATCTCCACAGCCTAGATCAGATTTGTTTTTGTCCCTCTCAATTAATCAAATATTGAAATAGCATCAGATTAATTTCATGATGATGTTAATTATTAATTTGTGGAGTAGCTTGCAAAAAATCTAGCAAGAGAATCTGATAAGATTAAGGCTTGGCATATGCAGTGTCCTCCTCAACACGACCCATCGCTAAAGTCATACGGTGAACAAAGCCTCTCATCATGTTGCTTCCTGTCTGCCTGGGTCAAGTGTGGATTCCAACCGATGGTCATTTTTAAGTTCCTGTCTAAGATCGTATCATAATGGATTTCCAGAATTTGCCGAGGTAATCAGCTTCTTAATGCCCCCTGGAAGTATTTCAATCTGGATTTTATGTGTTTTTGCACTGTCCAATCACAATGTAATCACCTAGTATATGTTAATAACAGCTGCTATACAGCATGGAGAGGTCAGATAACCCTGATTGCCAGCCGATCATCCCTCCCCCCCACACACACACACACCCAGGGCCCCTCTCATCTCTCTGAACAACAGGTTTAAGACGTCACAGATGCTGCATCAACACTCTGAGATTTAGGTTTATTTGCAGCGGTCCCATCCTTTCCTGTTGACTGTAGGTTTACTTTATTTCACTGTACACTGTGTTTGTTTTTAACGGAATCTAAAGCAGGGTAACCCAGCACAATGGGTCCTGGTATTATTGTGGGTAAGAAGCCCAAGGTTCAGTGCATTGTTTGTTGTTCCGTGCTCCATGTGGAGTTTTGTCTCTCACACATCACTCATTATAAAACTTTAGAGAAAACAACTGCCACTGCCGCCCACCATGGATTCTGAACTATCGGTTTTGTTTCTTTGAGCTGGAGGTCACGTCTCACTCTGGTACAGTGACAGGCACAAGATATGTTCTTCTCTTTGTAAAGCCATGTTGTTCATATGAATTTCCATTAAATGGTGTACGAACCCAGAGGACAAAATAAAGTAATTAAAAACGTATTATTCCACTAAGGTTTGTGATGGGATAATAGCCTTTCTATTGTTTGTGTTTATGTGGGCATCAGCACAAATCCTCTTATAAATAAACTGCTTTTCCAACAAATCACACCCTGTGCCCCCACAGTGATTTTCCATGTATGGGAGGCTTAACTCTGCGACTCCACGTCTGCCGTGCTTTGGATCTTTCTCCCGCAAATTAAATTTGAATCGTTCCATGAGGGGGTCAAACATCTTGAGAGAATAAACACGACACACCATGAAATTACACTGTAGTCGGAAAAGGGAGAGGTATACTTAGATACAAATTTCTTATTACAGCAGTGTTTGCACACCGAGCTGGGTTGTGGCTGACTGGTCTGCTGCAATATTGAGCAGACAAACATCCCCTCCTCTCATCTCCCTGGTACACAACAGGTTTGAGGCTGCAGAGATATCCAGCCGTACACGCGCAGAGGTGGATTTACTTGTGCTGACGGGATGTAGACGAGGATTCTTTCAATTTGATATTGTTCTTTTAAATGATATGTTGCAATAAATCATCAAAATCATACCGGTAACCATGATTTTTTAGTCAGATTTAATAAAATAAACCAATCCTGTCTCCTAAAGTTGTTAAATATGTCGTAATAGACTAATTCCTGCATGGATGATGCCCATTGGTAATATTACAGTCCACAAAATACTATGTTCTCAGGCCCACAGGTTGCATGGAGGTGGTTTGGGTGAAAGACTCTATCGACCAAATGTACTGTCTGTTAATTGCTCAATTTAATAAGAAACCATATTTTTCCACACACCTATTCTGGGGGTTAATTATCGTGCACATGGTTTCATCCATGTTATCGAACCTTGGCAACGGAAACTGTTGCCTACTATAGTGAATAGACCTGTAATATCACTACCACAGCTAATAAACAATGTCTCCAGCGTTGTCATGTAATCATGGATATTACCTTTTACAGATGGGGTTAGGGTTGCCTAATTGTAACCATGAAAAAAGCCTTTCAATTATGCTTTAGTTGCTAAGAGAGGATCTAATTGAAAACAAATGAAATATTTAATATCACATTACATTACATGTCATTTAGCTGAGGCTTTTATCCAAAGCCACTTACAATACATTCAACGTCTATGAGTTCAGTGAACATTTTGCAGAAAGGATAACACGAAACTCTTCTCTATCATTGTGGCTGTTGTACAGTATTGACCAATAATGTGACATTATAGATAATTATGTAAAACTATATCATCCTTTTTTATATTGTTGATTATATGTAGTAAAGTTTTAGTTAGAATTGGAATCAGCAGTTAGTGAAACATCTCTTGGCTCTGATTGGTTTAGAGAGGGGAGCGTTGCATTGCAAGTTGTCGGGGGAGCCAGATCATCCTCCACATGTATAACCGCGGTACTGCTTCAGCAAATATGACAAAAAGTCATGTTTCAAATGTTCCCTACTGCACCTATCTACTATAGTAGAGATGTGTTAACTTACGTACTCTCTCGGTAAGGACGGTTTTGGTGGAACGAGCAATAAAGAAACCGTGCTTCGGTCGTTTTACACCATTACAGCCCTAGCTCTCTCTCGATGTGTTTGTACAGGACTTGGATGGAACCCTCGCAGCAGCTGAGGGAAGGCGTGAAAAGCAGGTTTGCGAGGTGCCTTGGAAACTGCCCAAACAGCTCGCGGATGCCAGATCCGTGTTTCCAATACATAGGCCTTACCTGGGCAACCCGCCCAGGCAAACTTACTCCCTCCCAGGAGCTTTCTGTTTTTCCATTCAAATTCAAATTTACATCACATAATACCAACCTGGCTGTGCAGTGATGACAAACTTCCTGTGCAACATGATAATAATGCGGAGAGTGTGCATTGTCCCAGTTCACCACTGAGCTCCGATCACTTAGCCCGGGGCCAGTAATTACTTCATATTTCAAGAGAGGCTGTGAGATATTCAACTCTCCTCTATTAGATCATTACTGCACATTTAGAGTCTCCATCTTTTCAGGGTGTGAAGATTCTCTAATAACACGCTTTGGTTTTGAAGATGATTTTTGAGCCACATGTAAGTTCATACCTCTTTTTTTAACCACAAAGTTCCCACGCTGCTGTGTCTAATTTGCCCAGTGGGCAGCGATATCATGGCTATTATCCAAGTTGAGCTTATAATGGGTTGATTAATTTAGTTGATGAGAGCATAACAGGCACTTGAAGCCGTGGCTTTGGGTTAGTTTATCATGGTTGTGTTGTAATGAGATGTAAAGCGTTTGTGTAAGTTTGCGTTGTGTCTTCAGTCTTGAATTCAGAATCATCACACTCTCGATAAATTAGTCGTTTAATTCTGATCTAAAATAATGTTGTAAAATGGCATCATTACCATAAAACTGTGAGCAATCATTTGTGGTGCATCCAATTAAATAATTATCACGTGGAATATATTGTTTATATTTGCTACCTGCGCCAAGGAGGATATGTTTGTATCATGGGTCAGGAGAGAACCCATACCAGTTTGGTGTGGATCCAAAAAATAAATGGGAACATCCAGGAATTTTGTTTCACTTTCTCTGCAGGATCTCAGACTGTATTTTATGCAATTCATGGCTGAAGCGGGGGTGTACATGCAGGCACAACAGAGGCTGAGTGACAGGTACACAGACTGAAGAGTGGAGGACAAGCTGTAGCATGAGAGAGAGAGAGTGATGCATTGAATGACACAACTGAGACTGAAACTGTAGGTCTCACTGTCTGTGTGGACGGTGAGTATATGTGACAAAGTTTATTATTATTGGTGGATTGTGGATCGTGGTGGTTGGTGCTTGATATACAATATGCCCACTCACCACCTCTATCATTACTGGCAATAACTCCTGCATTTAAATTGTCATTGCTTGCTCCCTTCATCTCTATCAGACATTTGCTAGTATAAATACTTTGACGCACTTCTCCATTATATCTTAAAAAGTGTTTATTCTAATCATTGTCGTATATTTTGTTATTTTGTGGAGAGGGATTCCTCACACGTGGCTCTCACTGAGGAAAAAATACTTAAATATTTTTTTACAGGGGAAAAACATAGAAACTCCAGTTGAGGGTTAAGAGCAGAGCATGTGGCACCTTGTTAAGCCCCATGAGACTAAATTGTGATTTGTGATTCTCGGCTTTACAAATCTAATTTGATTAATTGATTTGATTATTACCCCCAAAAAGTATCATTATTTAATCCTTCACAGCACATTAACTACTGTCAGTATTTTCTAGTATATGTTTCTAAAGGTAAATGTTCTGGAAAATGATTCATTACCCATAAAATAAACTGACTTCAGAACACGGCTCCTATCAGGAAATCAGTATTACAATATATTATGTCAACCCTAGTTTGCCTTTGTTATTTAGGTTTTGTGTTTTTCCTTTTTCTTTTGTCCGATGATGCCGAGCCATAAAACCAACACGTGATTCTTCCTGCAGATTTTTGTTCTCTCAGTCATAAACGTGCTCACGGCCCAATCCTCGGGGGGGAAGGTGTTGTTTTCTAACACATAATGGTTATGGGTGAGGGCCACTGAAAATTCAACCCTATAAACCTCTAATGTGCAGCATTTCTCTGTCCACTTTTATCGTCTGCAGTCAGCCGTGCCCGCAGAGTTAGAGCAAAGACAATTAACACTGTTTGTTGGATCACAGGATTCGGCCGGGTGAAAAAAAAAAGTCAGCAACTATAAAAAAGGTAGTTATTGTATATTGCAGCTCATTTATTGGCAGAGCACATCTCTGGTGGCTGGCGACGTGAAGAGTGGGCCGGCCCAGTTCTGGCGCCCCTCCAGTCCTCGCTCAGACAACAAAAGTCCCTTGTACTTAAAACACACACATTAAAAAATTTTCCAACCTTATTCTGTGGGAGGACACTGCCAAAATAACAGGACGCCTTTTTTTCAGTGTTTTGAAAAAAATCAACAACTGCTTCTCTGTTCTTTAAATCCACGGATAAGTTTGAAAAATGGGTTTTTCACACATTTGGAAATTCTTTTTCTCTGCAGCAGAACACAACAAAAAGTTTGCAGAGTGAGTGTGAGACCTTGATGGAGACATTCCCTGCATCCAATGGGAGCGGTCCTGATACAGCTGTGCAGCCTCTGTATTCTACCTACTTGGTTTGTATCCAGCTCTGTGTGGTTTTGATTCATGGGATGTTAACAAGCTCCTCCCCTCCAGCTGCTGCCCCGCCCACAAGGGAACAGGTGCATGACATTTGCTGCAAAACAGCCGAGCAAAAAGTAAATAATCTGTATTTGACTATTGTCATTAGATGCTGGTCCCTCCGTGGGGGAGAGGAGGCGATGGCGGTTGTGCGTTCACTTCACGTAGCATATCCGGGACATCCTGTAAATACATAAACGCCTCTTTAAACTGTGTGTAACTCCAACCATGCATACAAACACAAGCTCTGTTCCAAAAAGCGAACAACAGTCCTCGTTGTGCTTAAGTCCAACACTTATTGTGTTGTTACACCTTGGCTCAGGTGTGCAACAAGAAACACTGGATGTCACAAAGTTCTGCAGTTATAGACCCGGGGAATGAGAGACCAGAGCCCAGTCTGAAGGCCTCTTAAGTCGTGGTCACCCCAGCAGTGCCACATCACTGCTGATCACTAGGGTCTGACTCCGCCTACAGGAGCCTGAAACACAAACACAAACACAAACACAAACACAGCAGACAACTCCAGGGTTGTCACATTTCACCCCCATAAGAACAGGATCCTTACAGGTGGAGTGCATAGGTCCACTATAATCTATCTGCTATTCTATTGTGTCATTCAGTCGGTGACATCAAGTACATCAGCTTTCTCCCCCCCCCCCCCCCCCCCCCCCCCGGATTGGGGAAAACCACCTCTCCTGTGAAAGTAGGAGTACAGATAAGGTTTCCAAAGATTAATATGGCAAAGCTGGGTTGTCAGTGTTGATTCCGAATCGTGAGGAAATGCATTTACTTAATTTGAATAAAACAAAGGTTACGAATCCTTTTAGTCATTTCAAATGTTTGAGATAAGTCTTGACGAACACAAAATTGGACAAAGTGAAATGAAACCCTTGTTTACTGCTGTTATTGTAGGAGTCTTACAACCTTTCCTTCTGCGATGTGCAGGTATTCACTTCACAGGCTGGTGAAGCAGCTCGTGTTTGGAAAGGCGTGATCAGCTCCAGAAGCTTCGGCCGAGCTCACAGCGAAGAGGAGCATCTCTATAGAAACTAACCGCCTCTTGATGCAAATGAAGTGAGAAGGATTTTTTTTCATTTTAAGTGTGCCCCGGTGTTTATAATGCCGCACTGCGTGTCAGACATTGTCCATAGTGTGCAGACAGGCTTCTATGTAAACATGATGGTCCACTTACTGCTGAGGACAGTTTCCACTGTGCAAACGAGAAGCAGAAACACACTCGACAACCACAGGCCCTTGTTGTCTTCTCCAGCTCGGACACTTTTGGACTTGTCACAGTGGTGAAAGCACAAGTGTTATTAACATTAATGGCGGCTCAAATGTCCCAGAGACTCACCACAGTGTGACAGAGACACGAGGACTCGAGGCAGCTAAATACAATTCCGGCCAATATTAATTGTATCTGTGCTTTGTGTCTGCGAGAGAACCGCCACGATTTCTTGATTTGATAAAGGGCAGCAGCACCACAGTGTAAGTAATTAACTCAGTTATGTTCATCTGCGACTCAAAGCTGTGGGAAAACGAATATGAACAAAAGCCTAAATGACATTTCTAACTATTTTTGCATTTTAGTTTAATAATCAGACCTCAAATATTTACTTTTTCTGTTTGTTTTCTCACTGTGGCTCCTGTTTACTCAGTTTGCAGAACAATACACTTTTGGATCTACGCAGATAAAACAGCATTTTTGTTTTTGACAAAGCAAGTGATGCGCTCCTGTTTTTTTTTCTCTTCCCCTGTGGAATATGGAATTGTTACTTAGCTTTCAAGAGCAAGGAAATAACTACTCTCTGTCTACATATGCATATTTAAAATCACAATGATGTCTATATGATGAAAGTCAGCTGAGATCTATTAATAGCGAGAGCGTGCACACATGGACATGATGTTCGAGCATGTTGGAATAAACATGTTTTCTTTGTTCTTACTTATGCTTTCCCGTCTTGCTGGATAATGTGGCTGCTCACTAAAAATAAATTCATTACCATTTGTTTAAAAAGGTTCCCTGGGACATCCTCTGCATCTGTTTCCGTCTTGTTCTTTATAATAGCATTTTGTAATTTAATTAATCCACTGCTGGCTTTAAAAGAACTACATTATAGGGTTTTTTTTTATTAGAGAAAATACAGGCTGTGGTCAACTTTGCGTTCACAGTTTAAACCGCAGCCCGCCATGACCCCCCCCCCCCCCCCCGCATGTTAATGTTGAAGTGACTAACAGAAGGAGCAATTCAACAACGGCAGCACAAGGCCGAGGCGCAAAAATGGAAAGGGTGGCTCTCTCTCTCTCTCTCTCTCTCTCTCTCTCTCTCTCTCTCTCTCTCTCTCTCTCTCTCTCTCTCTCTCGTGGCACCAAGTTTGTTTGTGAAACCAAGACATGACCTCTACCTCTGTGGGGGCGTGTTGAGCTCTTAAAGCTGATATCACCTGTCGCTCGGCTGTTTGCCTAAGCGCTGTGTACATAAACACACCTGGCTCAAGATCCCGCTAAATTCTGATCACTAGCCCTCTGTCATTTCCAGGGGAACTTATTTACCGTCCCCCCCCCCCCCCCCCCCCCCCGACATTGTGTTAACAGGCTGCGGAGGAATAAAACCGCCCGTCCTGCTCGTACTTTTTAATAGCCCACGATGTCCTCTGTCTCCCGGCTGTCGTCACATTCTGTGTTGACCAATTTAGATAGCCCTCTTTTCTCTTTCTTTTTTCCTCCACTCCTTTTATTTCCTGCCCTCATTCTCTTTTGTCTCTCTCAGAGCCGGCAGAAGGATGCCATCGATCTTCATGAGGTTTTGATACACATCGTTTCACCTCCTGCAGTACCTGCTTTATCAGGAGATTGGAGGAGGACGGATGACTGATCAGACTGATATTGCCTCTCTCGCATTTCCGTGACAGCCCCCACCTTCCTTCTCCTTTTCTCATTCTACTTACATCCCTCGTTCCTCTCCATTCTCCCCTCCTACTGGGTAATTGAAATTTGAACAGCTTTGGCCCCATATTTGATTCATTTTTGCCACAACCCCACTGTAATTTTTAAAAATATATATATTATTACTCTCGCTTTGTAAAGCCGCTCGCCGCAAACTTTTTGAAATGTATCTCATAAAGTTGTGCCACTACTTTTCTGGGGTTTACATCTTCCCCATTTTAATGCGTCGTTTAAGCCGTTCCGAAGATCCGACATCTCCAGCGACGAAATTAGATTCAGCTCATCATGTGAATGCTGAGCAAACTAACCAACCAAATAAGCAAATTTGCTCAACCTTCAAAAGGAGGGGGGCGGGGGGGGGGGGGGGTAGCTAAGCCCTTGAGCAGGGAATCAAAAGTTCCATCACCTCCCTATAATATTTCATCTGGAAACAAGTCAACATGATAAAGGAATTTATATGAGGATGATTGATTTCCTGAAATGATGAATTTCCATTGTGCAGCTGGTATCAGTGAGTTGATATTACATCGGGGGGGAGGATTGAGTGCTTGAGGAGAATAAGATGCAGGGAAAGGTCACACGTCAGGTGATCCAACGGGGGGCGGGGGGGGGGTTTCGACCTTGACTGACTGATCATAACAAACAGAGATGTACGTTGACAAACAGGCAGTATCTCATGCAAAAGCCTGCCAGACCAATGCAAGGGGGGGGGGGGGGGGGGGGGGGGGGGGGCTGACGCAACAGTGCAATAGCCATTACCTCGCTGATCGCACAGAGATGAAATGACTAATTTCTCCGACTGATAAAGCTTCACCATGGCAATGAGAGCTTAAATTACTACAGGACGTCTCTCTCTCTCTCTCTCTCTCTCTCTCTCTCTCTCTCTCTCTCTCTCTCTCTCTCTCTCTCTCTCCTCTCTCTCATCTCTCTCTCTCTCTCTCTCTCTCTCTCTCGTCTGTCGGTGCACCCTATTTGCATCAATGCAAATTGCTCCCGCATCTCATGGCAAAGGACCGTAATAGGTTTTCTGGTAATTTCAGAATTATGTGGCCGCATAACACCATAATGAAGACAACAGACGGTGGCTTGACAGACACACAGACCAAAGGAAGGCAGAGGAAGTCGCATGAGATGTTTTTGAAAGACAGAGAAGATCAATGCTGTCGTTTTTTTTAAGGCGTCAGTTTTTCCACGGATTAAATAAACAATGTATGAACCTGTTAATTAGTGAGCTTCTGAGGTGCCGCTTGACTGATTTGTTACTTTTGGACAGAACCACATTGGGTGTTCCTCGTTTTCCAGTTTGTTTTGTTAAGCTAAGCTAACGGGCCCCCGCGGCTGTAGCTTCATATTTATCATATGGATGACAAAAAAGCCGTATCCATCTTTTCAATTCTCGGCGTGAAAGTAAACAAACATCTTTCCCAAATGCCAAACTGTCCTGTCCAAATAGCTTTCATTTGTTGATCTTCATTTAATGACACTTCAAAACTTTCTCTCTATTAAAGCTGTGAGTGGCTCTGTAATGAAACTCCCACTGCTTCTACAGATCAGATTCCATGTGACAAAACTCAAAAGTCCCGAAGACGAGACAAACCTTTAACGCCGTCATTGAATTGGCCATTAACTCTTACAAGGTTATTGCAGCAGAGTATTGAAGCATTGCAGCCTCTCAGACATGGATGTGATGCACCACACGCTTTTTGCATTTTTTAAGACAAATCTGCATTCATTTATTTTATTCTTCTTTTTTATTTTTTTTTGCACTTGATGCCATTTTTGGCAGCACGTTGGCTCAGTGTTTTCCACCTCCAGCTCGCAGTCGCCTCGCAGCACAGGTTTAGCCCTTGTTCTTCCTGTGCAACCCCCTGGTTCGAGTAGGGCTCCTGCAAGTGCTCTGGTTTTTCACATTGAACAAACATGCAGCTTCAGGTGAGAGAGAAAAAAAAGTCACACAGGCGTAACTTGTAGGTGTGAATGTGTATATCTGTTTTGACTAAAGAAAAAAAATTGGAGGTGAAGAGCTTTCTGACTTTCTGTGACTCCTTGTGAGGGGATAAAAATAACCCTCTCATAAATCACCAGAAATGCCATTTTGTGACAATGACCTCGGAATGTATAACTCCAAACGCATCCAATCTCTGCCCCCTGATAGGAAATGAGAATATCATCCTTATCTCCGAATTAGATTCGCTTGCACCATCATCCTCCTAACCCACAACTGTGCAGTGCCTGAAGATGTTTTAATATTACATGCCATCCTTTTGGTTTTAATAATTTAAGACCGAACCAGTGATGTTGATTAGAAGCCTGCAGTTGGTTATGAGGGGAAACAGTTGCAATGCGAAAAAGCATCATCGTCCATTCATCGCACGAGTTTATATGTCATTTCCACCTGAGCTGTTTTCTCAGGGCGACCTCGGCACCGGGCATCGTTTTGAGAGGCTGCAGCGAACTGAAGCAGGCTGTTCATGTTCACCATCAAAGGGGGGGGGGGGGCAAATAACTTGTCTCGGTCTTAAGGCTGCAGACTGACGGCTCAGAACCCTGGGACTCCGAATAATAATGCACGGTAGCCCTGGTAACTCTGTAAAGCATGTGAGAGATCAGAGAGGCCACTTTTGTTCAGTTGGCCTATGTTATATGATTTCCTATATAAATGTGAGTGGATGTTATTAGCATTAATGGTAATGAGTTTCGTCTGTGCTTCCCTGCAGAGGTGAAGTGATGGAGGACTGAGTTTAGAAACCAATAAAAAGAAAAGAAACAGAAATGCTCTTTGCACTGTGACACTTCAGCATTAAACTGGGACACAGATTGACCAGGACGTGGGACCACCTAGGTGGAATGTGCATTTTACGCAACATGAACATTTTTTCCCTGCATTGGATTAGGCACCGAATAGGCGACACTCACCGCTAACAAAAATATTAGAGGGAAAAGGGGGATTTTCTGTGGCTGAATTACCTGTCATTAATTTTAGGCACTTAGAGCCGTCGGGTCTCGTAAATCTGCACGAGGACAATGGGAGGAGAGGCTGTGCTAAATTAGGAGGATGCTAAATGAAGGATAAGGTCAGGAAGGGAAACCAAAGTGTTGGAGGCAGATAAAGGGCTCGGGGAAGTGAACGAGTGCACGGAGAGGTGGGGAAGCCAAGCCTTTGCAGGTGGCCCCATCACCACCCAAACGTGCTGGTAATAGCTGCCATTCATTATGGAATGTGCGACTGCCTGGTGCAGGACCAAGTACCCCATCCATCCCTGTCAGCGAGTGGCCCGTCAATGACAAAACCTTAATTACACCATTAATTAATAGAACGATTTTTTTTCCAGCGTGCGCCCTGTGCCTGATGTTCGTTAAGCTTCCCTGTGAGCGATTGCTCACGCCACAGTACCATTTAGCTAACAGACGTACATACAGAGAAAAACCAAGTCAGTGAAATGGCATCCGGAGGAAAGGGAGGCCCCCTTTAAAAGCACCGCAGCATTTCTATTGATTTGACGAGATAAGGAGAGAAAGCGGTTGATCCCCTTGGAAACATCATCAACTGAAGTAATTCACATCCTTTCAGATATCCCATGTTGTTTATCTGACATTCACTGTGGGCGTCGAGCAAACCTGGAGGACGAAGGGTTACTGAAAGAGAGGAGAAGGCCCGGGCAGGATGAAAGAGAAGCTATAACAGAGATATAGCTAATGAATGTGGAGCCAATAAGGGAGGGATGAGCGACAGGGCCAAAGGGCAATCAAAGGTGGTATGTGAAGGAGAAAATCAAGGGCCACTACTCCAGCGAGCGTTCTTGCCCAGGAAATGACTGGATTCTAAATGATTTCTCAGAAGAGGCACAAAGTGTTCAGCCTCACTTCTCATCTGACCCGGAGCCCTATTACAACTGTGTCCATCCCCACTGTCTATTCATAGGGCCTCTGCTCTGGCTCTTCAGTCCGCTGAGTGGCTGCGTTGGAACTGGAGAGTTGGGACATTTGTTAAATCCAATTTGTACGGATGTTTCAAAACATGTTTCCATTCAAATTCCTGTTTTTTTTATTTCAAGAAAAACAGCAGTTTCTCTGTGAATTTAAAGAATTCAACACGAGTCACATCTCAGCCGCCGCATCGAGAAATCTTTTCCGCGGCGTGACGCAAGCGGCTGAACAGATAATCACATGCTCTTAAACGCTGCACAAATTACACACCACGCCGCCAAAGAGATATTATTAAGGTCACTGTGACAATGATGATAAATGTGAGGCAACCCGGTGTGACGGCATAGCACTTAGTCTGTCTCACACCATCAACGGAAAAACAATGAAAAACATTGTTAACGGTTAATCTTTTTGAAAGCGTTCGTGAAGACGTCTCATTATTAGTGAGAGAGAAATTACACAGAAATACAAGAAACGTAACATTAAATGAGTTCTGTCACAGACGCTGGGGGAAGAACAGTACAAAATGATAAGAATGAAAAGGTTGAAGCGCTTGAAGTTGACAGAGGAGAGCCGGCCGGGCACGGAGCTGTGACCGGTGTCGAGGCCTCATCAGCCGTGAGGGAACGGCCGGGAAACGCTGAATAAAGCATCAAACCCCTTGACTGTGGCCGACAGGGAGAGAAAATGGCCGCGGCTGCAGAGAAACACCGAGTCGGGCCTGAGCGCTGCAACACAAAGCAGTTTGAACAAAATCGGTTTCACCACCAGGGAAAACCTTCGTAAATAATGAGGAAATTACACAATGGCCCAAAAGAGAACCACAGGCACTTTTAATAAAATACATTTTTGATTCATTTTTAGGCCGTGATACTCCCCCAGTCGTTGTTTTTGTTTAATATATCACCAGTATCATGCTGTAGTTTTTATTACCACTTTCACACACACTCCTCATGCATTATGCAGGAGAACAGTTCACGGTTAGGCAACTGAAACGGCCTCATTGTGGGTGGGCAAGTGTTCACTCGGCTGTGGGAGGTTAGGGCAAGATGGTGGTCGGGGTTAAAGCCCGGCACCATCGACAGCTGGCAGGGATTCAAATCTTTGGCCTCTCGTGTTAACGTTACGATACTGTTCATCCACAGTCCACCCTGACCCCCTGGGCTATAAGAAAAATACAAGAAAATACCTCCACCATCGTGCACAACAACAATAGATGCTTTTCACGCAGCTAAAGTAATTGTTATTAAAAAAACATATATTAACACTGGTCGCCCATGTTTAAAGAAAAATACCTCGGTTCACAGATGCACTGCAGATCCATCCACCTCTACAGGAAGAGAAAAAAAGGATTTCTATCGCTGTGTGTGCATTGGACCAAACTGCAGTTAATAATATTTCTGAACAGTTATTGCAACAACTTGTGTTTCCGTCTCTGTGACTCGGAATGAATGTAGAAGTGAGCGGAAATGTCATCTGCGACATCTGTAACTGAGAACTACACTGTGCTTGTACAGTTCAGGAGGAAATATTTCCCTCAGCCTGTTTGCAGCCCCTGTTCTATCATTTCAGATTGTCTGTGAACGAGCTGTGAGCAAAGAGTTCTTCTCTGAAACCCCTCAGATCGTTTCATTTGATCACCTGAGGCACCGAACTCAAAGAAAATCTAATATTTCCCCTAAAAAAGAAAAGATAAAGTCCAAAAATGAATCCTTGTTCAATCAGAGCCACATTAAACCCGGAGCACTGCTGGGTCAAATAACTCGTGATGACCCTTCCACACTTAATGTGGGCTCTGGCTAAGGAGAAATAATCTATCCGCAAATATAAAGTGACACACTCGGAGATAGAAAAAGAAAAACCTGTGTGTGTATTAAGTCCCTGGACACGAGGAGGTGCCGTCTAAGTGATCAGGCATTAATTATACATTACACGTGCATTTCTTTACTGCAGGATGCTCACGGCTGATAATGGATTATTGTGTCATTGGTATGTTGGGTGCATAGGTAAGTCCCGTCATTATCATAAAGCATCGCCAAATCTCCGTTGGACTTCCTCCGTTGGGAGCTGTCTCATCGTTGGATGTTCCTCGGTGCTACAGTTGATTTAGTGCTGCGTGCGTGGAGGTAACGAATGCTCACAGGTATTAAAATAGACCCGAGCTCAGAACGCCACGATTTGCAGAAACGCAAGCCGGAGAGAGCCGGCTCTTTATTATCGTGTGATACACATCATTATCACAATAAGCACACAGGATAATCACACCTCATTAGTTATGTTTTATATTAATGGGGGCAATATAAATACATTCCCCCCTGTGCTTCAAAATGGCTAAGCAAGAAAAACGCATCGCCCCCTTATCTCTGTGCTAATGCAGTCTGGGTAAATGATGGGGCTCTGTGCCGGTGGAGCCCGGGAGAGGGAATATGTAAACATCCCTTATTGATCCTGTGAGTGGCTCCGAGCCGAGCATCTGCATACGTGACCGCGTGATGACAGAAGACCACCCCCCCCCGGTCTCACCCCGAAAGACCCCACGCATGATCCGCCTCCTCGCAGGAAACCCATTCTCAAATATTACAGGAAATGTTTTATTGATAAAAAAAACACAGTAATGGTTGTGTGATTGTCTGCGCATGTATAGTGGGACATCACGGAATGTGGGGTGAGGCGAGCAGGAGACACACGCGGCTGGGGAAAAGAAGGTCACGGTATTACATCTCCACATTCAGCAGCAGAACAGGGCAGACTGTGTGTGATGCTGGAATCTGTCAGATCTCCCGGCCCGGCCTCACTCTCTGTGTGTCCTGCTTGAAATTTCTGTTTGATTCTTCGCCGGGGAGAGGAGGCAGTCATTAATCCACCGCAATATCTTCCATGTCCTTTGGTGCTGAGGGAATCCTTTACCGCATCCCTCCTCCGAAGTTATGTAAATCAAAATGTGCATCAAAAGCCATTTGCCACATTAAGCACAGCCCCGCGAATATGTGTGTACATGCAAGCAACCTTGACAAGCCTAAGACTCCCCGTTGTATTTCAAATTCCCTCACCTCATTTAGAAATCAACCGTGCTTAAAAAACTGAAGACATAATCAAGCAGTTTGCTTTGAAAATCAATGGATCCGACTTGTTTACTTATGAATAAGAGAAATGTGCTATTTGCGTCCATCAGAGATTCTCCGTTTGATATTTTCCCCGTCTTGAGTTATACAAGAGAAAACAATCATACATTATTCAAACTACATGACTTTAAGCCGTGTTGCTGTACTGTACGTTTGGCTCATCTGATGATCGTGTCAAATAAGCGCGAAAAGAGCAGCAAGGTGCTTTTCGATTCCATCAGATCGGAGTGGGTTCTTGGATTGAGATCTGTTCGTGGGAATAAAAAGTTTTCCCGACATTGACCTTCTGTAAAGTGTCAGAACGTGTCTGAGGCTCCAGCTGACACACAACTCCCAACAAACATAACAACACGTGTGGATTCTATTACAACTTGAGTTGACTTGTGCTTTCTCTCATCTTTATGTTGCTGCTCACGACACGTTGATAATGATGTTTTTCTTTCCAGTAATAGCAGAGAACATGTCTGAGTCTGAAGAAGTTGTTATTATATGACATATAAATACACTATGGGTACTTTTAAGAATTAATTAATGTTTTGATTCATATTGTATAACTGCTTTTTTAATTAAATTTGTCAGTAAGTTTAGATTATATATATAGTTCAGAAAGTGCTTTATGACAAGTTAAGACCAGACATGTAAGAGCCTCATACCAAACTAACTCAAAGTTTTAAAATAAATTGAAAGAATCAGCCAACCAGAGAAGAGCAGGTCAAGAATTCCATAATGTAGGTGCTGTGGCCTTAATGATGAGTAAGGGTGTAGTACATAGGTTCTCACTCCAACATACAGGTGCTTTATGGTGCACTGCATGTTGGAGTGAGAACCGTAATATTACACAATCATTTGTTGTCATTGGCACACTCACAATCATTTATAATTCCTGGGCCAGTTGTTTGATGACCGTCCGAATGTGATAATCTGATCCACAGTCTGGAACGTGAAGAGTTAAATTTCCATGAGTTGTTTTATGACACAATTCCTTGACCTTTCTCTGACCTTTGCCCTTCAGGTCAAAGAGACTTCAAGTGAAGTCGCAAATAATTCATGTTGAGGTTGTTTTGAGGAATTGTCGAGTAAAGAGGACAAACCGGCCACAGCTGTAATGTTTCCACAAGTAGCATCCAAGAGGGACAGGAGACCGTTCTGTATGTGGCCATCCAGGTCACTGGCTGAATTATTTACTGAGGCCATGTTTATTTTTTAATGGATGAAGGCTACATTTGTGGAAAGGAGGAGGAGTCACGAGGACATGATGATGTTGGAGGAGGGGAAACAAAGCACACGCCTCTCACACCCAAGACCGGGGTTCACATCCATAGATGGTTTGGTATAGAAAACAGCTGGATATATATTATCATAACTTCATCCCTGCTGTTATTGTCACTACAACAACCAGTCCAACATTCTCTATGAAAACTTTATTGATTTGTTCAGAATCAACATAATTGTGAGTTGGCAAATATGTCAATCAACAGCATATCCTTGTTAAGCCGATTGAAAGTATAATAAAGTAGCAATTTACTTCCTTTCAATACCTTTTTACCTGAAGCTGATTAGTCACTGAAATTAGTTTTGTGTCTGTGACAATTTGATGGATTGGTTTGTTAAGAAAGCCTCTTCGTGTTAGCGTCTTGTTTCCTACCTTGTCGTCTTCTAACAAGAAAACTTAACCAAGCAGTTTTTTAGCCTAAATCAGAACAAAATATTTGAAAATGAACTGTGTCACAAAAAGCACAGAAAAACAAAAGGATTGTTGTGGAAAGATAATGACAAACAAGGAGTTGGAGGATTTGTTAGACAATGTTTTTTAGATTATTGATTCGGCAAGGCGTGCAGCGATGACAGCTTGTCTGTCTCCTCCATGTAAAGATAAGATAGAGACAGAGGGCATTCAAAAGGCATTTCCCTAAAAGGATATCTGCTAATGCTCAAATGGATTCCTGCGCGGGAGCAGATTAAAGTGGAGGTGGTGCGCCTGCAAGAAGTGATATATACAAAGGAGACACAACAGGAGAATAGATTGCTGTCACAGTTGGTAATTTCACGGCTTGATTGATTGCTGGCATATTGTATTGCTCACACTGAGGTGATTAATCTGTCTTTGTGTAGTTCAGAACCTCTCCGGGTCCCACTTGTTTGCGGTGGCAGCGACGCAATTGTGTGTCACTTTACCTCCGATTCCATTATTCTTTTCCTAATTTCTCTTTAAATACCCTTGTCTTTGCTAATTTTTATGAATGTGCCCGCACACCTCTGTGAGCGAGCGAGGGAGGGAGGGAGGGAGTGAGTGAGACGTCTGTCCTTGCATTGTTTACTTAGCTTTACATTTATGCACGGGCTGGCGGTCCTTCATTCCACACTGATAAAAACCATTTCAAACTTCACAGTCAGAAAATGAAACCTGTCAAAAACGTGCACAATTGAAATTTGTTAAATTAATGAGATGAAAAGAATATGAAAGGGCAGCAGCAGGTAGACCAGATGACGGGGTCAGTGGGAGACACCATAAAACTGATTATGATTGATGATGACAGATCGGAACATTTGTGCAGGCAGGGGACACCTAATTGGAAAATTAGTCACCACGGTTAAATCATTTGTAGCCCACAAACAATATGCGTACATCTATATTAGAGAGCTTTAATATTTTCTTTAGATATTTAATTCTTATGGTATCGCCCCAATTTTTTCTATAAAAGTGATAATAGTAGTATATAGATGTGAGAGCGGCCTAGTCGAACTGGAAAGCGTGCACTATACAATCAGTAATTACACCCACTCGTAAACTGGGAGAAATGTTTTAAGATGTAGATTGAGTGTTCACCACACGACTTCCACAGCTTTTTAATTTTTCTTGCAGAACATCCGTGCAATAATGTGCAGGTCAGAGCACATTTTCATATATAACTCAGTTCAAGATATTCCAACAGCAAGGCATGATATTGAGAATTCCTCCCTAGGATTGTAAAGTTCAAAAAATAATTGGACACTCAGGCGAGTCATTTAGCTTAATCGGTTTCCTGTGGAAATTCCGACACGCCGCATGTAGCCGTGTCTCTCCACTGCTGGAGCTACTGGGAACAGAGGAGCAGAGGAACGTTTCTTCTTTCCATTACACTCACACATTTGTTCTAATAATAAGAATCACCATTTTTAATCATAATTATAATATGTTCTTTATATTTGTAAAACCACAAGCTAACAGATTTATAAAAAAAAAGGTATGTGGTTAAAAAAGACTGTAGATCAAACTAATGAGAAGCACATTTCTCAAAATTAGGGATCAAAGTCCGGTCATTTCAAATGTATTACAATATTTAAAAAAAAAAGTGCGCTATGGACAAGAGACCTGGAGACATGGATGTAAAAATAGACTTGAATGAAATTATTTCTCTCACGCAGCCGTGCAGCCACGGGGCCATTAAGATAGACTTGGCTTAATTTCGAGATCATTTGTAATTCCCACACGGCAACACATGGTTAAGTGTCTTGGTGGGACTTGGATGCCCCGAGCATGTCCTCGCCATGTCTGGCAGAATGTCAGGATCAGAGCCATAGACAGCCGTATGCAAATATGAATTCAAAAGGGCTTGTAATCCCCTGAAGAGACCAGCCCATCCAGAAATGAGCTAACACATCAGCCACTCCTCAAGTCTGCGGCAAAACATACGGCTGCATACAGAGGGGCGCAAAATCTGTAGATTAAATTATATTAATTTAAAGTTGGAAACCCCTCATATAGGATTTTTCCAATTTGCAATTATGTGAAAGTAGTAATACTACTGTAGGATACAGAGCAGCCACTCAGTGTGTGCACAGCGATGCACTGTAGAAAAATAAAAAGGACAAGGAGGTCTGAATGTGGTTTCTACATTTGCAGAACAACGTGCAGTTTACAAGCCAGAGAGGTTGTGAGCAATATGAACAAATAGACCGGGAGCCAATGTTTATTATAATTAATCCATAAGTAAATCATCCAAAGTCAATTGAATTGTACCTTTACACATATACATTTACAGCAAAGAGTTTAGGCTTTCATTGGCTATTTAGGTTGTCAGTTTGAATCTGTGACCTCAACACGTTACAGGAGAACTGTTACGAGAATCACCGGCAGTTGGATCTTTATTGGAGCCGAGGCTATGATCCCTCAAACGTGAAGTGTGTGCGTGCACGTGTGTGTGTGTGTGTGTGTGCACGTGTGTGTGTGTGTGTGTGTGTGTGTCTGCGTGTGCTTGACAGGATAAAATAGAGAAAGAACTAGAACGGCTTGTTGTGGCCAACCTGGAGTCGGCATCAGCAGCTTGCTGAAGAGGAGGCCCGTTGTGCAGCCGACCCAATGGACATACATCAAAGGCGCACGTGTTGGTGTTTTGTTGGTGTGTTCGGTCTGGATGAAAAACAATCTGGAGGTTATCAGCTCAGCACTTCTCAGCAACAAAGAAGAAGGCGAGAGGATGCAGGCTCTCTCTCTCTCCCTCTCTCTATCACTCGCTCTCTAAGTCCAACAGCAGCTGAACAAATGTTATCTCAGCGAGCTGCGATCCTTAATTCCCCCTAAACCTAACCAAGTAAGAGCCGCCGGAATGATGGAAGGGAAGTGATGATAATGATATGATAATATGAGTAATATATGACCCAAGTACAGGAGCAGAGTGTATTAAACCTGCTTTAATGTAGTACCGACCATCTGCTGGGTGAAAAACCAGGAGAGTTGGGTTTTTTTCTTGCCTGGAAAAGAACCTCTGAACGTCTGCAGAGGCCAAATCAGCAGCACCTCTCTCTTCAGGAGTGGTCAGATTAAGCAACTGGAGCATTAGCTGGAATTTAATGGAATTTGCTGCAACATTAATCAACCTTATCCCAACTGACTCTCCAAACAGTTTGAAACAAATGTACCAAGCAAACACAGGAACACACTTCACTGTGGTTAATCTGGAGGAAATAGGATTATGTTTGTTTATTAAAAATCTAATGATTCATGTTGAATATATCAGCAAAATGCTATTTTTCGGGACATTTTTTCAAACCTTCAACCAATATGACAGGTATGAACGGTTCACTGGACCATGTTCTGCACCGATGGACCAAAATTTAGACCAAACAAAAAAAGGTGTTATCTGTCAGTATCAAACTGAACCATGGTCTATTCGTATGCTGTGTGGAAAAAGTTTCTAGGGGGGCTAGATCTGAATTTCGGACCAATTGCAGGAATTAGAGATTATTTATGAAATGTAACAATAGAAGAAGAAAAAGAAACAATACAGAGTTGACCAGACTCGCAGAATTTCTCGTTGTTTTTATTTCCAACATTCTAAGGTTTAAACGACGAGGACGTTCATGAGGAACTCGTGAACTAGTGTTGAGTTTTGCGCCTCAAGTTGGTGATGCCAGCTTTGCCATTCATTTTCTGCCTTCTGGTTTTCACTGAGGATGTGGGTGAGAGGAGGATGCTCGGCAAAGCTAATTTCCATCATGGACAATCCCCAACACGACACTGTGGAGGCCCTGAGCAGCTCTTTCAGCAGCACACTCCTGCACCCACACTGTAAAAAGAAACACTTCCGCAGGTCCTTCATTCCCACGGCCGACTCCACAACAGCTTCCATGATATTACAGAAATACTGTACAACAGGAGCACGATTTAGCCTGAAGCAACTCAGAAGACTTGGTCCAAGTTCGGAAACTATTGTGGTTAAACTTTGCAGCCAAACCATTTGTTTACTGTTTAAAACTGAAAAGTAAAAAGAAATGTAAGGTGAGAGAGGAGGACACAAAGGCTCACCTCTAGATTCATCCATCCACGCAGCCGTGCATCCATTATCTATACCACTTGTCCTTTGAGGGTCGGGGGGGGGCTGTTGCCAATCCCAACTTGAAGCAACGATCCACAAACAACTCAAAGGCATTTATTATACATCAGAGCTTCATATGGGTGTCGTCCTGCTGTTTGCCCCTAGAACTCAGAACTAGAACTGTCTTAATGTCTTTCATGTCATTCATGTCATTAGCAGTGTCACTATGGAAATGACCTAACTGTGGGTAAGAGGGCGAGTAACCTCCCTGTCCAACCAGTCACGGCTGTGGCTCATGCTGGTTTCCTAATATGTTTTTAAAAAAATTACACTGAAAATCTCCAGGGAACCCAATTCACTGTGTTATAGCTGAAGGCTACACCACCCACCGGCCCCCCGTGTGCCTAACCTTTCTTGTAGTGTTCTATGTTTTTTTTTTGGTACATGCTAAGCAGGATGCGGTCTCCTATGTGGGATTCGGCTCCAGCTGCTAGAGGCGTTGCCCACCCTTGTTCCCACTTCCTGTCTGAGCCGTGGATCCCGAGTGGAGCGGCACCCGGTCCAGCTCTCCGAACGAGCAGATGCTAGCTGGGGGCTGAGGTTTGAAAAAGCTTGGCCAGCGTGTCTTTTAAGATGGCTGCTATCCTCATTTCACCAGTAGGCCTCTTGTTTGTCTGATAGATGTAAATTGTTGAATTAACTCCAAACTTTGTTGTCAGAGAATTGTTTCGCTCTTAAGGTACTTCTATAATATTGTAGGGCTAAAGGTCTCTGTAGTGTTCAGCCAGTCCTAACTTCACCTGACACACTGAGCATCATCAAACTTCTTCTACACAGCACATCTGGATCTGCCAAACCTTCTTCCAGCAACTAACCCTAACTGCAAGTAACTTTTGTTTTATTAAATGTTTTTGATTCTTTTATAGCTCTTATTTTTTTGTTTACTTTATATTTTTAACATCTGTTATTTTATTGCTTCTGTTACCCCCAATGAGCTGGGTGGTAACAAATGACCAAATTAAACCAATTACCTAAAATTAGGTGAAAACAAAAACAAATGTCCCACTAGAGACCATCCTGTGACGGGATCACACCCACTGTGATGCCAGTAAACACGTTGACGACCTGACCCACGAGTATTAAATAGTCATTACTAGAACATTGCATGACTACACAGTACTTACGTGTGGGATTGAACCTTGTTCTTCTTTCTTATCTCAAACAGACACCTCCAAGGATTTGTGACTTTGAGGTTGTGACGCTACAAATATCATTTCATATCGTAGTGAAAAATCTATCCACAGACAGACAGACACAGACAGACAGACAGACAGAGGATAACCTCTTCTTAGAGTTCTCACATCTGCCTCTGTACTCGCTCCTTCTGCAGCAGTTGCAGTGGTGTTTTTGGAATCTTCCAAATCTTCTGAAGTCATAAAACTGCTTTGAAGGTATTTTTGTGATGAAGGAGAAAAAATGCAGCAGCGTCAAAGTGGGCATGATGTGATGCTGCAGGACTTGACCACATGCATCGGGAGAAATCTGCCAGACCCGCACTTTCCTCCTTGTTACTTACCCCTGACCTGCTCTTAAAAAAAATACAGTCAGCAGCATTGCACCCCCTCTAATGATGTGAAATCACAGTGCTTTTCTGCATAATGCCTTCAGTGTTGGGAGAGACCATCAAGCACCACGGATATCCAGGGACATTTTAGGCAGATGGTGATATTCTACTTCACTTAGCAGAGAAAAGGAGAAGGCACATTTTTCACTCTTCAAAAAAACAGACCATTGAATGTGTTCATATTTGAAATAGAAGGTCATGAATTTGCCTAATTTGTTGTTGATTTTATATCGCGCAGTATGTGGAAGATTGTGAATGGCTTTGATAGATATTTGTCTGGGCTCTATGTATTCCATCATATTCCCGAGAGCAGGGATCTTTAAGCTCTTTAGAAAGAAATGGTGAGCGGGGCTGTTTGAAAACTCATATTCGTGTTTCTTCTGCTCATTTCATTCAGCCGTTTACCTCATTCTCTCCAAAGCCCAAAAAACAAAACAATTTCATTTCAAATTTAAATTGAGGTGCAATTAAATGCAAAGAGAGTAAGGCAAATGGGATTTTTATGCATTACAGACGTTACTATGTCATTGCAAAGACAAAGAAGTGAATGTGACATAAAATGTGATCAGGAACTTGTAATTAGATTTTACTTTGAAAGTAAACTAGAAATTACCATGAACAAAGGATTTCGTATTATTATTTGTGTTGGTAATTCATGTTAATGACTTTGGTGATGCCCAAACTTTTTTGTGAATGTTTTTAGGTTATTTTTCCTGTGAAATCTTGAACAGACATTTGTCTCCAGACGGTTTAAACATAATACCAAATGGATATCCACATGTAAAGAGCGGATATGGATTTTAGCGGGGTTAATTCCAATACTGATCTTGATGATTAAAAGTTTCTGACTTTGCAATATTTAAAATGATCAAACCCTCATGACAAATACATTACGTCTTAACAAGGATTAATGTTCTAGAGTTTATCAAAACACTTTACTTTAAATAACTATAAATACTAAGAAAACACACGTTTCTCACTGTATGTCCACACTGGAGGAATCTCAGTCGCACTTTCGTAGTCGTCCATCTCAGGTACATCTGATCTATCAGGTACAGTTCTATTTTAAACAATCCAGCTTCAGCTCCGATTTAAACTTGTGCTGGATGTGCAGAAACCTTCACAAAGCATATTTTTACACCCGTGCTGCTATTCCTATGCGTGTGTGTGTTTGGCGGTGACCTCCACTCGATACTGTGCCTGAATGCATCCTGTGCAGACAGCTGCTCTGCTAACCTGCTGCTCACACTGCAGCTCCTGTAGACACAGCACTACTGGTGTTAACAGCAACAGAAGAGCTTCAGCTCACAAGTTCACCATTTCACTGGTGAAAGCATGATTCATATAAACAAGATATTTGCATACAAAATGTCAAGAGTTATGATTTAATTAAGAGTCCAGAATGCCAGTTAATTCACTATGTCTACAAACGATACACAACATTTATCAGATTATTTGCTTGGCTGCAGGGATGAGCGGTGTAAAATCTGGATCCAGATTCCAAGTTTGCGGAGCATTAATATGAATCAGGCAGTCTGGTGGTGTTGGCCAGCAGCTGCTTGGGGCCCCGAGTGCGCTCCCAAGAAGCACCTCGGCCCCCAACAAGTGCAAGCTGCAGTGAGATGCATCATGGTGACTTTTAATTTCCCTCTTAGCCACTCCATATTTTCAGCAGGCCAGGGAGGGCGGGAGGAAAGAGATCCCCCAGATTATTTCCATCTTTAATTTTCTTATCTGGTGGTGTTCTTTCCTTCTGCCGCTCCCCCCGCAGGCGAAAGCCTTTTACTCCCTGGGTGTGCCGCCAATCTAGAAATTGAATTTTCGACGGGAGGAAATTAGAAATGAGGGCATTTTCATTTCAATTCATCCCGCCGATGAGACAATTTGGATGTGCGGTCCTGCAACGCTAACATATGGAAGTCCCACGCATTTGATACCCTTCACCCGACGACCTTGTCACACATAACCCACTGCCTCCCTTTTAAACTCATGTACCAGCATCCCCCCCCCCCCCCCCCCCCCCCCGTCTGCTTCCCCCGCCCCTTTAAAGAGCTCTACATCTTGAAAACAGTCAATTTCCCAGCCAAAGTGTGCCACCTGCTTTTGGCAGCTGGAAGCCCTGGCAAATGTAGATAAATGAACAGAACCACCTGAGGGATTTTATGAATCTGCTGCTGCTTGGCAGATTTATTTGCTCGCCGCCACAGAGAGCTGCACTGGTAAGCACTGATTACGGTCTACAGCACCACGGCCCCTGCCCGCTCGCCTGTCCCGGCCTCCGTGTGTGCGCCCGGAGAAGCACCGAGAGGTTGTTGACCTGTAATTCATCAGTATTTTTAAATTGTAAACAGCCGCCTTGTGTTGCTATGTGTCTTCCTCCGCCGCATCATTACAGCTCGGGAACAGATCGGGTGGTGCCCTTGGGAGGCTGTGAATATATTTGTTTAGTGCCTGATCTAATCTTACACCATTATGCAGACGGGTATTTTATCTTATAGAAATGTAATTAGATCTTCATCAAATGCATCGCAGTTTTGTATCATACAGTATGTAGCTGTGCAGTCTATTGATTCAGGCAGCAGCGCTTTAGCTGCTCTGTTCTGCTCTTAGCTTTCTCTTTAATATTTACTCGAATTCGAACCTGGACTAAGGATCTACACGTCTCATCTTACTTCTCTTTCTAAGTATTAAATATTTGACAGATAGACATGTTCAATACGTAAATAAGTAGCATGCGCGTTTATTGGTTTAGTTAAAAACCAGATGACAGCTTGTTGTGTAACTGCACCATCTGCGTCTGTGGCAACCCGCAGCCCTGTGTCTTGAACATCTTTTAATATAACATTTTCTTCCACTCACATTTTATTTTGTTTCTCTCTATTTAACGAGACAGGTGCATGTGGTAAACTAAATCCTACAACTTGTTTAAATGTGATTTTTGGGTTTTATGTTTATGATTTACACCGAATTGCACACACTCTTTAATATCAGTACTAATAAGAAAGATTTTTTCTTATCACAAGCTTCAAATCATTCTCTGAAAAATCAGAAAGGGGGTAAAAAAAACTGCTGGATCTGCCCCCTGATCCGAATACACAATAAAACTGAAAGTGTTCATCCCTGACTCACACCACATCCGTCCACAAGGTTTCATGATTGTCCCTCCAGTAGTTTTTGCGTAACCCTGCTAACTAACAGACGAACACAGATGAAAACACAACTTCTGAGCGAAGGTAATTAGTTTGGTAAAATGACAGTGCTCACTATCTATGTGTGTTTGCTCTCTAAACAAACCCAATAACAACAATTCCACAGTAATTAAATCCCCCTCTAATGACCTGCATTATTCCTGTTGTTTAGTGGAGACCTCTCTGCATCTGATTTCTGTTGCACCTGAATACAACTTCATGCATTCTCTATGGAGACGTTTCCTTTAAGCAGAGTAACTTTTAAAGAAAGTTCGCTCGCTGACACACACTCATGGCTCTGACTCCACTTGTGAGAAATATTACACTGAACTTGGAACAAAGGCTTTAGAGAAGCTGAGCCGAGAAGTCGTCTCAGGGAGTGAATCAGGTCATTTTAGGCTTTGCTACTGATCTTCATATTTTTCCCTGTGATGCCGATCGTAATGTCTGATGCGGTTGATGCAGAAAAGAAACAAGCAGATGTTTTTGAAGTTGGGCTTTGAAAGTCAATTCAAGCAGCTCGGAAGAGATTCATACTTTTCCATTGAGCCTTCAAGTACCTGTAATTGTGTACATTGATCACATCATTCATCCTCATCGTGTCAAAGTAAATTTTTAGAGGGCTTTAAACAAACAGGCTCAAAGTTGTTTTTATGGACTAATTCATAGAAAAAGAAAAAAACAAGATATCCTATGAACATCTCACTAATTTAAATAAGTTTGCCTGTGCACTCATCTCTCAATCTGGGGTTTTCTGCAGCTGTAAACGCAGATGTGTGCAAGTGGAATTAAAAGCCCTAGTCAACAAGAGGGAGTTTGCACGCACAACAGTTAAGTAAGGGGGGCATAGACATTGACAGGAGAGAAAAGAGAAAATGGATTCCTGGACTGAGAATGTCTTTTCATTAAAAGTAGTTCTATTAACAAACAAACCCAAAGAAGTATTATGTTTGGAGTTTTTAATTTAGGAGATGATGTGTGGGTACACGGGGGGGGGGAGGAGGAAAACCAAACAGTGGATCACACAATATCCACGTTCTCACACAAAACACAACTTTCCAAATTGTTTGAAGTATCTTCAAGTTGTTTGCAGATTTATATTGTGTAGATACGATCGGATACTAGACTGGGACCATGTGCACATGTTCTCCAGTTTCTCCTTTAGATGAACTTCAACAGAATACAGTGGTTTACAACAACAGTGGACACACTTAGATGGGAAGGGGTCTGATTTAATAATCAGTGGTCATCAAGACTAGAAAACGACTGTGTAAATACAGACCATTTAACATCTTGCATTACATCCCGTGCCTTTCCTTCCTGCCCTCACTACTTTACTATCCAACTATGGATGTTTGCTTTTTTTAAGTCACACTCTCGACGTCCATCCTGTTGTGGGGAAAATATTGTTCTTGTGTGTAAAACCCTAATTGGTGTCACAGACTTCATGCTAAACCCACAAACCTTGAGGGCTGGTTTTGCAATTAGTAGCCAACCCAGCAGTGGAGAGATAGATGCTTTTTTTCATTGCATGCATTATTGAAAAGTCCCTTGGCAATTCCATGGCATTTGTATTTAGTGTACATTTTTTTATATAATTTGTTGCACTAGTATGTGTGTTGGTTTGTCGCAGCACAGCTTTATTCTGTGCAAATGCATTGCACCCCAGTTATACCCACATGGAAGTAACAGAATTGAACTCAACAGGGCTGTATGTATTTTTCTATACGCTAGAAATTAACCAACATAATTTCTCCTCTTATCCTTAATCTGCAGAATTTAAGCAAGTCGAGTCCATTCCCATATTGGCAGAGCTCACCCCTGGGATGACATTTAATATGGTTATTAATTAATGGTATATTGAAGCAGCTAAACCAGACACTAGCTGAAGGAAGGCCAGACACACGGTGGCTGTGGAAAACCTCCTGTTTCACATTCAGCGACCACTTGTTCCTGCGTTCACACAGGGCGAGAGTGGACCGAGTCATTATGTTCGAAAACATAATTGTACCTGTTAACCTGCAGAGTGTATCAACGTGTTAGTGCTAACTGAGTTTCCATATTCTGTTTTCCAGACGGCTGAAGCTGAACGGCACTCTAATCCACGCCGGTAACTACGGGATCACAACATATAGTCATTAATAATTCACTTTGGTTTCTTTACCATAATTGATTGAGACAAGTCTTTTTGCTACAAACACAATTGTGCTTCTTCAAAAGGTCTCATTGCAGTCTTAGCATAAACTTGAATTCTTCTTCTTTTCTTTTGCTTTTATTACAGTCAAAATGTGACAAAATTTGTTGTGAACGTTTCTCAAGTCGTACTGTAACGTGGGGGGGGGGATGAATCTACTTGGGCAGTAAAAAAAAATGAAAAGCTAGACTGAGTGCTTTTGCAAAAAACATGCATTGCTCACACAACAACGCTCACATAAATGAAAGAACACGATAGCTCTCTGTCTGAAATGGTAATAAATGGCACATGGAATTTCCTGATGTGAGAGTCCTGCTGCCGACCTTCAGCGGAGCCATTAACTCTGTGGCAGACAGGGCGACCCACAGAGACACCAGTCTTCTCACCATTTCTGTAATTTCCCATTCGTTGGTGCACATTGGTTTTCACGTTTTTTGGGGTAATGGTAATTAGTTGTTAATCAGCAGCATGTATTTCGAGTAGAGCACAGACGTCTCCTCTTTAGTGTCACTGGTGCATCCGCTGAGGCTGAGGCTGTAACTTCTGTTCCTCTCTGCAGTAACACAACCACTTCCATTAGATTACAACAGGATTTCTTACTTTAGCAATTTTGTTTTGTTTATTGGTACTTTACATGGGTGTTTGGCCTTCGGCGTGCGGAGCGTGATTCTAAAAGGCTGCTTTCACATTCATCAGCTGCGTCGGGGGGGGGGCGGTTGTTCTCTGTGCTCACTCAAAGGAAAGCTCTGCATGCTTTTCACACTGACGACTACAGGATGTTCCTGCCGCTCACTCAGTGTAGACGATAGGTCAAGTAGAAACATGGTTGAAGTGGCTCTTGAAGTCGTCCTTTCATTGTACTCCAGAATTGTAGAGATGACGTGCACACGTTGTACGGTGCATCGCAGTCGCATATTCCTCAGTTTCCATATGATAACTCGGTGGCTAACCTTTCATTGCTCTAACTGTGAATATAAGATTTGCTAAATAGAAAAGGAAAGACCTTGGTGCCCAGTTACCATGGAGATACATGTACAAATTTAGTTTCCCATGACATTTATCAGGACACAGGGTATGATGAGACTTTCCCCTTGTGCAATAATCAAAGCCAAGTTTGTACAGACTTAGCAATGTTTGCCGCGGATAACATATATCCACATATAGTATTGAAGTTATCCTTCAAAATGTTTACCCTCATCAATGCTGCTAAAAACTTTAATCTTGATGATGTTTTCCTGCAACTGGCATCTATTGCACTTCAGTCCGTCCTGGGAGAAGTATCCCTCACATGTGGCTCTCTCTGAGGTTTCTACGTATTATTACCCTGTTAAAGGGTTTTTAGTCGTTTTTCTTTACTCTTGTTGAGGGTTAAGGACAGAGGATGTCACACCATGTTAAAGCCCTATGAGACGAATTGTGATTTGTGAATATGGGCTATACAAATAAAATTTGATTGATTGATTGATTGATTGATAACATCAGGCAGGGCCCTGTCATGAAATCTCTGCCACCGAAAATCCATCGATATGACCAACAACTCCATCAGGGAGGCCAACGCTGAGATCCTCCGGTGAAGCCTGTCCATCATCAGGCTGATCCTCCTACAGGAGAGAGTGCAGCTCGGAGGGAACAACGAACAAAGTTAGATGAAGAGTGGAAGTTGAAGAAAGACCTCTTTAGGACACAATGCACAGTGCAACGCAACTTTCTGTATCACAACCTCAAGAACACGGACGAGGAAAAACCCTGTGGAGCTTCAGCACAGGTCTAATAGGAGATCGCTCACTGTCCAATCCTACTGAGGCTCTGAGGTTTTGAAATATGGGAAGCGGTGCCCAAATATCCTGAAAAATTAAAGACATGCTACTGAATAGTTAAGGCCGCTGCGGACAGGTCTACACCGCTATCTTTAAAAAAAGTGCTCAGGAAGCTTTGACTCCAAGCTGACTTTACACACTCAGGGACACACTGCAGGGTGTGAAGCAGAACCTATGGAACTACAATCAGAACTATTTTTAGGATTTGAAATTGAGTAAGAATCCCCGTCACAAACCGGATTTGAAGTATCGCTGCTATTGTCAGATCAATGCAGAACTCATTTTCCCTTCAGTCACCAACGCTGCTTGATTAAAAAACACTTGAGCATCAAGTACATTAAAGTATTAGATGTCAGTTGGAGGCCTCGCACAATAGGGAAGGGAAATAGAGCAAACGTGAGTCAGTCTCAGCTGTCCATTATGACATTGTTGTAGCATCAAATGAACGGAAAAATGAACTTGCAATACACATTTTTTTTTTAGATAAATCTTTTTGACAGTATCCTACCAACAGGGGGCGATAGAGAGGCAATGGCTTCATTATTGGGAGCACTCATGTACTCCATCTTTGTATAAAGTCTGTACTTTAGACCTTGTGCTGAGGTTGTTAATAAAGAGCCCACAGTTCAATGTCCACACACACACCTTTGCCCTTTGCCTCCGCTGCCAGCTCAATGAACGTATGCATCTTTTCAAATGTCTCCTCTCATGGGGCCTCGCGTCAAACAATGAGCTGCACACAATCCACCGGCCCAAGACTTCAATTAGCATAAAGTGGAAAACCAATTACTTCCTCGAGTATTTTCTACTTCAGTTTACAAATCTTTTCTTTTTCATACAGGAAAAATACATTTCAAAGATAGAATCGGTGTATTGTTTAGTGGCCAAAAGCAGCCAGTCAAGTGTTGCATCATTTCCAGGGAGGAGATTTTGTCTGTTTTGTTCAGCGGGAAATCACGACCACCAGTAATAAGGACGAGGGCCGATAACAAGAGAAGATATTGCTGCTCTTGACGTTGCAGTGGTTAACAGTTTGCTGAATGCTGTAGCCTCGTTCGACACACAGGTAGCTGTTGCTTTTAAGAGAATGCTCCCCAGTGTGGATCAATCTGAAAACGTTGGGCTTGCTGGTCTTAGATGCCCCTGTTACTCCAAATACCCACGACAACTACCACACTTACACTCTGTGGCACCCTCAGTCTCTTTATACTTTCACACCAAGTCAACTGTGGGCGTAATTAAGGTAATTGGGAAGTAACTATGGTGCTGAGAACCTGCACATAAAACATAAGCCAGTTAGGCTTAGACGGCAAAATGATATGGCCATAAAAGCCCAAAAGTAAAAGTGCACGCTCCTGTAAATTTTAATTCAGAGATGACACAATAATGTGATCAGCATAATGGTCCGCTGCAAAATATAGTGGGAAATGAAAACCACCCAATGGGAGGAAAGGATAGTTTGCGGCATTGTTGTTGGGTCCATACAAACATTACAGACATTATACCATAAAGTAAATTTCTACATCTGTTTTTTCCCAAATAGGCATAGCAAATTTCTGAAGATGAAAAACCAGTTAAACAATAAAAAGGAAAAGCTAAAGCTGGTTGAAGATTTTCTATTTATTTGCCCATTTAAACTCCAGACTGAATTCTGGCCATGGAGTAGCAGTCAGTTATGACTTATGAATTTATGACTATAGTAAAAAGTCGCAGTTATAATTATCGGCTGATTTTCATAGTGTGCAAAATACTAGATATTTCCTTATCAGGTGATTAGCACATAGAAGTAATATGAATACCCTCAGAACGATGGAAATAGTGTTGATCAGTGTGTCTCTTATTCTTCGTCTTTACGCAGTTACAACAACCGGGAAGCTAAGATAAACCTGCTTCTCTGTTCCACAGTGTTGTCACACAGAAACGTATGTAGATGCGTATATTCACTCTTTAAGACCACTTGAATAATCTAATGCCCCCATGGAGAAGATAATTGCTCGCTACGGCACAAATAAAAGCTCATTGCTTCAGTCTAGCACACAATATTTTCCTCATCAACGTGATGAATCTGCTTCATAACTCTTTGCTCTCAGGTGCTGCTACGAAAACACAAACCTCCTCTTTGTCCTTGAGGAGCAATAATTCTATAAAGTGGCCAAATGCATGTATAGCAACACATGAGGATAAGGGAAGAAGCCAGTCAGATTTGAATCTGTATTTGGTGTTAGGGGAAAACTCAGATATATGTGGTCTGATGGGTTTCATCTACGTCACATCATGGTAGGAAGTTTATTATTCAAAGTACAGCTATGTACGTAGGTGTTGTAATTAAAGGTTGTGCCGTAATGGCTTTTGACATAGACTTAATGAACAGCCACAATCTATTAAAAAAAGTTAGTCCAAAAATTGTCCTTTAACAAATGTAATCAATGCAAAATACTTTCTAAATACTTTAGAAAAATTACGTTTTTAATTCTTCTGTCATCTCAAGTGTCTCCATTGTCTGGTCGGCTCTAAAATTCTATAGATGTTAAAACATCACAAATCAGGTAAAAGAAAATATCCTCAACAAAGAATCCAAAAGTTAGAAAATGATTATGAGGATTGCACACAATAACCTTTGCACATAATAACTTAAGAGTTCTGTAAAACCATGAATCTTCTAGTTACCATATTTTGAAATGTACTTGTTTGCAGTCTGACAATATAAACTTACTTCCACCAAAGCCTCACTATCAACTTCGTCTCAACTAAAAAGTTGTACGATCTCCAGCTACTTGGCAACAGAACTATTTCTAATAAAAGTCAGCGCGACTGAAAATCTGTCTGTAATTTTAGGCCAAGAGAAACTTCAATGCGTCAGTAACGTGTGTTCTGTAGGAACAAAGAGAACAGTCTGCTGTTGTGTAAAACTTTTTGGATTCTAATGAAAGGCCATTGTTTTCAACCACTCT
The DNA here is from genome assembly GCF_947347685.1 of Pleuronectes platessa. Taxonomy (NCBI): domain Eukaryota; kingdom Metazoa; phylum Chordata; class Actinopteri; order Pleuronectiformes; family Pleuronectidae; genus Pleuronectes; species Pleuronectes platessa. The sequence continues at coordinate 24,645,811 of NC_070626.1, forward strand.
CGGTGAAAAGTAAATCGTTATTTGTCTTTTATCCCAAATTGTTGTCGTACATTTTATATGGATAGAAGTCAATTTTCGTTTATAGGTGTGCTTTATATGCATTGACCTGTACTGTAACACTGCTTGAGTCTATCATCTACTCATATTTTAACTAAGTCAGCAACAAAACCAGAAGCTCTGAGCATCTGAGGCCACAAGTGACCATCTATCACTTCTGATCTCCTCACACACATTTATAGATTCTTTCCTTTTGATGACTCAGTTGCCCTATCACCCCTGTGCTGCCGCTTTGTGGCTGTTTCGGGGTCTTTGTTTCCAAGTCATGGCCATTGCTCTGTTTTCACATCTATTTTTACCTATTACAATAGACAATTATTCATACGGTTCAGTGAAATGTGAGCAACTACGTAGCCTTGAGAGGGAGGAAAGTTATCCAAAGACAAAACACGACCCTGAAAATTCAGAAGCATGAAAACCAGCTCGGTAATTAGATACTAAATTAGTCCACGTGGGCCAATTAGGCAAGACAAGACATGGGGTGCTCTGTAATGCTTTGTCAACAGAAATGAAACCAGTACAAGGAGACAGACGGGTTGAGCAGGAACAAGTCGGAATGAGAGACAGAGAAAAAGGGAGGGGGCCACGAGAGCATGTACCCTGATTAAAGGGGAGGAAAGGATCAAAGAGATTTTATTTGGCATGTGTGTGAAGATTAAACAAACCTTTGGAAGAAAAAAGGGTCCCATCTTTTCCTGTATTAAGTTTGGATTAAATTTTAATGCAGAAACGTTGCTTGATCTTTTTTTACAAATGATGATGCTTTGATTTGGATGCTTAAAATGTAAGTGGAGTCCCTTAGCCCAGCGCTGACTGGCTAGAGGTTCTTTATAACTCTGACATCTTTACTCACACCTAAAAACTTGCCAGTTCTTTTTGTGCACTTTAATTAGACTGATATTTGGAAATATTGCAAGTAATAAAAGGTGAAACGAAGCCACAGCTGAACATACCTCTGTTGGTATCTAGTCGTAGCGGACATGTCTGGCCTCAGAGCAACTGAAGAGTTCAAGGTCTTTATCCATATAGAGCTTTTCTAGTCTTGATGACGACCTATTGCCATTTACAAAAACATCCATACAGAGCATCTATGGGCAGCACTTTTCCTATGAGGGGCAATTCAGGGTTGACTTTCTTGCCCAAGGACACTTCGGCATGCAGATGGGGAAGACTGGAATTGAGCCTTCCGGTTAGAGTACGACCGGTCCTCCCCATGGGGATGTAAAGCTGGTTTATTGACCCACGGATTCCCCTCCCACAATTAAACCATCACACTGAACACGCAGCAGAAGATTAACCAACCTACTTAGAGGAAAGACCAGCTTTTAGCATGTCAGAGAGATTTACCAGAGAAGCCTGGTGAATTGACCGGACACGCGGCAAATGGGAGACAACGAGCAGGATCTGCTGAGAATGAAAACAGAAGAAGAGTAAAGACTCATCTGTGAAGAATATTTAACTGCTACTTACCTGGAGGACAATAAATATCATATGGTTGATTTTGTGCCTTAGGAAAGTTGACGTATGTCCACGTTCTAATTTAGCGGTGAGTTCGGTTGAAACAGGGTGAAATGTCACGATTGACAGAGGAGGCTGACTCGCAACATCTATATATTAGTATGATGTCTAGTGAATATTCAAAATTAAAAACTTAATTCTGTCTTTAACAGTTTTTCTAATCCTCTGGGGTCTGTAATCAAGCATGATTGTGTGTTTTGGGATCTGGTAAGTTGATGTACTTTGTTTTGTGAAAGTAATTATCTGGACATATATGCAATGCTCTGCTAAACAACTTTAAATCAAACATTGGTAAAGTAAACATTTTAATGAGATACACAAAGGCAAAATCATTTTTTCAAAATGGCCATAATCCTAAGATTTTATGCTTTTATGGTTCAGGGTGGAAGGCTGGTGTGTGATATTTGCAAGTAAATTATAGATTAAGCAATTAAAAAGTTTCATACAGAAATGTCTTACCCAGTTGGAACAAAGAAAGAAAACCAGTCCCTCAGATGTACAGTGAGCCCAGTGTCCTGGGAATAAAACAGACGGACCCATTGGGCTCATTGCTTTGGACGTTTTAACCGTATGCAGCTGCTTTTACTTCTTTTCTCTTTTCTGTTTCTCTTCTTTAGTTTTGCTCTTGTGTCCTTCGATCTTTTCTCCCCCCCATGCCTTTGAGATTGTTGACTTTTCTCTTTAACCAGAACAGTTGCGTAAGAAGTTTGTTCTCCATCTTGTTCCGTCTTTTGGTGACTATTACAACAACTTTGAATTCAACATTTTGGGAAGTTTTGTGTCATTTAGCCAATACCAACTTCTTAAAGAAGCTACCAAGCGAAGTTGAGCACAGTAATTTGTTATTCAGAGCCTTTTCCATCAGCAGTCTGTTAGTACTACACGGGCTGCACACCTGCACTGGACCATATAAACAGGGAATTTGCAGCAATAAAAGGAAGAACCTGCTGACAGGCCTTATAATGAAATACCAGAGACTGCTGGCTCCATCGCTAGCAGACAATGTTTCTGAGAAGTGGAACTTAGATTTAATGTAAAGGCTACCAGCTCACTGCTTTCACACCAAATTACAATATACTGTAGCTTTGGTGAGCTCACAACTTTCCATCTAGCACCATCAAGAGCTTCCAGTTTTTAATAGTGTCCAAAATTAAGAGACAATTCTTTCATCAGGTCAAACTGTACTTTATAAATGTAAATGTTAACATGCTAAACTAAGATAGTTAACAAAGTAAACATAATTTCTGCAAAAGTTTAGCCTGTTAGCCTGGTTAGCATGTTAGAGTGGTGTCATTAGCTGCCTCTGTCTGGTGGCCTTGTATTTCAAGGCTTTGAGCCGTGTCGCCTCACAGCCGGAGGTTCTGGGTTCAAACCGGTGGCCTTTCCGTTTGGAGTTGTTCTGTTCCAGGTTCCCTTTGAGGGTTTGCTCTGAGCTCACTCTCTCTTACTCCCACAGTCCAAAGATGTGCAGCTTAGGTTAATTATGCCCATGGGTGTGAGTGTGAATGATTTTTTGGTCTCTATATGAATGTCTGTCTCTGTATCTAAGTCCAGCTACACGCCCTGCTAGATGTCCACAGCAGGCATTTACCCTGTCTAAGATGTCGGCTGGGATACAGGCTCTGGGATGAGCCACTGCTAGATTGTCGTTAAAAAATAGGTTTAAAAAAACAGGTTCTGCGTAACAAAATATAAAAACTGTGTGTTTTTGGCTGATTCAATGCCACTAGTGTTTTTCTTTTGTTGTTAATAAACCAATGGTTTTATTATTCTTATTGTACCTTTAAATATGCTAAATGTTGCCATTTTGTGTGTTTTAGGTTGATCACCTGATAGAGTTACACGACTGCTGCAGCAGGCCGTAAAGCCTCGACTGGCGGGATGTGCAGGCTGTTTTCGTCGCGCTGGTGCTCCTGCAGGGGGAAGATAAGGGCACTGATGATAACAACCTGTCGGCATCCTGACATTTCTCTGGACACTCTCTTGGCCACAGCCCTGCGGAGAGAAAGGGGAATTTAATTTAAAGTGGAAACACGGGGCTTTGTCACATGTGTCTTCACAAAAAGGACAGAAAAGCATTCTAAATTGTAATGCCTGTTTTCCATTGGTGGCCACATAGCTAATTTCCCACACCACACAATGTCTTACACTGTGCTACACGTTATATATGCAAAAGAGACAATACACCATATAAAAGGTGAATATCAAAATATTATGTAGCGTTGAATTGTAATTAGCATGTTAATCAAGACCCATAATTCATGTAATTGCTCATTTAAATATAAATGCAAGTTAAGTGGATATTGCTTTTACATCTAATAAAAACATTTAGTTCAGATTTAATTAACCACTTTTGATGCATGATGCAATTCTACAAAACCTGTTTCACCGGGAATGATGGCAAGAACCTGAAGTCAATATCTGTCACGGGACAAATGATAAAGGACTGAATGTGACGGGTGTCTAGACGGTTATCCCGGATTTCTCGACAATGTTTCCTTCATCATTTTGTTCAAAAAGAAAAAGTGAATGCTATATATTTGTATGTCACATACTGCAGCATTAATCCAACATGTCTGCACGTTATGTCAAATGAGGCCTTCTGGGAAAATTAGCAGCTTGTATCCTACCTGCTCTTCAGTGGAAAAAGAAATACACAGGTGGCTTTTTCTAGTGTTTAACACTCTGGAAATAAAATTTACAGTCGGAGTGACTGTAAACCTTTAGTTGATCTTGTGTTGCAGAGTCACGGAGGCACAAGGAGTGTAGCTCAAACTGCACAAGATAAATACAGCTTCATTTCATTCGTACAGTCAATTTTATGGTGCAGTTTTATTACATTAATCCACACCTGTGTTATGCTGTAGTGTGCCAGGGGGGTTGAGTTATTGGAGCTGGAGGTGTTTACATTAATTTCAGGATTAGGTCTTGACATTTGCGAGGAGAGAATTGCCCAGAAGTATTTTCGTGGCATTGTGCAGTATTTGCAATGTTTTATGAGCTCAAGTTTTTCTTTGCAACTCCAGATTTATGAGTGCCTCTTTGAAGTGCCACCGTGAGATTACTGGGAGAGCTGATAAATGTATTCAGTTGTAGACAACCATCACACCAAGGGTCTAATAACAATGAATTATGTGTAAAAACAAAGCAGGAAAAAGTGATGTAGTAGTGATTATTCTTGTCCTGTTTTGTTTTGAGTTATTTCGTTGTATTTGAGACCTGAGGACAATGATCAATGGAATAAACAAAACCAAGAAAAAATGTGTATATTTTAGAAGAAGCAAAAACTATAGGTTCACCAGATATATCAAACAGGAGTTAGTTAGTTCCTTAATTGTTTCGAATGACCAATCAAACACACCAGTGAATGGCCACAAATCTAAGAGGCCCAGACCTTGGCTTAAATATTGATTATCTTAATAAGCTGGTTTCAGACATAAACCCAGAAAAAGAGGTCCCGGACACTCTCTGGAGTTTAACTCTCACATATGCAGAACGCAGCAGGAGATTATCCGGATCAGACGCACTCACAGCAGCAGGAAAACAATCGAGAGCATGGGTTATGTTTGTATGGTTTCATTTTCAGCAAACCACAACAGAGACGACGACCTTATCACCAAAGCTCTCAAATCTCGTTGTCTTTCCAAGTTTACATCTTTGTTGCTATTCCTTTTCCTTTTCCTCTTACATTCAGCCCCTGGGTACATTCTCAAGACAATGCCCATTTCGGAAACAAGCGGGAATCCCTTTGAGACAAGGGCCTTCAGGATTGTGATGTGTGAAAGATACAGTTCAACCTATATGTTGTGAACATTATCAGTAAAACTTGGGCTAAACTGTGAGGTGAGAGGGTGCAAGCAGCTGTTACAGAAAACAGGAAGTAAGTTGTTGTAGTTTTATCGCTTATCAACAGGATTGGTGACCAGCTGCAGTGACACAGGTGATGGAGGCAAACATGGGAGTTGACTTTAAAAGCCTGATTACAGCGACATGTGTTCAAAATGATTTCAGAACTCTAATTCAGTAATTCTTAAGCTTTGAGGATATCAAAGGATACATGTGAAAACTAAAATTTCATATGTATAGTATACAAAAAACGTATTATTTTGAGTAGTTTCATGGGCAATATGTGTACAATTTACGTTTTTTATCATCATATGTTAAATAGTTGCAGTCAGGACTTTGGTTTGTTATTGTGTGGACCTAAGCGCTAAAAACATTTGAATCCTTCTATTCCAGATGTATCAGTATTTATAAGACAGACAGTCTGGTTGTATCGAGTCTTTCAACAATACAGTTGAAATGCGATAGAATAAAACACAGCAATACAGCAGCAATACAATTATGCAATAAAATAAATTAAAAATAGAATAAAATACAATACATTTGAATAACATAGAGCAGGATGATTTAATATGTATTGATTAAAAGTATACTAAGATAAAAAGGTAGGTCTTAAAAAGTGATTATCAAGTTGTGATGCCCTCAGACGTGATGTTTATTTAATTTAAGGTGAAAGAGAGCGAACACACGCTCTCAAGTAACTTGAGAAGAAATACAACATACACATCTGTATACAGTGTAGAATGATAGATAGATAGATAGATAGATACTTTATTAATGCATTTATGAGAGGAAAGAAACAATGTATCTGAAATCCAAGGAGACTAGACCATTGATTCTCAAACAGAACAATACATGAACACATTGTATTCATTACATTTTCAGAGCTGTACCTCCGTCCATTCCTGTTTCATAAACCTCAATCATGGAAACGGGCACATGTGCAAAAGCATCATTTTCACTCTCACGATTATCCATAAATTGATGTAAGGACACACTGACATGCAACCATTAGGCACAGCTGTGTCTATTTATAGTGTCCATTCTGTACCAATGACCCGCTGCATGTACCTGTGAACCATCACTGCAATAACACCTCAATAACCATGATGAGACATCATCTAAAGAGCCTGTAATGACTTGAAAAAAAGTTCAGGTTCAGATAAAAAGATCATAAATGCACCTGTGAGTGATATTTTACAGAAAATCATCAGCAGAGTAATTTATATGTTGATACAGTTTGGATGCTTTCAACTGTCTGAGCGTATGAATGTTGCAATCGCCTGGAGCAAAGAGCCCTGCATTCAAAACACAAACCACCAGAGCTGTTTGGATGTGAGCAGGTAGGATTCTGCCTCAGTGTCTGGTCTCGGGTCCAGCCGTCTAATATTTCTTTTCCCGACCGCTGGAAGAGTTTCCCTCTCTCTCTGCCTGTGCGCTGTTTGCCTTGGCCGGCGTTTTGCATGGTAAGAGGGACTGCTGCAATCCTTCATTATGACTGATCAGCATATAGACAGAGCAGCTGTCCTTTTGTGTGTCTGCAGCTACCTTGGGGGCTTGTAGGCATGTGTAAGAAATAAAAAGACATTCATTGCATCACCTCAAAGCACCGTTTCACACGGGGCATACCTAGTCCAACTGCCAAGCCATATAATTGCTGTGGTTCTGTGGAGCACTTTTTTTACCTTGTGAGTTTCAAAAGCACCAAATCTCGGGGACACTGGTTCTTTCTTACCGGCAAGAAGTGAAGGCAATGATTTTTATTCTCTGGGGAGATTTGGACCATTCAAACTCTTCAAGGACAGCAGAAAGTTAATAAATCTATTGACCTATGCATCTATTGATAGGAGACAAATATTGCATATGACATCCAGTGCACCCTCTCCTGTGTTGTCGACACCTCCAGGCATATAGAGTGTCACTGAGATAAATTGACTATGTAAAGTAAAAAGCAGAATGTAATATTCATGTGCCGGGTTTTCTAACTAAATGAGTGAATAGAGTCGCCTGCTGTTCCGTAACACTGTATTTTTTTGAGGATGAAATTAGCCCAGTAGCAGTCCATTATCCTACACAGCATGGAGCACACATTTTATTTATATTTTTGTTCAAACACCAGTCAAGGTGACCTTCCCATTTCGTCGCTGTGGCCTCCAGCCTACATAAAATCCGTGCTGCAATCTAATGGACGTGGGGTGTCAGAAACAAAAAACGAGTATTGTGTATAATAAACGGGTGTTTCATCCCGTGTAGTGTGAAAGACGGTCGATGGGGGGTGTGGGACGGCTCACAGTCAGCGTGACAGTGGTGGATACAGGTTTCATCCTGCCCACACACACACATTTTGACCAATCAGAGGACAGTGCTTTACGCCCAGGAATTTTTTGGCTTTCACCTTCAAAGTCATGTATTTACCTCCATCCTGTAGATTCTAGAGAACAGACACAAACTGAGGAATACTGTATTAGTGTGCATTGAGGAAAATGTGTATATGTTTTTATTTTGGTCATTTACCTTCTCACTTAGCACCTCCCCAGCTCATGTCATGGACTTTATTGAACAGTTACACGAAAACTTCCTTTAATTCATGTTTTCATGCCTTTTCCGTTTGTGTGTTTGTTTGTAAACAGAATTACACAAACACCGCTGGACGAATGAAGGATGCGTTATGGGTCAGGAAAGAAGCCATTACATTTTGATTTGCAAAAAACAACTGGCGTATTCAGAGAACTCATTTGAAATGTGTGCAATTCGGTGCAGCTTTATTGGCTTTAAGGGGAGTACCGTCTCAGGTATGCGCTCTACTGGGGGCCATTCGAGTTTAGTTGTAACTTTTCTAAGTTGTAAGTTGCCTGACTTGTATATATTTTTTACTGGACTGGGTTGAGCTCTGTACTGAACGTGCATGAAACCCTCAGGATACCTTTTGGTTTGTATTCATGTTTGGTTGTTGCGGAATATTTTACACTAATAAAAAATAATTTCATGCACAAAGAATTTTTAATTAAAAAAAATTATTTTAATTTTGGGGGAAAGTGCTATTGTGTTGACTTTGGGTTTTTCTATCTCTGTGTGATACACACTGAGCCTGATTTACAATGGGCGAAACAGTTACAGCTGGTAACGAGTTAGGAAAACAGATCGCTTGCAGACTCAAGAGTTTCTTCACCTCTTACAGGGGCATGCTGGGATTGCTGTGGCGATGTGATGCTTCAAAGACAGATGTTTATTTCCTGTGTTTTTCCACTGGTTTAATAATTCATCTTAAATCCCTGGTTCTAGATATCTGCTTTTTGAAAAGTGATTGTTGGACATTAACTGAATTAGAACTGTCGCATCTTTCAAGTTTTTTAAGCACATTACACTCAACCGCCACCATCATGTCTCTTGAGAAAATGCGACATGTGTTTGCAGCGCACCATTTGTGACGAAATGGATATAAGTCACAGATATATTCACCTCATTGCAATTTTGGCAGAATGAGTATAACGCAAGTTGTTAATGGCTCAGCTGTCTTTCAATGACAGTCTATGGCTTTAGCTACCTTCTTGGCTAACTAATATAGCAACAATTAAAAAACAATCATATGTTTCATATCGGTTTTGCGCCCCTTTTTAATGGAGAAAAAAAATGGGACATTTGTTTATTCCCTTGTTTAGGGGCATGATTAATTTTCATTGATATGAAAACACATACATCGACTCTGCTCACGGTTCTAGTGGTGTCACAGTGCTCTCTAGTGGACATACTGCAAAACCGTGAGTTGCATAGTAACAAAATAACTCACGCACCTGTCTTTTACTTTCCATTAATTTAATCTTCTTTCACTTTATTAACCATTACAAACGCTGATAAGGATTTTTCTGCAAGTAGCCTAAATAGTCCGATAAAAGTCCTCTTGGCGAAGTCGCCACTGCTAACAGCATGCTTTCAATCCTGCTTTTATCAGAGGGAGAAAAGAAATAATATTCACAATCTTCTAGAACATTTTAATTAAAATAAATATAGATATTTTTATTGTTTGCGGAATTGCCACCAGTGAATGACTTTTTCCATGACTAAATGGAAAAAAGTTTAGCTCTAGCCAAAGGGTGCACTTTATTCTGAAGGGGGCACTTTACTCTGAGTGCATCCCCTGCTGTGAGCACAATATATTTCATTAAGAGATAGAAATCCATGCAGGTCAGGGGTTCTATTAATGCCTCCACTTCCCTGAAGACGAACAACCACATATGGCTCACTTGGAAAATGCAGTTTAGTGCCCACCCACGCTGAAGGAAAGAGAAATTAGGGACCTATTTATGCAAAGCAGAATAGCACAGTATGATACAACTTTCCTTCCCTTCCCTTCACTTACCCTCTTTCCGCCCTTTCTGTATTAATCTGCAACCCTGTAGCTGTCACCTGGGAGGAACCCCCCCCCCCCCCCCTCCATCAAGTGCGTTGCAAGATACATGTCCATTACCAGCACAAGGGGCATCCAGACTCCTACATTACATTCCCACAGATGAAATGGGTTAATGTTCAGTAATTCATGTGCTCTCTCTTTCCATGGCAACGATGTTCCCACCCGACAGACCAGTGCTGTATGTGCATCTCAGAGTGGAGAGGCGGCGGGGGGGGGGGGGGGGGCGAACTGTGAGCAGTAAACAGCTGTGTTTGGCCCCTCAGCCACAACTCGTCTCACGAATGAACCGAAAACAGGAAGTCTCTCTGGCTTCCTTTGTGGATTGTAATTCTCTTTCTTTTTAAGACAGAGATGCTCATTTCTTAATCCCAAAGCTGACGACAATAAGCCAAGAGAACGTGTTTGGGGTTTTTGTTAGAGCCGCGACAAAGTTCGGGCTCATTGTGAGTTTTGAGGGTGTTGAACCAAGTTTTGTGATTTGGAGGCCTTATTGATTTAAAGTAGCTGTGGGGACCAAGACTCAACTCCACTTCTCAGAATGATTGTCAGCGACTTAAAATATATTTAAGTACGCTGTTGGTTTTCCACTCCATGCATTTAGCAGCTAAAATAGAATAAGTGAAGTGTAATATTACTATTGGATTTACTTGACTGATCGGTTGTGTACTTGTAATCTTATTAACAGTATAGAGACTAACATATGGGTCTAAATGAGTTGCTTTCCTTGCACCTTATTGAAACAATGCTCTGTCCCTCCAAAAAAGGGTTGAAATTCCAACATCTGCTTTAACGTGCATTCACCAATTTGCATAAGAGTAAAGCAGGTTTGAAAAGAGCTGAATTCCTGCTTAGTCTACAGAGATCTTCTATAATACTCTGGACAAAAATATTGATACATGAAAGTGGTGATAAATTAGTGCATCGTGGTAATATTTCAAGCAGACTACTGTATTCAATTAGTGACACAGGAGTATTCAGTCGTATAATCCGATTCTCAGCCTACATAAAAGAAGGAAAGTATGCACTGTACTGTGTGAATCGTCTGCTGGGGTTGGATGGATTGTGTATGTTTACAGTTGCTAATATTAGGAAGTTTAAGCTCCATTGTGGGACTGCAGCCAACTTCCCTGAAGGTGGCCACTGGAGGATTTACTGGCCCGCGGTTGAACAGAGGGATATGTTGAACGGTGGAAAAACAACCAAGAAAAGCTTAGAGGCAGCCGTGTAAAGTGGAATATCTTTCTGCGTGAGAGTGGCTTATGTGGAAGAAGACCCGGGAAGACCCGGCTTTTAAAGAGAAACATAAACAGACGACCTGAAACTCACTAAAATACTCACACACGGACTCTTACTTTCGTTGCATTAGATCAGCAGATCAGACCACGGCTCACATTTCAGACAATGTAATTAATATTTCCTCATTAATGATGTATCATATCACCACCCACAACCCAACCATGTTAATCAGTGTTAATTTGTGTGACCCAAATTAGCTGTGGTGCCCACGGATCCAACTGAGATCACTTCTGTCCACCTACAATCTTATGTGTCTTAATTGACGCTGTTAATTGTCTAAAAGTACGCTTTAGTTTAGATACTCACACACAGCCGGGGTAGCACCTGTAAAGTTAGCTACCAGGTGACGTGAGGAAGCAACTCATGACTCTCTGCAATAAGTAATAAAAATACAATCAATTTAAATGTTCACCCAAAAATGAAAATTCACTCAGGGGTAGTTTCAGGGGCCAAATCCAATACACTTGAAGTAACTGGCGACCACTTAACAATAGAAAAACACATTAAATGTCTCCATACTGCTCTTGTGGTGTCATCCAAATGTAGCCCCTACATTCAAATTCAACTTGAATGTCCTCTGTTGTCCTCCTCCTTGTTCCTGTTATTGTTATCGTGATATTGGTTTGTATCAACATTTTCAAATATGACTAGTTTCAGAACCATGCAGTTTTTCCATCCAGCGCAAATGTTGGATAAGCACCAAATGCACTTGCACCTTCAAAGAGCTCGTGGGTGTTTTGATCTTAAAAGGAGTCGTGGTCGGACACGTTGCCGGCACATTGCCACCTGGAGGCGGTGAAAAGCATTTGTGCTCCTGACCAACAAAAGGTCAGAACTCAATGAGGGACCATTTCACTGTTATTTTAAGGGGCACATTACCGAGAGAGCGGGTACACAATCCACATCCACTTGTCACACACACAGTCCTTACCCTTGTGTGATTATCTAGTAATTATATTATTCAGGAGCAGGAAATCCAATAAAGACAGAGCCTGAAGTACAAATAAAAAGAAATCAGTGGATTGCATGTTACCTGTCTGTTTATTGACTCCACAATTAGATTAGAGGAAGAAAATACATGTGTACCTTGAAGCTGGGGAACTAAACTGTCAGGCTGCACGGTACTTCTGTCTTCAAAGCAGTAAACAAGGTTTCAGGACACATGGAGGACTAATTGAACATATTTTTTAAATGCATGGTTCTATATTTATTCCTCATTGCCACACGTTTGTTATTCGAACAAGAACAAATAAAGAATAATTGTATATTGTCCCAAATGTGATCCAGGCAATTCAGTTTTGATATATTTACCTATTGCTCTAAAAGTCCTTGATACTTCACTCCTTCTAAAAGTTCTCTCACCTTTTCTTAAGGTGTTAGATGAACTGACTTTCAGCCGTGCAGAGCATGCACCTTTTCATTTCAAGTCTAATTCCGCAACTACGGTGGTTGAGCTACTTACTGTATTGATGCAGGTTAATTCACATCTTCCATTATTGTTGTGGACTGCGGCGCGAGTTCTTCAAGTGGGTCTATATCAAGGTCCATGGCTCGACTTAATAGAGCTTGCTATTTAATAGACTCCTGGTCTGCTTGGTTGAGATCTTGCCAGTGCTTTATAGATTTTATTTATTTTTTCTTTACACAAGGGAGGACAATTACAATTCAGCTTCTCATAGGTATTGCATTACATTTTACACCAGGGGACGCTCAGTGAAAGTGGCTTTTTTTTATCAGGCATGACAAGTAGGAATGTGACAAAAGTCAGACATCATCCAGAGTCTGACTATGAGTTGGCGTGTTCCCGGCGTTCCTCTCCCTAACACGAGCACATGTTATACTGAGCAGCAAAATGTATCAGTGTCCTCAAAGTATTATTGATTAGGTCACGTTTACTTTGGCACTGATTTTAATGTGATCCGACATCACGGAAATGGATGCATTGTTGAAAATAAAGTTATTTTAGAGACGCAGGCACAATTACACTACTTCAGCCCCTCAATTATGTGTCATGCAGCTCCAGACTTCATCACTAGGACCTAAAATGCTGCCCCTAATGTATCTCTAAAGCAATTACAGTGCGCTCCAAGGACTAATGAATATAACTTGCTTCCCTTGGTTCCATTTTTTCCTTCCCTCATTAGATCAAACCGACTATTAGTCATAATGCTTCAGAATTTGACAAGATTATTCTTGCACTGTGACATACACGAGAGTATTAAATTAATTTCAAAGGATGAGAATGATACAGCAACGAGCACCCGAGGTTGTAGAGTTTTGTAAATATGTCACAGGCCAGTGTGTATTTAAAGGTTGAGAATTTGGATTCGACTGGGACGGTGATTACTGCATCAGACAGATCCGTGCTGTGAAGAAGAGATAAGAGATAAGATACATTTATTAGTCCCACACACTCATGCAAAATGGGTGGAAATTTGTCCTCTGCTTTTGACCTATCTGGTGAACACAACAGGACACACAGAGCAGTGGTCAACCATGCACGGCACAAAGGGAGCAGATGTTGGGGGAGTAAGATGCCTTGCTAAGGGGCACTTAGACAGTGGGGGTAGGGAGAGTCCTCTTGGTCTTTTTTGGACAGATCCAGGTGTTGGCGATCCAGGTATGTTTTTTTGGTTGTCACTCCGTGGAGTCGAACCAGAGACCATCCAGCCTGATTTTCTGCCCATAGTCAAATTTTTCTGCCACTAGTCCACCGCCTCTCCCAGACTTACACTAGCTGACTATCACACGCGTGTACGCCGGCAGAATCCAAAATAAAAGCAGGTTGTTTTTCGCAATTTTATTAATTTTGCCGTGGCACAAATGTGTGGTGATTCCAGTCAGCTTGATGTCATTCACCGCCGCCACTTAAAGCATTGAGATTCAGACGCACCTTTTTTTCTCTGCCAAGAATTTCCCATGTGTGCTTTAAACGCTCACAGGGTGACGACGTGAATAAATAAAAGAGGAATTTGGTTATGTCCTTGAATTTATGAACAGTGTCCCCTGGTGCCAGACTAGATTCTTTCAGTTTGTCACGGCTCAACAAACACCCTCTTACTCGTCACTGTCCTGCAAACCTCCACTGATGCTGCAGGTATTTGCAACATTTGATGACTCATAATTTCTTTTTTTTCCGCGCACGGAGGAGAGTTAATAGATCTCGCAGCCATGGGAGTCCACACACGCGGCCAGCTCCTGGACTCACATAAACTTACATAAATTGTCCCCCCTCTGTTTAAAGCTCCATGCTGCAGCCTCTGCTACTGGTGTGTGAATAGAGGACTTCCACTCCTCACGAGCGCTGCTTCTGGGATAGCTGGCTTCCAAAATCAATCATTTTCCCCTACATTATGTACACCATTACTCGACTGCGAAACTTGACTCAGCTGCATTTCAACTCGTCCAGTAATGAGGAAGCAGATTCTCAGTAGTGCTGCCAAGTTTTTTGAGTGGACTGATTTTTTTTAATTATACAGTGACTTGATTGAATAATCACTCCAGGCAATCTGATTTCTCAGAGTAAACAAATGGGTTTATGGCTGAATTTACACAGCTCGCCTTGGCGCACTTCAGCGCTCCGAGTGCCAGATTATGAACGGAGTACGAAGTCACAAATGATAATTACAAACTTTCCTATAAATACTCTGCCCGTATCAATAATCCATTATCTGGTGGGTTGTGCTCGTCAGTGATTGATGACTTTATTTGAGCGTGTCGTCATTTCAAACTTTCACTCTGGGGAGATTTGAAAAACAGACAGTAATAAAGAGGCGTCTGTGATTTGTAATCTCCAGGTATTCGTTTTTTTTTTATTAAATGCTTTTTGACAACACACTGGTGGCTAATGCATTTCTCCCCATGCAACGTAATAGTGGAATCTGCCCTGCAATCTGGTAATCCTTGTTAATGGTGAAAATATTGTACTTTCCCCCAGTTATTGTCTTAATGAAGACAAATGCATGTTGACGGCGTTCGGTGGGTCTCCTTCTGCTCTGGTTTGCAGCAGAGAAGACGAGCAGTGAGGTGGGGAAATTGTCAGAGACTTCAGAGGCGGGGGACAGACAGAGACAGATGGAAGAAAGGGAGTTTATGATGAATGCCGCTGAACTGAGGAGGTAAATTGTGATCCGCCCGTGATACTTCCTTAGCATTCCATTGTTTTAAACCACAAGGGTCAAACAAGCAAAGTCAAAATAATGAATATCACCGAGAGGCGGACGAGGCCAGTTTTGATTCAATAACGCATAAATTCAGAAAACAAGACTTGCAAATGGCTGTCATGTCTCATAAACAAGCAGTGCTTAGTGCCAAATTCTCTAAGACACAGGCGAGTACCTCTCAAGTTGTGTTACGTCGACCGTCATCTGAACAACAGTGGACCAAATTGTATTTTAAAGGAAAGAATCCAACCATGAATGGTCTAACACAATTTCCTGGCATCAATTTAGATTATGTACAGCCGATGATAGCTTTTATATAAGGCCACTGTTTCTTTGCTGTATAGTTTGTTTGTTTTTCCGCTAAGCGAGACAGCATTGATCCAAACTAATTACACTTTCTCCATCTAGACAGGGCTTGACCATAAAGGTATACAAACTGCTTGACTTTCATTAGTTTGCTATAATTTGTTTCATGAAGGAAGCCTCCCCCCATAAAAAGTTTTTTCCTCCTGATTTTGTGGCTTTGGCTTTATTGTCCGTTTCCATGATTTATTGCAATCAACCCTGAATCATAAATTTAAATATTGTTCAATTTGTTTTATTCAGTCTAAAATTTGTATGAAAAGTCTCTGCAGGGGTCAATAAAAACAAAGCAGCTGAACTCTACTTTGTAGAGGAAAATTATAGAATAATTATTGTTATATAACAGCATGAAATTGTCAGTTTGTCTATCAGCTGAAGGTTATTAAAGTTTTTGCTTCTAAAATGTATTAAAGTTGATCATTGGAAAGTCATCTTTTGGTTAATCGTTTGAAAAAGCTTTCAACTTTGGTAAATAATGTAAACTTAATGCATTAGTTCAACATTTTATGGGTTGTAAAATATTCATACCGGCTGTTTTGCCAAAGATTAGATGAGAGGACCAACACCGGGATCATGTCTGGGCAATAAATGCGATGCTACCTCCAGCCACCAGTTAGTTTAGCTCAGCAGAAAGACTGGGAACATCTGGAACTTGATATATCTTGTTTGTTTAATCTGTACATAAATGGACGATTTGCTGTTTTTATAGTGGGTTATATGATGGGCTACTTCTTGGCAGACCATGCTGGAGTGTCTGCTGGTGCCAGGCAGCTGCTCGCAGCCAAGATACCGTCCAGCACATAAACCCCCTTAAAACAGCGAACAGTCATTTTGCTCTTTAGTTTCCGTGCAGATTAAACAAATGAAACATAGATAACAAATTAATGAGGGGACTTTAGATGTGCTGACTTTAGATGTTACCATCATGCAAATAGAAACTGCATTTTTTTTTTAAATCAAGTTCCAACTGTTGTTGTTGCTACCACCTCACTTTGGTAGAAACTTAGGTGAGTTCACAGAGTTGTTATAATTGTTGAATAAGGCAGAGTAAATTTTACAAAGTTGGCGAATAGACTTAACTTTGTTTTGCAAAGTAGATAAGAACCAAAAGTACTTCCACAAACTGTTTCTCCGATGCTTCCAGTTATCTTAGGTTGTCTGGCTAGCCCTCTGCTGGACCACAACGTTGTTCCTGTGTTCTACAAAAGATAGAATTTCAAATAAAATTTGTCAGTTTTCCAATTGAAGACTTTACCCAATACATACACACGTCCTTCTGCAGCACCTCCAGGACCCATTACTGTCCATGTGAGACTTCTTGTTTCGAGCCATGTTCTCATTTCAGCCCTTTTTTTCCCTTGTCTTTTTGTCTCGGGAGATTAGAAAGGTCCATATCCACTGTGCCCCACTGTTACGAGTTGGCTTTAGGTAAACTGCCGTATCCTCAAGCTAAATAAGGGTGGAAAATGGAGTAACTGGCTTCAGGGGTTCCGGGGTCCTATTAAAACTGGAAAAGATACATCTGGAACCAGTCTGAAATCCTATCTTATCTTAAATGTTGAGCTATTGCACCTTGTCATTACACAGCGACCTGTGGACACTAAACTTTCAAATCTGATAGGCACCATGACACACTAAATCCCCTTAGCAGCTGCAAAGAGAAGGAAGGATTTCAGTACACAATTTGATCCTACAGTGAGGAAGTATACCACGGGTGTTTTCAGTGTAGATCCGGGATGTAGTTAAGCTCATAGTGTGTGCACTGCTGGGTTCACCATTGCAACCATATTGGGAATGGACAGTTATCAGGTCTGAGACCAGGATGAAGTATGAGGAAGATTGACAGGCGATATTGCTCGCTGCACTCTAAAGTTGATGGATGCTCGTGTTATGGTTGCAGTGTTTCCCACAGGTTGACAATTTACTCGTGGTTGTAGGTAGGGTGGCGTGTGACTGATGTGCATGCACCGCCTTGTGTAGCGTAGAGGAGGAGGAGAGCGTTACCCAGCTCATTTCCTGTAGATACAATTTACGGATGTGCCCTGAACGCCTCACATGCGCGTTAACAGGAGATGTCAGCAATGCAGCTTTGCACAGAGAAGCCTTTCATTCTAAACTCAGTCGCTGCAGAGCCGATTAGTGGCCAAATGGTTTTTAACTGCCTTAATCTACATGGCTGGGCCACCTAGGTAATTGGACTAATAGTAAATGGACAGTAGACACTCAACATAGCTTACATCAAAAGTAGAGCCTAGCAAAAAGCTGGGTTAGGATTATTTGTATGATGAGGTCTGACCAACTGCCAGTAGACGGAGATAATCACTGCTGATAATTTACCTTGTGAGACAAATGCTAAAGTCTATTTTGCTTAGAATCCGATTTGCAGAATCTGTATGCGAGGGCCAGAGCACAGAATCTTTGAGGGACATGATTTGGGGGCTGGAAGCCTTTCGATTTCCATTTTGTAGTTTGACCAATCCCATTTGAGCAGGCTCTGATTGCCTGCAGGTAAACAGTCCGTGTTGACAACAAAAGACATACAACACATTGACTCAAATGCATCAGCTATCGGCTTTTTAATTTGTCTGCATTCATATGGACGTAGCTTTTAAAAGACATTATAGCAAAAATGTCACCTGAACATAAAACGACTTCAAAAAGTTTCCCTGTTTGTGTCAATCGACTTTTGTTATATATTGGCCCAGGTATATTCTGTCTACACTGGAAAACGCCAAAATATTGGCTGTTGCCCCAAGAGGCCAATTCTTTGACAGAAAATAACCGATGGGCTCCGATATTGTTATTTTAATGACCCAGAAGTACAAAGTGTTATAACAGGAGCTGGTCGAATTCCATAAATGCTAAGAAAAAGTGTCTCAATGCTTCCTTTTTTATCACCTTCAGAATATAAGGTAGCAACACTGGATCATCCTTTATGAAAGGAATGGAGATAATGCCATCCCACAATGCCTTGCCAGCAACCTTCCTTAGAGCCACATCAATTACCTCGCCATCGCATCCGTCAGATTCTCCTCTTCTACAAACCTTTCATTCATCTTATGATGTTTTCCATCAAGATCATCTTTGATTTATCTTTTGCATGTCTCATTATTCAACGTGCTGAAATCAAATTAATTAGGTATTCTATTTTCTTTAGTGTGAAATGTCAAAAACTTGGCAGAGCCTAACGTGACATCTTTGAAGTGTTTTGCTGAAACCAAACATTTAAATACGTTTAGTTTAATATAAAAGAAAATCAGGAAACTCTCTCATTTGAGAAGCTGTAATCAACGAATATTGACTTCGATACTTTCTTGTGTTTCGTCGCTTCATGGTTTTCTGGCTTCCTCCCACAGTCCAAATACATGGATGTGAATTAAGGATTCTACACAGAGGTGCTAGTGTGAATGGTTGTTGAGCAATTAACTCAAACTTTGATGGAAAATGTAAGTATGAGTTGTAGTAGTATATGAGAATAGTACTTTTAGTTTCTCGCCAAAAACATGCGTACTAATAGTACCTGAAACGAAATCAATCAAATCTCCAATTAAGCATATAATTCAACTGGGGCATAAAACATATAATCCTCCATTCAGGGATAACATTGAATGAAATTAGATGAGATTAGTGGAACACATTTCCCACCTCCGACTGAATACATTTTAAAGCCATTCCCTTTGATCCATGACATTATTTCACTGAACACATTTAAAAATAAAGCAGAGGAAATGAAGGGAATGAAACTTAGGGCTTTATGTTTACTGAGGGACCCATTCGAGTGCTGCTGCAGGTATTCTCTAGGCTCAGCAGCTACCGGAGCTGTATAAGTAAGCCCTATTTTTGACAACCAGGAAATGGCTGGACATTACCGTGTATGTTTATTGTGTTTATTTAAGTGTAACATTATTGTTTCCACACATCACGGCCCCAGGTCCCAGTGCCGCTGTGACTTTTCAAATGATGGGAGCAAATTTATTTTTATAGTCGCTGCCTCAGACCTCTGCTGTGGGAAGCAGCAGAACAGCAGAGTTTAGATTTGAAATGTGAATGTGATCAACACCATATCCCTGCTTCTGTTTCTCATATAATTTGTTAGATTGTTCTTAATGTGACACGTCAGAGCTCTTTCCGCAGAGAGTGTGAAAAATACTTCTCACGTGCACTGTCATCTGTTCCTCCTATGTCATGTTAGGCTGATTGACAGTTAACTGTGAGAAAATATGAGAATGTGCTGCAGTCTATAGCTGCCTAAGTATGATAATTCCAAATTAACTCAACCTCTGTGCATTAAACTTAATGAAAACATGTGACACCTTAATGCGATCTGTACCTACACAGCTTTATACCATAAAAAGAAAAGAGATCTCGGTATGATTCAGAAGAATAAAGCAAGGGAATGTTTTTAGTTTCTGCATATGCTCAGTGTATTGTACATTTTAAATTAAGTGAGAGGATTTTTACCTTGTCAATGTCAATCACCAAGCCCCCGGTCTAAACATCACAGAAGCTTTTAACCTTGCATAAATGATAATGTAAGATTTAAGCTGTGGATAGCAGAGCAACCAGGCCGCCTGATCGCCAACTTAGGGCCAACGTTCTTGTCCCCGAGTTAAAAGTAATCCTTTTCGGTACCCTTCCCAGTGATGTGCTGACTTTGAGCCAGAAAAAAGCGCTTTCTAAACAGAAAAACACCCTGATTCAAAGGGTAGAGCTATCTAGGAAGTGGTGGGATAACATCTGCTTTGACCTTGTGTGGCATCAAAAAGCACATAAATATTAAAAAAGCCTGCGTCGGATCTTTGCCCTCCACGGTGCTGAGAAAGGTCACAGCCCAATCCAGTCCAAATCTGTTTTCTATCACGAGAAGAGACACCTTTGATACAGTCTGGAAGGTCTCTGCCGGAGCCGGTATCATCCTCTCTCTGTGCAAAATAACTCAGGCTGCACTATAACACCAGCAAAATTAATATCCGTAAAATTGTATTGTAATGTATTTAATTAAGATATATCATATTCCACTCATGGTTGCTATTGTGCATAGGGTATTAATATGTTTGCTGGGGAAGATAGAGGCAATGAAAGAAGTTTGTCCCTCGCACAGCATCGACTGCTTGGCCATGGAAATATTTATTACAAAGTTGGCCCATAAATCACAAATGTATGCCATCCGTTGTCATAACACCTATACATAAATCCTCTTCTTTTATATTACATTAAAGTGTATTTTTCTGTCAGGGTAGGTGTGTATTCTAATCTAACACTGTAGCGCGAGCCACTCGGGCAATCGAGGGAGAGGGAAGAAAGGGAACAAATATTATGAAATGCTGAAGCATCTAAGTCCATTGTCAAAACCAGTAAGAGCTAATCGGAATGGATCCTCCAGTAGCGGCAACACTCAAGAAATCCATCCATTGATAAACGCCTCCATGAGAAAGTCACGCTGTGGCTCCAGTCGTGGGTTTTTCATTTCCATTTGTGAAAATGAACCAGCAATTTATTTCTCATCCGAAAACGGTAGCAATTGGCTAAACACAATAGGGTCTGCATTGCTCCCTCAATATGATTTATGGGATGGAATCTCTGTATATTTCTTTGGCGATAATAAGAAAATACAGCAATAAATCTGGAGATGTCAGGCAATTTTGTTATCACCTTGTTGGAATATCTGAATACCAGCGGAGTAGAAGAGAGGAGAGGAGAGGAGGAGAGGAGAGGAGGGAACATCCAGCTGTACTAAAAAGAGAAAGAAAGATAATCAGTTTTAATGATAAGAACCTTTTCTTTTATCTCAGACAGTTTGTGTCACAATAACAGAATCGGCTCTAATGTGTTGTACCCTATTATACAGTTACGTATAATTATAGTGTAATTATATAATTGCAGTTCCCTGCTTGAAGTAACACTTTGTAGACGAAGGGTTCACGACTATTTATGAGCCCACCTTCCTGTACAGCAGCAATCACTTGGCATAAGCAAGGCCCACACGCGTGTTCCTGGACATGCTTGTCATCATTGCAAAGGTCATCGAAGCCCCCCCACCCTGCCTTTCCCCTCACCTCCCCTCTGTCACACACACACACACACACACACACACACACACACACACACACACCCAGAAGAAGAACAGTGCACACAAGGAAAGAGGCTGGTATGGAGATCACTAGCTCATTTGTCTCTTTATCAGACTGTGTCTCCCTCTCTCCAGCGGAGGTGTCTGTTTGAGGAATGTGCCACGGTTGGGAGGATGAATTTGCATGATGAACTTGGAATATATTTATTTATTTTCCATCAGGCGGCGCCCCCACTATCATCCCCACTTCCCTAAAGCTGATTTCCATTATATGCAGGGAGGGCCACAGATTCTTTGTCGGTTAAAGGCAGTGTCTTAGATAATGATTGGGCCCCTTAAGTTGTCACACGTCGAAAAAAAGCTAAAGATTTGTTACACTTCCACATCACGGTTCAAACATCAATTCCCCGCGTAGCTTTGTGAAGCATCAGAGCTTTAGAGGCAGCGCACATTACTGGCTCTCTACTGGCAGTACCCATAAAATGCAGAGGAGGATGTAATAGGATGTAGGGTGCACTAAGTGAGTCGGATACAATCTGATTACAGCAATCAAACCCTTCTCACTTTGTCTCAGTTTGAACGTGTCGAACATTGACTTGTAAGCAATTCATCACGTGTTTGTTTCATTAAAATCTGATACCGCAGGTGACGCGGCACCAACGCTCAGAGGATTCATTCTCACAGATGTTTCACCCTTTCAGGAATCAGTCCCCTTTGAACGAGGGATGACGGCCATGGAGCTGTTAGAAATAATCCCGGACAAAGATTTACTTTGTCATCACAACCACGAGTGTGAATCCAGTCGAAGCGATAACAAGGGCAGCATCTTGAGGCGTTCGCAGACTGACGTTCGCAGCAGTAAATATTAGAACCACTCAGACTGGGTTTAGTTGACAGCACATCCATGTGTGTGTGTCCGACAGAGGGATGACAGAGGGAGAAGCAGTGAGGCTTTTATAAGATTGTGGTGCCTGTTTGATGAGAGCATTGATCTGTACCTCGTTACACAGACGGGCTTGAAGAGGTGACAACTGCCTGCCACTGTTTTGCTGTCGTCATTTTTATGGCAGCACCGGTAGAAGTGGGGAGAGCAGGAAGAAATAATGCTGAAAATCACCTTTTTTTTCTAATATCTCCCGCTTGTCAAAGATCATTGCAGGAATCAGAAGACCATTATAAACGGTGAATAAGTGCACTTATATAACCCCATGTGCATGTGTGCTGCTGAGCACTGAAGTGGTCTGAACCACTGAAGAACACTAGCCTGAGTGTTCTAAGCCAGTATTGAGTTTTTCTCAATGTGGAAATTTTCTCAATGTGACGACAATGCTGTGACTAGAAACTCCTCGGTTGGAACCTTTTTTTGTTGTAGCTTTTTCTTTTGTTCTGCTTTTGTTTTAAAGAATGAGGAATGTGACATTTTGTTCCGGAGCCCTGGTTAGTTCAGCTCATTGACTTGTTTGCACACTGCAAACTTTTAATCCTCAAACTAAATGTGCGGTTGCATGTGCAGCATTTTGGGGGGGGGGGGGGGGGGGGGGGTAGACCATGACAGACACATCATCATCATCACACTCAAGCCCAGAGTGTCAACACTTACTTTCAATATATTCATCTGAGAACTAAAGTTAGATTTTCCTGGAAGCAGCAGCAATAAGCTATTACATACTGATTCATGGAGTTTGTCAAAACACAAATCCATGCAAATGTGGAGGGAAAAGCAAACGCAAATTATATCATTAAAGATTTATCATCGAACATGTCCAATCCATCTGCACGGGTATATTTGCATACCCATGTATGTCTTCCCGGTCCAACGGCGTCTCATGAGACCTAATTTATAAAGCTTGTGTTTGCCAAAAAAAATATGTTTACTGGACTTGACATGGTAATGTGCTTGTTCAGGTATGTGAATGTGAGAACACGCTGCAGTGCATCCAGCACGTGTTTCAAATCAGAATGATTCTAGGTTTGTGCTAGAGTTACTATTGGGTTACATGCTGTAGTGAGGAAAAGCTCAAAACCCATTCAAAAGGGCAATAAACTTAATTGATCGTCACATTAATTGAGTCCATCTCTCTTGCCTTACTTGCAGGATAGTCACATGCATATTTTATGGGATGTGACTGACTATGTAGAAAGTTTGGCCATTCGCAGCTCAGGAGAAAGTGACCAGAGACTGTGGAGCAATGCCATTGTGTAGAGCTCAGCAGGAAACCAAAATTATCAGGTAATTTCATTGAGAAACCTTTTAAATACAAATCTTTTCTTTCCACTTGAGTTCTATTTCCGTTGCTCTGGTCATTGGGTCTATTGCTACAACTGTATTTAACAAAGGAAGTGCGGAAATCGTCCCTCTCCCAATTCATGCTGCTACGGCCTACACCTGGAGGTGTACCCTATGCAGAGCCCTACACGTCCCCTGATGTGCATGATTAAGGCTTTAGAAGGAGGTAATATCACTGAAACAAGGTCCAATACAAAGATTATTAATCACCTTTGTTTTCTCAACATTTTATATACATGTCTTTTATAATGGGGAAACTTTCCTGGACATCCATGCATCTACCTCAGTTGGACTCGATTTCGATTTCACTTTGTCCTATTATGTATGTGCCCACACTTTTCCTGTATTACGACTTATTATTGGCAACATTATGGGTCAGTTTTTTCAGTGTCGTCCACAAGAAAAGGTTCCTAATGTGACAGGTTGCGGTTGTTACCCTGAATTTGCATTCCTTCATATCCTAGCAACTTGGTGATCTTAACGAATAAAAGTAATGTAATAAATAATTAAGCGGTCAGAGCTAAATAAAGTTGCTACTAAGATCCCAAACTTGGTCTTAAAGCATTTAGCTACTACATCCCTTTAATTTACAATATGTAATTAGAAGGTCTAACTAGGAGTCTCTCAATCAAAACAATTATAAATTACCTAGTTTGATGACGTTGGGAAGCAACACAGGAGTTGGAGTGACATGACAAATACCAAGTGCCCGTAATGTTTCAGGACTTCAGCCTCGAGATGTGTTTGTAACTGCAGAAATATGGAGGAACATTAGCTGAAAGAAATGTTTTAGCTCTGTTTGCATTTCACCCATGTAAGTAATGTTATGAATATGACGTATCTCTAAAGTAGACCAACTGCCGACAATCTCATACTGCCCAGTTAGAGTTTCTATAATGGCTCTGGTGTATTACGTTGTAATAAGACCCCTAATGTCTCAGCAACTTAGACCAAACATGCGGGTAAGTGAACAAAAAGTAGGTTAGACGTAGATGGTACAATATGTGACTTACAGATCAAAAGATACCACGATGGTGTTCACAGCTGTGGTTGTGACGAGTCTCCTGTTTTCTCCACTGGACCAGAATAACAGCAGATCTCAATGGTTTCATTCGAATCATTTCTGAAGGTTATCTTTTGATCCATTTCATAAATTGTATTAAATCCACATTGAGAAATTACCTTATTGCTTTTTTACACCCTGTGACATTTTCCTTTAATGTGCAAAGTCTAATAAATGGCCATCTATCATTTTATTGATTGGTCAGCTCCTCGGCCACACACCGGATCAGATCCATATATAACTATTGCCTATTGTTACTGCTCCCCTCTGTGCGACTCAGCTGTCCCTTCTTTCAGTTCAACACCTTGTTATCTTGATTGCGTGAACCTGCCCCTATAGCTGAAGTCAGCTAAAACATTAATTGGACACAGGGAAAAGTTCACATTCCTTCCAGCCATTCTTTGCACTCCTCTCCATTATTTATGTCCCTTTATGTGAGGAATTCCCTTTGATAGAACCAATCAGCGAGCGCTTCCAACGCTTTCCTCCCAAGGAAGGATGGCAAAGACTCCACTGAAAGATTAAGAGAATAGAAATAAATTATATTTGGGCGAGGGTACCTGCACAAGCGCATGAAAAAACAATCTATCTCTGTTCGGTGTGAAGCAGTGTACCATTGACTCTGATCCCTGCTGAGGTTGCTATTCCTGCATTCTGGACTAACTCAGTGTGAAGTAACTTTACAGGACTGCACCTATTGCAGGCCTCTCCTGCAATTCTTCTGTCCATGGTGTGGCTGCAATATCGACGAATTAAATCAGTTTCAACCCTGAGAATGAGACGTAATTTACAAGTGCAGTGGTCGTTCTAAACCTGCCATTGTACTGCTAGTTTTGAAATCTCTTAGCGGCATTGCCCCCTCTTATATCACTGACCTTCTAATACCGTACAAACCTGCTTGTGATCTCAGATCTGCAGAGCAACAGTTGGTTTCGGTTCCCATGGTTGGGGTGTGAAACTGAGGGCTGTAGAGCGTTTTCAGTAAGGGCTCCACGACTATGGAATCACTTCCCACTGGGAATCAGTCAAGCTACCTCGTTGCCCTCTTTTAAATCTCGTTTAAAGACTCGTTTTTTATAGAATATGGCTTTTAACTAGATTTCTTAAGACTTTGTGTGTGTCTTCTTTCTGTTTCAATGTGCTATATAAATAAAGTTGTATTCATTAGACATCATGTCCAGTTAGCACCAAATTTGACACAGCTTCCTAGGAACAATACACATGCTAAGTGTGAAGCCAATAAGAAGAGATGTGCAAGCCACAGAGAAGACAGAGATTTATGGAATCATATATATATATTTGTGAGTAATATCTGAAATCTGCCATGACCTCAAAAACAACAGTACAAATCTCAGCAGGAAGTTTCCCCAGCAGCATTTTGCATTGTTAGCTTTCTATAGCACAAACATAACCACAACACCCTGGTTTTGAATTCTAACCGTGGCAAAATGGCATTTCCCCCCTTTGTACCGTCTCTCTCATCTCCCCTCCATCTAATGACTGCAAAATGCAGCAGAGCAAAAAAAATCTGGAAAAATAAAAGCTAGACAATTCCCAATCCGCAGTCAGCATCATTATTCAGAAATGTTTCTCTGTTTTGATGAAATCCATAGGCCTGAGAAGCTGTGTTTACTTGAAAGCAGTCTTCAGCCCTCACTGCTGGGCTATGTGGACTGCGGTAACTTTGGATCCAGAATCTCAGCAGCCTGTTGTGTGAGTGCAGCCATCAAACATTCCCTTTTAATATCCTTTGCAAATAAAACATTGTGTTTGGTTACTTTTTGAAGATCTCCAAGCCTCTGACTCTCTTTCTAGTGCTTTCCAACTGGTGCAGCCTGCTCTTATTGATCATCGCACTAACGCATTCCCTCTCGTAGTACAGCAAGGACAAGAGCTCATGATTTAAGAATAAGAACTTAGTTTTAGTTCCAACATATCTTTTCTTTCCACTGCTTTTTATTTTACCAGTGCTCTGCAAAGCCCTGTCACTGATTGATTCAGTGAGATTTCTCGGTGATGGCCGACACATACTAAACAGGTACCAAATCTGCAGGACAAGCTGAATCCTGAATAGAAGAGTGGAAGACAAAAGGTCACCCTCTATCACGGAGAACAGTGTAGCGCTCGCAGAGGAGAATTCCTCTTCATCACAACTTATTTTTAAAGTTTTGCCGTCCTCCAAATATTTGTTTCCAAAATAATTGTCGAGATCGGGGAAAGTTCACTTCGCCAAGTGCAATGGGGCAAGAAATGAGTAGGCAGACAATCAGAGGTCGTTGTAAACAGGTTCACGTTTGAGACATTATCCGAACCACCACCCAAAATGTCACTGATAATCCCTCATTGCACAGGAAATGATGTGCGCAGATGAACCAGGGATTTGCATCTGGCTCTTGTCTGCAATCGGAACAGATACGATTGGCATTCACTTCAGGGTCATATACCTCTCCAGGTTTCTGATTGGAAGTGATAGAAACCTGTCACTTGGGTGAACATACAGAACTTATGTATTCTTCCTTATTTTGAAAGTCTAGATGCTGACGCTGCACCTTTTCCAGCGAAAGGTATGATTACCATTGAACTTCTAGGCATTGCAGCGTAATGAACCTTTGTCTACAATGTGTGACGTAAAACTTGACTCACAGGGAGAACAAACAAATAAAAACTCCTCTGCTTGTGTTGGGAAAGGAGTCCACCTCTTTTTAAATAGGTTTAATTATTATATTTTTATTTTTACTTGCTAATCTTGGTGAAAAACAGGTGTAAGTTAACATGTAGGGTTGTTTGAATCCTGTCTGAAGCTCTGTGCTCATATTTCTTCAAAGATTTCATTGTGTCGTTAGATCTCAGCCCTTTACTGTAACTATAATAAAAAGATATCATGACCAACATTACAAAAGATTATACTAAACTTGAATTATGCAGTAGCATGTCGTTTTTTTAGATTTTTTATAAAAATCGGATGTTAAAATAAACGCTATAACACTCTGTTCTTCTTCGACTATTAGTCTGTGGGATTAATAAGAATCAGGGTGTTCCCGCTGAGAGCTGGGCTCAGTTCCTGTCAGTTGAGCCTCTGGTTTCACACCAACATAATTGGAGGTGTTTACTGAGGGGAAGCCAGCAGGGGACGATATCCTGGTTCTGCAGCGGGGACTCAAAATAAAAAACGTTTTGTGTGTGAAAAGTGACAGAAACCGAGGTTGAACTGATACAACAGCATCAAGTCTCAGGAGCAAAGCCAACACATCATCCCTCACTGGCTTCCCTCACTTCTTTACCACTGTAAGAGATGTATAAGCCTATGTTTGACATGTCAGTGCTAGATGGAAATGCTTACCAAGACACTATCTGTGAAATACTTCAAATGCACATGGTGCTAAATATAAAGCCATTAAAGGTTCATTGTGTAGAATTCAGTGACATCTAGTGGTGAAGTTGCATGTTGCAGCTGAATACCCCTCACCTCACCCTCCCCTTCCAAACATGAAGGAGAACCTGTGGCAACCCTCAGGTGTTTTAAAAACTCAAAAGTGGTTTAGTTTGTCCAGTTTGGGCTACTGTAAAAAGTAAAAACATGGCATCCATTTAAATATAAACTATTTAAATATGATGGGCTCATTCTAGGCTAAAGAAAACAAGAATTCAGATGAACCCCACTAGAGAGAACATTACTAGGATTATTTTATATTCTGTAAAAAGAGCCCTTTTCCACACTGAACCTTTAAATCAGTTAAATTGAAAATTATAATGAAATGCGAGAAGAAACTACAACAGCCAAATTAGATGAACAAGATATTATAAACTCAGACTTTTCATTACATTACCATTTTTTATCACTTTACTTCGTTGTATGAAGTTATAACATCGCATTGCAGGTATCACAAGACTCTGTAGAAACAAACAGGAAACATTCATTATCTATTCAGCAGACAGAGGTGAGGTAAATGTTCTGTTCCGTCACGTCTCCTGACACCATGTCCTCTCTCTCTCCTGTGTTTATAGGCAGATCTGGGAGGACTTCAGGTGGCTTTGCTGTTGTAATCCTCATATTAGTGACACTTCATTTGAGCCCCTCTCACTAATCTCAGGTAGCAGTTACACTTAATGATTCTCTGGTGCCCTCATTCTGCTTAAGCAAATGGGAAAAGGGGAATGAGACAGACAAAGAGGCAGAGACACAGAGAGAGAGAGAGAGAGAGAGAGAGAGAGAGAGAGAGAGAGAGAGAGAGAGAGAGAGAGAGAGGAGAGAGAGAGAGATGAGAGAGAGAGAGAGAGAGAGAGAGAGATAGAGAGAGAGAGAGAGAGAGAGAGAGAGAGAGAGAGAGAGAGAGAGAGAGAGGCCTGCTGGAGTCGCTTAGCAGGAAAACAGTGCCATCTGTTGATGCCGGTGAGGGAAGCTGCAGAGAAAACCCATTTCAGGGCCGCAGCTTCCTGCATGTGAATACCTGAAAGCACACGCATCACTTCCTCACTATATTCTCAGCAGGAGCTCATTTATTCCCGAAAACAAACTGGAGAGAAATGCACAGAAATCACATTTGTCTGCTATAATGGAGGGGAAGAGAAGGAGCTGCATATGCAGACTTAAAAAAAAAAAAAGAGTCACCAGTGATTCTATTTTAATTGATCAGGCTCTTAGCAAAGCAAAGGCGGAAAGGGGGGAAGGAAAACAAACACTCCAGAAATGTTGATTTGGAACAGACACTTCAGAGAACAGATTAGACTATCTAATTATCATCTTTGCCTTCGGATGACGCCTTTGATGTGAATGTGACTGCAGAGTCTTTCCCTTCACTCTGTAAATAATGAGAATTCTAATTAAGGGATGGAATAATCGCGGGGGCTCGTGGCCTTGGTTTGCTTCTTATTAGGGCCGCTTAAATCCTGGGGGATGTGCAGCGGGCATTTAGAAGGGCAATGTGGAGGGATGTTTGTTGTGCCTTTTTTTTTTGCTCAAGGAATTAGGCGTGTTGGCCGATTTACTGGCAGGGCCGTCTTTTATGTTGTCAGGAGCTGTGGAAAGTGACGTCAATCATCTTAGTTACTGAATAAAAAGGATTTTCAACAAGTCGATTATGGCTGTGTCGGAGCTGTGACTGGGTTTTAAACCAGTGAGATGGGAACTTTTTTTAAGCAGAGTTTAGTGTTTTTCTTCCCTAACCTTAACCTCTATTTTCCACGTGATTAGTTTAACACGTGAGCTTTAGGATTTAGGAAAAAAAAGCGTGGAACCAAAATTGTCAGTTAAAAAGTCGTTTGTGGATAAATGTAATTTGTTAAACATTTAGCAAGAGATGAGAATTTAATCCACAATGAATTACGTGCATTGTTTGCTTTCTTCAAACAAGCAGAGCGCATTCCTCCGTCAAGGCTGATCGGCCACTTTACCACCATATTGAATTATTGAAATCAGATGTATGGATGATTCGCACATAAATGTTCTGCAACCTGCTTGCATTAAAACACAGGCACATATCCATGGTGTGATATAGCTGAAAGAAATTGTTATTATCGTATAGTAACTGAATAAGATCACCTCACTACAAATCCACAAAATCCCCAAAATGTTCTGGATCCACATCAAGTTTGACCTGTTTCATAGACAACAGCACTTTGCAGATGGTGGATTTTTTTGGGGGAAAGTGAAAACAATTCTTGGATCTGCGCCCTGATCTTGAAATACACCAAAGTTAAATGGGGTTGTCCCACACCCATCCTGCCTCCTCTTACCAAGTCTGGTGGAAATCCATTCTGTAGCTTGTGCATGATCTTGCCAATGAACAAACCAACTAACCAATGGACACGGGTGAAAACTAAATCTGATCCTGTAAATTTAATACAATAACCATCAGGGACTCATCCGCTACATGTAGCATTAGCATGAAACTGTCCTTCTGTATAATTTGTGTAAAACTATGTGCAGCAACATCTTCCCTTCATGAATTTGATCATAATAGCATAATACAACTGCTGCATAATGGACATTTATATGTGTGCATTGTCTTTTCATACCTATGAACATTATAAATTAATGTCTTTCACTTGTAATAAAGTATTTGTATTTATCTTTCTTTGAGTGAGGCCTCTGCTAAAGATCTAAATACAACTGGTGGCTGTTGAAGTCAAATGTTTGTCAAGTGAGAGCAATTGGAGTCACACGCATAAAGTGAATTAATCCAAAGACTTAAAGTAAATGACTTAACCTTAAATCAATTAACCCCGTGACCCCATCGACCTCATGGCACATGGTGTCGGCAAGCTGCTGCAGGTCTAAGTACCCGGAGCTTTTCACAAGAGAGTTAATGATGAAGCAGCTCAGCCGAGTCAAGAGAAGTCACGACAACAAGTTTCTACTTCAAACGCAATTCTACATAGACCAGAATTAATACGACCGTGTGGATCTGAAAATGTAAACTGACACGAGATGTTGATATTTACTCTCTGAATGAACCAGTGCAGGAATCATTTACATCCCTTGTGCCTGGTAATGGTTCATTTCTGTGTTCGTCAGCCTGGATGTTTCCAAAATCCCCAAAACCGCAGATATGAGACTCAAACCTGTGATGTCATCTGCAGCTAAAGCCCGGAGCTGCTCATTTGCATCACTTTGCATAGTTGAAACCAGTGATTCTGCTTATCCAGTGAAATTCTAACTTTTAACTAACAAGACGCTTTATTCTGTAGCAATGATATGAGCACTGAAATGTACTCGTGTCCCACGCTCTGTGTTTTGGAAATTAGTAGCAACATAAACCTTTTTTTAAGACTTTAATGACGTCAATTAAAGGTTAAAGCTGCTGTTCTAGGTTTGAGTTCCCTGGATCATCATAACATTGCATTCCGCCTTAAGATCCATTGGACCGCTCTATACCAAGCATCTGTTTAATATGAGCTCCTTCAAAGACATCAGGAAGAAAAGAACTGGATAAATGAGAATTCATAATACGAGAAAAATAACTTGTATCCTTTTATTTCAAACCAAATGTGCCGTTGCGGTGATCCTGTCATTTTGATCGCGATATATTAAAAGAATAAATTAGGATTCCTCCGCGAGAGATCTCAGTGTTTCTCTTATGAACACAGATAATTAATGGTCCAGCCAACATTCATGTCAGCTCCGCAATATGGAAACATAATCTGTATGCGTGTAGGAGCATCCAGTTTGAAGTCTTTTGAGGCTGTCTAGCAAAGAGTGCTGCACTGTATAATAGTTTGTTTTAGTAACACACACACACACACACACTCCTCTGTGTTTTATTCATGAACTCTTGTTGGTCATTGCTCATTACACAAGCGATCAACTCTCCCTGTTGTTCATGCACTGCCGTCTTTAACAAGTTGTCTTTTCATGTTGCTGCACAGTTGACCGCTGTGCCTGTTGTTCACTGATACTCCTTCTGAATCCAGTGCAGAGGGACTCCACTCTGATACCTGCACTGTACCAACAACCAACATGCACGAAATGAACTGCTGCAAGAAAATGACACAATCTGTTCCATCTAAACGGCCCAAGATTCTGACTGATTCTGCCACGAAGATGATTAATAATTTACTTCTGTATTATGCACAAACAATATTTGCATTTTGACTTGTTTCCACATAACAACACACAGTGTTTACAACTTGTTGCTCTACCACTGAAGTTGTAAAGAAAATGCATTTGATTATTGCCGGTGTAAGTTGGGTAGAAAATAATGCAGAAACGTTGTCAGCCTGATGACACACAACCAAACTGCAACAACAAATACATTTTATAAGAAACACTTTTGTCCGGAATAAGTTTTCTATCAATATCATGAAGATGTTAATGTACATATCTGATTTCAATGATTTACAGTAAGATTATCTCAGACGACTTATTTGGTTCCCACTAAAACAGCTATTCCTGTTGGACAGTATCCACTGGCGGTGAATAAAGACATGTTATTATTGTTAATTAACTTTTTATGGTTATGTTCAGGCTCTTATGGGACTTGGTTAAGATGAGGGAAAGATTACATTCATGTGTGTTTCATTGATGAAAGTTGAACCGGCAAGAAAAACCACTGAATTCAGAAAATCCAACCAAAGTTTATTTCATTTACTCTAAACTCTAAGTCTTTAGCAACAGCTCTTTGACCAAAATGCACCAAAGTGGTTTCTGCTAAACTGACCAACCATCAGACAAACACCCTCACAACCTCCCACTTGATAATAATCCATCATTTATATCGCTTAGCTAGGTCTGGGCGATAAAACGATAAAGATATTTATCGCAAAATAACTTTGACCTGGTTGAAAGATGAGACACGTTCCATAATGTTGATAGAACTCATTCCATCCATGTTTTGACAGACAGCATGAACAGCCGATGATAATGAGAATAGCCCCGTGCCGAACCAATCATGTGGCTGGAATAGAGTGGCAGCGAGATAAAAGAGAAACATTTATCAAGGACATTGGGTCGATGGAATCCTTTAGTTGGAACCAATCCTGGTTGACATTGAGCGAGAGGTGGGGAACGTCCTGACCCGACGGCCATTGTATCACATGACCAACATGTACACAAACAATCACTCACACTCAAAAACAAACACTCACACGGGGAGAACATGCAGACTCCACAGAGAATGAGACCAGCCGAGCCTTCTTCCTGTGAGGAGTGAGCTTTAACCACCGTGCCGTGCAAACCACTTGATATGCAATTTAAAAAGACTATACTTTAGCTGTAGAGGTTTAATCGTGTTTCATCTTATATTGTGCTCTCTGTAAATATATTAAAATGAGCAATTTTTAGTTGCCTTTAATGATTGTTTTGTATATTTTATGAGATCAATTATGGAAGCAATATTAATATTAAAAGTAGCATTACCGATTCAGCCGGGCTTTTACCAACCGCAGCAGTTTAATGCAGCTTGCTATGAATTCTACAAATGTCTGGAAGTCTTCCGAGGAAACCGAGGACCAGTGTTTCCACAGGCTTTCATTATATTTGCTGTTCTGTCGTGTGGTGGAGAAAAACAATCTAGGAACCCACAGCCGAGAGGGTGCTGCAAGTGTTAATTTAGCCCGAGATGGAAACAGAAGCACACGCGTCACATATGTGCTGCTGTCACTCTTGTGCTCCTCGAAACAAGCCGGTGACATTCATTCTCCCGAGCAGTTGTCACCTCTGAAGTGGCCTCTCATCAAGAGAGCATGTGTCCTCGCGGAATGAAGGTTGTCATTTACACCGGCTCGGCTGCTTATTCCTGAGCAGCGAGTCAGTGACACCTGTCAAAATGCAGGTCGAGGAGGTGGACACGGTGCTATTCTAGATGCACCTTGGGCTGCATATCAACCACAGGCTGGACAGCACTAATACAACACATTGTTCAAGGGGTGACAGGATATGGGTGCTTCAAAAGTTGTTGTGCAAGGAATGAAAAACGCCCTGAAAAAGTGGTTCTATTGTCTGAGCTGGCCGACCCCGGAGAGACTGAGCCAAATTTCATCCTCACAACATTTCCCAGCTGCTCTGTGGTGATATTCTGCATCCGCTTCACGACCCCAGGGGCGCTGCACGGAGGCATGAAGGTCTCTTCGTGCTCATTTGTTCCGCCCACCACCGCACCCCCTCCATTCCTAAACGGCCCTTTAGTCTCTGTGCAGACTGGGAGGAGGTCGAAGCCCTGACCACCTCCTGCGTTGTTTTCCGCATCGGGGGGGATCCGGACGACTTCTCTGGAAATATTTCTGCATCTAAGACATCATTAATGTCATTATCCTCATCCCCCATTCTCATAATAATCGTACAGTTAACGGTGCACATTCTGCATAATGCCGGCTTATTAAATGTAAATATTCCCATCGCGGAGTTTGGGCGAAGGCAACATTTGGCAGAGCTCAGATCCAAACAGCTCAGCCTGTAAAGTTTGTTCTTACAGCATCTGTGGAAGTGGAAATGGAGTTCAGCAAAGTAGTACATGACTCTTTCTGTGTAGTCATAAAATATATTATATGACTTTCTACTTATTTATTAATCTGGATGTGAGTGAACTTTTGCCCCAAACCACATATGTGTATCTTTGACATGAATGTTTTTTCAATGATTTATTCAACTACTTCTGCTTGAATGTACAAACTTTGTTCTAAATAAGTAATGAAAAGAAATGACAAATTCAACCAATCTATAGAACTTGAAATTAGTAAATAAACATGAAGTATGTGTGTGTGACAAATAATATTTACTTAAGACATTCAACACATACAAAATGCAACATAATATTGATTCATAATTAGATGATAAGGATCAGTATCGATACATGAAATGTAAAATACTTCAGTCTTGTTAAAGATTTTCAACATTACATGGGCAGACATACGCAGATAAACCGATCTGGTAAGTCTAGATTTTTTTTTAAATAAAATAAATATTAAGTGACGCAACATAAATTAAACATTTTGAATCCCCACTCTGGAGACAAGTTATAACCTTCACCATCCACTTACGTTTCATTTGACAGTTGAGAGTTTTCTTAAAACACGTAAAAATGAGAAACTGCACTGCTCCTATCAGGAATCACAGGTCTGGGCTTTTAATTCAGAAGGTAAATGCTGTTAAATGTCTTGTTTTCAGTCAATGTTGCTAAATCCAGGGATGGGATGCAGACCTGAGCAAAGAGTCATATTTTAACTTTGTCTTCATTTCATTTTCTAAACTTTAATTCCGGTT
Source organism: Pleuronectes platessa (assembly GCF_947347685.1). Taxonomy (NCBI): domain Eukaryota; kingdom Metazoa; phylum Chordata; class Actinopteri; order Pleuronectiformes; family Pleuronectidae; genus Pleuronectes; species Pleuronectes platessa. The sequence goes on from NC_070626.1 coordinate 24,681,575, forward strand.
TCAGATGGAGGAAGTTATTATTAATCCTTAACATGGAAAAAAGTTTCACTGTTTCCTCTGGTATCCTCCATGGTCAGAATCCCACATGGCCCTGAAGGCACATGACTCTAAAGACTGTTCAGCACTGTGAACTGCAGGTTCATTGCAAGTCCATACATTTTACACAACAGTTACTTTAGAATGGAGACAAACTGCAACTCAATTGATTTGGTCTTTTTTGGAATAAAAAATAACTGAAGGAGATGGCAATTTGAAACAAATCAGATGATTTAAAAAAAAAAATCTTAGACAATTGAAGTAATACAGTAATTCTCAGGATGTCCATATCAAAAATATTAGTATAAAGGTACAAACATAACTGATTATAATGTATCAACGATGCTACAATATACAAATAGCTTGAGGAAATTATAAATATCCCTTAAAAGGAAATATCCTCCAAAGCAGGAACTTGGGTCTAAATGATCCGAGGGGCCGGGTCACAAATGAGTGGAACCGAGCCGCAGCCTGGTTTGAGATCACTAAGGGGCCAGAAGAGTTTTAAAGGCACAGTTGGTAATTTTAGCTCCTATTTTTAATTGCATTTTGAAGACAGTGACTACTTCCTTGATAGGATTAGCCACCAACCCTCAAAAGATTCATCCATCTTTCTGTCAGCCATCCTCTAGGACATCACGGCCATGATTGGATAAAAGGGGGGGAAATGTTACCCACCCTGTTGTCATTACCAGTCCAACACTGGCCCGTCTATTTTTACTTCAAGTAATGAGGAAGGAAGTTGGGTAATTCGGCCTTGATCCGTCTTGAAAGAACTCAGTGGGGTTTCATGCAGGGGAAGAGGGGACGTCTAATGGTTTCTTTAATGTGAACTTTAAATATATATATTTCTGAGAGACCTTTGACAAGAAAAGTACAGATGAACAAGTGTGAATATCAAACTGTCGTTATCTTCAAAGACTTCACTCACTTTTATGTGCCTGAGATGATTGGCATGTGCTCGCCTGTATGATAAGTACGTGAATGTGCTTGATATATTATATATATGTGTCACCACAGAGTAGATTTTATGGGAAATAAATTCAAAAATGATATTTATGGATGAAAAATTCAGACTATATTGTTTGTTTTAGGTTATTTCAGCAAATCACCTGAGAAAAATCCAGTTTTATTCCAAAGCAACCCTGATGATTCAACTTTTGAAGGTCTCGACCTCACTATGTAAAGAGCCTTGAGATAATCTATATTAAGATTTATGATTACATTATGAAAACTTTGCCAAAATCCGCATAATATAGACTTTTCATGTGCAATACTACTTAAATATTTATACTTATCAATATTTGCAGTTTTTTATTTTGCATTGTTTTTGCAAAATAAATTCTATGTGATTCTATGGTTTTATTGTATTCATTTGCTGCTTCTGCTTAATTTATAGCTTGTAGTGTTCATTTTCATCGCTGATTTCATTCCCTCTCATGTACCTCATGTCTTGGAATGACAATAAATCTTCTTGAATCTTGAATCTAACTTTGTAATAAGGAGTGAGTTAGTATGGGGGGTGTATTTGTTTGTGCTTCTTGAGAGGGAGGTATTTTCTTGATATGTTAAAGTTACTTCTCGCTAACACTCGGCTGCTGCAGTAGTGACTGTGAGGCTGCAGCCACAGTGGAGCTCTGCCCTGAATGCTCAACATCGAAATGTATACATAAATGTATGTATATAAAGACCTTTGTTTTTTGTGTAAATATTACTTCACACAAGGTTCTGCACTGAATCTGTTCTTTATGTCTTTATGTATGTTCAAAACTTTAGTTTATACTTTATATCAGCACACCATTTCTCCTCTGTTGTTGCTCTTAATTTCCTGAATATCACAGATTAACTAGTTTTAGTTATGGGTCATAGACCAAAGATAAAAAAGACTCACGGGCTTGAACATGATAAATGTTTTTCAGTAAACCTTGTCGAACCTAAACCAAAACTGTCGACTCCATGAGGCTATTACTGTAAAACACAAGGGATGACACAAAGTCATTGGGACCCATCCTCTGCAGGCCATGAATGTTTGCCTCAGTGTGATGGTTACACAACGGCTGCCAAGCTATTTCAGTCTCCCTCCCGCCAATCTCCAGAGCCATGCCGCTTCCAGTGCTGCAAAAAGCAAGCATGTGCATGCGTTTCTCCGTGATAACTCTTCACTTGGCGCTTTAATTACATACTTCAATTTCTGTGTTTTTTATGTTTGGGGGGGGGGGAGCAACAGAGAGCATCAGAGAGGGAGAGAGAGACTGAGAGACAGAGATTTAGCATGGTGTCCTCCCGCCGCAGGGTGGTAGAGCATATCACACGCAGGCTAGACTGCAGTGGGCAGGTGCTGTGGCGTAAAGATGTGCCACCCAGACACTCAGATGAAGAGTAATGAGTCTGTGGACGGAGGGTTTTTTTCTAAGCTCGTCTTCTCTCTGTCGCTCCCTTGTTCTCTCTCTCTCTCTCTTTCTCTTCGTGTTGTGTCTCACTCCTTTTCTCATACGTTCATCAGACCTGAGTTTTACCTTAATGAGCGTCGTGCCCGCGCTTGTTTGCATGCTGAGGAATGGCAACGACACGGTGTTCAGACGAGGACTCGACTCACTCGTGACCGCGTGGTAGGAAAATAAAGTTTAATAAGGTCGGATTACACAAAGCAGCGGCAAAGGGCAAAATTTGCAAAGGTCACAGGCGGGGGTAGCGAGGTCTCAGCATGTAGCTCAGTGGGGAAAAAGGCAGGATAATGTGACAGCAGGTATCGATGAGGGACAAGAACACAAACTCACTGGAGCTGCTTTCCTGTACAATGCTCTCCTGGCCTCATGTAGCCTGAGGAAATGTTTTAGAAACCAGAAATCAGCATGATTACATTAAGACAGATTTCAAACTTAAAGAAGTCGATTTCATTCTCACCTCATCCCCATGTCACAGCAGTTTGCTATTTGACCCATGCAGCTTCCTCCAGGAGCACAAAACGATGGATCATCTAAAAGTGCAGAGGATTAGAATTCAGAAAGTAGTTTGTCATTGGGATTTGTGATCACATCCGGTGAGAAGGAAAGTCTCTTCATTAGTCATCATAAAACAGCTGACAACAGGTCTTTGATAGAGGATTCAGGTGATTTGTCAAACCTTATAAAACCATCTTTGAAGTGGAAACAATATCTAAAATAGATTTAGTTGTGACAGTTGTTCTGTATTATGGTCACACTAAAGAAAGTTATTCACACACTAACTGCACTTAGCTGCATATTCTGAAATTAAATAATTTGACAGGGTGATTAAATTTGAGCTGAAAAAAAAGATTGTTACAAATTGATGTTAGAATTTTAAAAGTAATCTCTAACAAAAGTTAAAATATAAGCAATTAATCAAGAAAATAATGCTAAACATTCCCCGTTTTCCAACTTCTCTAATTTTGAAACTTGTGTGTTTGAGATGATTGTTGTGCACTTCACTGGGTTTAGAACTGTTGACTGAGAGAAATCTAAGCAGCCAATAGAAACTGAGATCCAAATGTTATAAATAAATCAAATATTTGAATGAAAACTCCAATAGATTATAGGTCAATCAAAAATAATTCTTTGTTTAAGCCTTGTATGATGTTATATGTCTTTAAAAAAACTTTAAATGACAAACTTTTACTCTAGAGTTGTTTCCCTTACATATACTTTACTCCATCACACACACACACACACACACACACCTCTACCCAACCAACACCAGTTGGAGTTGCAGAACAAGACTCCAGCCAGACATGTTCCAAACTCAGACACAATGCACTGTGTTATCACCAGCTCCAGTGGCGTCCGCTGGCTGGCTGGGCTGATGTGTGGACCCAGCGTGGCTGGATGTGGAGGAGAGATAGGGCGCTCGGATACAGCCCGGGGCTAAAGAAGAGCACTGTGTGTTGCTAAACCACAGACCCACAGTGTTGTCTTAGTTATGCATCAGAGAACTGGATGTGTCTTCTTAAATCGCCCGGTTTCAGCTCCCCCCAATTCCCTCAGTCTCTCACATCCTGCCAGTTCCCTTACTTAGTCAAACATGCAAAGCTATGTGTGCAAGCTCAAATAGTGGAGGGCGATGGCTGCTCTGCCACATGTGACCGCTCCTGCTTTCTTTCTGGTGTTCTGATGTGAAAAGTGGACGTGATGGACTGGCGGTCAGCGAGGGTAATGGTTGATTGCCAGTAAGTTCCGGGAGAAAAAAGGCTGGAAGGGAGTGACACAGGGGGAAAAAACATATTAAAGGGTCGCAGTAAGTCAGGGATGAAATAGGGAAATAGGAAAAGGGCTGCATTGATTGGATCACCGGGCAAACTATAGAGTGAGAGAGCGAGGGAGGAAATGGCTCAGAGATCTTGGTTTAACAGTATTCTTTCAGACAGACACCAGCTAATCATCGGAGAGTGTGACTGACTTTGAGTTATCACTCCCTTTTATTGTATCAAAATTGATCACACTATCTCCCGTCCGTCTCTGTACATTCGTCTCTGGTGAAAGTGGTTGTCCAGAGCATATAATGGACAGATTAGGAGAAAACCTCTGTTCTGGCAACACTCAATATTTCCCCATTAGTGCGGTGGCCTCTGGGATTAGACCTTTGCCGCACATTAAAGATGTCAATACTGCTAATATTGTTTTTGGAGGTCCTCCACCTTCTTAGAGCTACAGCTTGTGTAACCAGATCTGTTTGATCGGATCTGTCGAGCAGCTCTGAGACCGAGGCGAAGGTCTTATGGTCTGTTTGAGAATGTAAGAATGAAAGAATATGTTCCCTCAAAGTAGCTCTGTTCAGACTACTGGAGATCACTGACTTGATTCATAATGCATCTCGATATCTGTGTACTATGTACAGATACATAGTGAAAAATGAATGAATACGCCCTTTGATACATAATAATACTGTGGGATCGTAGAGGAATGGCTGGAGGTTTGTTCTCTCTGTCGTAGAGAGATATTGTAAAATATTGAATTTAATGTAACTTAACACTTGCAGATATCATAATAATAATATTAATAATCATAATCATCATAATAATGGAAAAGTTTTCAGTGACAATCCAAAGATGCAGGTTAAGTTTGACATGCATTAATGCCCATATTGTGTAATCTTTTTAAGTTTTGAATTTGATTGTGTATTTATTGATTTGTATTTATATATTTATTTGTTTAACTGCAGATACAGGGAACCACTACAAATAGAACACATGAAATTATACACAGGGACACTGTTATGGCAGCCACACAGAGACAGCAATACTGGCTGTTCAACACAAGAGAGCAGCATTGCACTTCCTCAGAACACCAGAGTGTAAATCCAGGAGTCATGTGCTGACATTGGATTTGTTCTTGAAGACATAAGGATTCATGCAACCTGTCATACAATAAACATTAATTCCCTTACTATGGCATTAACTGCAGTACTTTATACTGAAGATGAATGTCTGAACTTTGAATATTGTTTTCTACTTGACCACTGAAATTTGAATTAAAACAAGGTTTTATAACATGAAACAAAGCAAAGAAATGATTCTAAAAAAAATATGTGGCCTAGTTTGTGGTCATTCTTTCAACAGTGCTGTCTCATGAATTATCGTCATCTGAATCGCAGCCTCCGGTGCGGATCTGTATATAATTTCAGCCGTAAATGAAAACATAGACTCCAGCGTGTGCGAGCGAGTCCTCTGGTTGCAGCAGTGCTGAGGTCATATCCACTGGGACGGGCCCGGTGGTGTGTGGACAGGATGAGGAATAGAGCCCCACTCTCTGAGTTAGATAAATACCTCCGTCGGCCTCACCAGAGCGTCCACCGGGGACAACACAAAGACCAAAATCAGCAATACATAAGCATCAATAATTAAGCAGCCACACACAGTGCGAGGGGGTGAATGGAGGGTGGGGTCCTGGACGGAGCACGAGGTCGGCTCTGAGGTGATCCTAAACGCTGCTAATGTCTCTGAAGCTCGTCACTCGAGGGCAAAACTGAGGAGCATGCGTTTTTTACTTTTTATCCCAATGACATAGCTGCAGGTCACCACGTCGGATTCTTTATCGTGGTTTTATTTTCTTTCCCTCCATCACAGATCCACTCTCTTTCTTTCACTTACTTCTGTTATTGTTTCCTTCTCTCTTCTTTTCACAGATTTCTCTCAGACGACGAGAGGCACTGGGTCAAACCCATGAACAAGAACACAGGAGGACCCAACCTGGCTCAGCCTGCGCCCTATCATTTATTTATAAGAGCCACTATCATTGCAGTGCCTGAACAAAACAACAGTGATGTCATGGCCTTCATTTCTTTGTGTTCAGCTGAATACAACTTTCCCTTTGGGCCACTGGCTGCAGCATCTGTGAAAGCTGAAACTAAAATTATAATTAAAACTGTAAAAGTAAGAAAACACAATGACAAAAAAAATGTCGAGCTTTTCTTTCGTGGCTCTACCAACCGAGTGAAGCTGTGGAAGCTTGGGAAGTTTATTTGTTTATTCCCTCTTTTCTAAACAAACACATATGTGGTGTTATTGTGGCGAGTCCTCCAGGAGACTCAGTGTACAGGCAGTTTTACTTTGGAAGGAAAGGGGGCTTTGGTGTCATGTTCCTGCAGGGGCTCTGGGAGAATTGGAGGTTCTAGGATTTCAACCAGTGTCACTTCGTCCTTGTGGAGTTTGTATCCCCTCGCTCTATTCTTTTTTTTCTTCCCCCTATCTTTTGTATTCAACCACCAACAGGAATGGCAGTCACTCCTGAGGACTGCATGGAAAGATGAGTTTGTTGCCGTTAGTGTAAATTACGAATGGGCCACTAGGGGGAGAGGTAGAGCTGACACGGCAGACATGGAACAAAAGGGGGGAGGAGGGGGGGGGGGGGGGGGGGGGAATAAGAGGAATGGGAGCACCTGGAAAAAAGGGAAAAGGGGGAAACAATTTAACTGAGACTGAGAACATGTCTGAGACGAGAAAGACTTGAGGACGACATGATATTGTACTCAAGGAATGAAGAAGAAGAGAAACGTGAGGATTGTAGCTGAAAAACACACAGAGGAAAAAATAAGTAAAAAATGTGTTTGTCTGTTTACATTCTTTTTGTTTTTGTTTTGATTAGGCAGGTTCGAGAGACTAACCTGTGCTCCCTCCCAGTCGTCTGTGGCATCTCGCTCAGCGCCGTGTTTCCATTCACGGGGGCATGGAGAGAGCAGTGACCTCAGGGAGAGCCTGTAATTATCCTCTGTGTCTGTGACAGGCCCCGGATAATCAGTCTCACTGGGAATACTGGTGCAGATCTGTGGACGAGTGATTCCCAGAGACCTAATCCTCAATGAAGCATTCTCACAGCCCCTCGCACTGATAACTGGAGTGCTCTCACATTATGCCTTTTTGGACACACTCACAGGTCACAGTGTGTGTAATCCCTCCGTTCTGCTTGTTCTGCCTCTGCATATATTGTCGTCTTTATCTGGCCTTGTTGGAATAAATTGATTTTGGGTTTTACTGTAACAGAGGTTGTAGGTGATGTAGTTGAGCCATAGGGTAAAAATCTATCCCCCCCCCCCCCGAAATGAGTACATGTAAATTTACTCAACTTAAACACACATCACAACTTCTATATGTGCGACTTCTTCTTGTTTTTCCAGCTGCGCAAGAGAATAAGCTTAATTTTTTTTGCTTGTTTGTGATCGTCTCAAATCCTCTGTCTTGATATTTCATGTCCTAACTACGTATTGCCACATCTATTTTATTCTTTCAACAGTCAACAGAAAACATTTCATTCTCTGTGTCAACAAAGAGGCTGTTTGATAGCCCGAGCAAATAATAAGCTACACTTCACATTACAGCGAGTGTCTGGGCTTCAGGTTGAAAGCGGAAAAGTAAAGGTTAACATGCACACTTAAGCTTTGAAGTGCGCAAATACACACACAGTTACAGTATTACGTGCACACACACACACACACACACACACAATGGTTCAACAGCTCTTACATTTTTCAAAGAGGCTTCAGAAAGAAGTCAGTGATTTATCACAAGCCACGAATACACACACACACTATGTTTGTATATCCATCTTAGTGAGGACACTCATTGGCATAATGCCTTCCCCAGACCTTCAATCAAACCTTTAAAAATCAAAACTAAATGCCTCCCACTAAACTAAACCTGATTCTAACCCGAAATCCAAGTCTTAACCCTCAAACAGCCCATTGAAAGTGGGTCAAAAGTGAGGACCAGTCAAAATGTCCTCACTTTCCCAAAAGGTCCTCACAAGGAATCTGTACAAGTTGTACACACACACACATTTGCACAAAAAATATGTTTCACTATCAATTAACGTGCTGAAAACTATGAATGCACACGTTTGTGTGTAATCTGCATCTTTTTCCCAGATTCCACTCTCACTCTGTGACAGGAGATGCAATCCTTCCATTCCTTGCAGGTCAAAGTTCTTGGAGAGATGCCGGCGTGGAGGAACAGCCTATACGCTCGTTGAGGTTTTTTATTTTATTTTTCGGATACTCTCGTGCAACCGTGCCATGCAAGTTGAGGAGAGCAGCGTTCCCACGGGGGACCTGGGAATCAATTACCTCTCTCCCGAGGCAGTGGATCGGCTATACCGGTGAAAGACTACATGCCAGACAGCACGCGGTCAGACTGTCATCATTTGATTCACACATAATCAGCTCCTAATTGTATCACATTGGGCTGCAGGTACATGTAATTTGGAATACAATGTGAATTCACTGGGGTTTTCCAGGCAAAACTCCACATTCCCTCTGGTAATGAAGGCGAGGCGAGCGCTTTAATGTGCTTGGCCCCGGAGTCGTCCTGAGCTGCTAACCGCTCACAGTCATGGAGGCTGGAGAACCAGACTTTGGTGCTTCGACAGTTTGATGGACAGCTGACATGACTGGCTGCGGAGTTGCCAGTCAATCCGACACTGGACGTGGCCCCGGTGCACCCGTCTTCCAATGAAGAAGAACTTCAAAGTGTCTTCTTCTGCTGTCCGTATAGTATTGTTGTCTTCTCTTGGAGAGACGCGCTCCATGTTGCCACAGTATCCTCTGGACACTGAAAGTTTTCTATGTGTGGAACTATTCTTTGCAAAGTTTACATGAAGAAAAATGGTGTTCAGGTTCCTGCTTCACCACAACGCTGCCGTGCAACTTAAATAGGTAATTTAGTTATGTGACACTCTGAGTGCTCTTACGTCAGATGCAGTAAATCATCTCCGCATTATGAGGCGACAGATGAGGTTTAATGTGGCTTCTTTCTTTAGCATTGTCTAAACTTACGCCTGTAGTGCATCCATGACATCAGAGGGAAGGCTGCAGACTCCCCTGAGCATCAAAATGCAGACGGCCCAAAAAAATTATCACGACTGCTCTATTAATCTGCTCTGCCATGGCCCTTGATCAATACATATTTTGCTCTTGTTCAACAATAGCCATTTATCAAGTTCACCTCGTCCTGCAAAGAATAACCTTTTAAGATGTCAAGAGGAGGAAGAGGATTCTGTTTAATATGCAGCTTTAAAACATTTACAGTAAAGTACACTTAATGTCCATGTACTGTAATTCTGAATGATGTTTTCCCCTTTAAGAGTCAAACAAGTCTGGGTTTGTTTAACACTCGTTTTGTTCTGGAGTCATAGTAAAACAGAAACAAAGATTTGTTGACCTTGACTGAATTTTACCACAAACTAGTGAAGAAGTAAACCCTGACATGATGGATGTTGTGACAAACACGTCACCTGCATGAGCCCACTCTGGACTAGTGATACAAGTCTGTTTAAATTCATGAAGGTGCGTCCATTAACTGAATAATCTGTTTCCCTGTCAGGTACAAGTCGCGGTGCAAGTCAAGGACAAAGGCAAAATAAAACCCTGAATCTCGTCTGCTGAGTGAGAGGGAAACACAGTTTATACACATGTTCTAGTTTTGTTCTGTTTCAGATCCTTAATCAACCGATCACTCATTTTTGTCGCAAAGTAAAATAAAGGTATATCGACGGAAAAGCAAACACCAGATCTTTAATCATCTTCAATGTTAGATTTAGTTCATGTGAGTCCTACAGCAGATAAACAGTGGCACCATTGTGTTTGGATGATTGTTGTGTAACATTTTCTTCACAGATTGCCATCACACATTATGCATATTTTCAGTCATGAGTAGAGTTAAAGGTGAATTGGAAAAAAACTCACTGACAGATATTACCAGTGCCAAGAGATACAGTAAGTCACTGAGCTCTAAATTGTCATTTTATATTAAAAAACAAACTAACAGCCCAACAGAAAGTCTCAGAATATAATAAACGTTCTAACATCAATGTTAACATTTACAGTGTATAAATTCTAAAACTTCTTTAGGGTTTACTGCACCTGTAGCTGAACTCACTCAAGTCCTTTTCTCACTAGTGTGGCAGCATTTCACTTGCAGACCTGTTAGAAAAGTGAAAGCAGTAGTTATAAAACAATAAAGTCTTTGTTTGTGTCAACTATGCTTTACTTTGTCATGGTGGTAGAGGCACGGTGATGGTGGTGTGGGCATCTTGAATTGCTACTGATTTCCCTTGGTGCTTGTCGTCACTCAAAAACACACAAAAACAACTAAAACTAAATTGCATTCATTTACTTCCATTATTATTTACGTCTCTAAATATTCTTAAAACTGAAAACAATGGAGAAAAGAACATGGGTCTAAATAATTTGCAGTGAATTCATTAATTAAAAAAGCATTAACCACACAGCTTACACAACAAATATTACAACATGAACGAGAGTAAATGAAATACTGTCTACTGTACTAATATTGACATGATCTCTCAACAGCCATAAGTACTACAAATTAAAAATGTATATTGTGTATTTAGTTGAGTAATAATAAAAATGCATTAATCCCACTTATTTTCTCTTAAGTACACAAGTTAAATAGATAAATTATCCATTAATTAGTTTATTAATTTACCACTAACAACACAGACACATTTTCAGTTCAGCCATACGATCTTAGGTTAAAAAAAGAAGTGTTCAGTTGTGTTAAATTTATTCAATAAAAAAAAATTGATTTCTACAATTTCATATAATTTCACTCTGATAAATGCAGTAACACAGACGCACAGAAACATACCACACCCAAAACAGGAAGTGGAGGCAGCCAGTGGCGGCTTAGAAGCCAAAGGCCACGGCAGCTACAGGTGCACCTCATTCTTTACAACCTGACTGAGATGGATCTCTGCAATTTCTGGTGCTAGCGTTGCACTAAGTTGAATCTAAATAATTCAGGACCTGGAACGCTTTTCAAATTGCTTTTATTTGGAACAGAATACAAAAACAGACAATGGAGGGAGGGGGGAAAAAAAGAAAACCATTTTTTGTGCAGAAAGATTTTCTTGTCAGAGGAAAAACATTGTGCAGTAAATGATTTCATACATCTCCTCTCATTTCTGTATTATACTACACAGTGTAGATTCACACTTTCACTGTGGTGCCATTTTTTGTTTTTTTACATGCCTTTATTGCTGTTGTATTTTTTTTACCCCTTGTTTCAAAGAGCGCTGCAGCAGCTTCAACATTAGTCAGCATTTGTAGGGTCCATGGCTGCAGCTTCTAAAGAACAGATTTACAAAGCAAGCTGTTTCACACACACACACACACACACACACAGACACACGCACTCGACTCCTCCACTTAACAACTCTCCCCCTCTCTCTCTCTCCTTCTCTTCCTCCTGTGTTTTTTTTTTTTTTGCAAAGTAAACAAACATCATTTCGAGTGATTCCTCACAATCCATCCCTCTGCCTCTGTAGTGTGCTTGAGCCTGCCTCGCTGTGCTCGTCAGAAACGGCTCCTTTCATCGCTCAGTGCTGGCATGTGATGTTCAAGGCCCCGCTCCTCCTCCCAGCCATATCCTCTCTTTATCTGTCAATCACCAGGGCCTGAAAAAATAAAGCCCCCCAACCCACCCCCCCATCCCGATGCCTTTATTTCAAGAGGTGCCTGATCAATATCATCAATCTGAATGCCTCCCCCCGCACACAAGCAACCCCCCCACACACATCTTCTTTCTATTCATTTCACCCTCCTCCCTTGTTCTCTTTCTTTACTTCTCTCTCTCTCTCTCTCTCTCTCCCTCCCTCCCTCCCTCTCTCTCTCTCTCTCTCCCTCTCTCTCTCTCTCTCTCTCTCTCTCTCTCACTCGGTTGCTGCAGCTGTATCCATTTCCTCCTGGCAAAAAGGGACTTTATGAATAAATGATACTGAATTGCTGAAGGTTCAGATACTAAATAATGAATTTCACCACCAAAAACACAACAACTTCTCCAATCATAAAATAGCTCTCCCCTTCCATATTGATTGTGCTTGTGCAACCAGATGCAGAGAGCGCAGTCTGCATCCGTGCAAGGTGGAAGAACACACAGTGGAAAATGTATAAAATGATAGGGAGCCTGCACCTGCTTTTTTAGCTATAGATATCTGATAAGAGGGGTGAACAGCCGGCTGCCTATGGCGGGCACACACTTCCTCTGAGCTCCTCTCTCCTCTTTGCCGAAGCACAAAGAGCGGAGTTGGTCTGAGGGAGGCGGAGGAGAGAAGAAAAAAATCTGAAAACTTTCCTTCACGGGACATTTAAAGTAAGTGCGGTCATCTATTCTGCGCTACGGCAATGGGCGATGGTGTGTTGCTGTGTTTGTGTTTGTCAGGGAGTTTGTGTGTGTATGTGTGTGTGTCTTTGTGTGTGTGTGTGAGAGAGAGAGAGTGTGTTGTGTGGTTATGTGTTCAGTGTGTGTGTGTGTGTGTGTGTGTGTGTGTGTGTGTGTTGAAGCTGGCTTGAAGGAGAAAGAGTATTGGTTGGTGAGGCCATGGCTTTTTTTTTTTTCCTCAGGTCATGGCTGGTTGAGGTGCAGCTGTAACAGTGCGAGTTGGTCGCTTCACTGCGGAAATTATATTTTGATTAGTCATCTCATTGTTTTTTGCTACAACAATAATAATAATAATAATAATAATACTAGGAGAGAACAGCTCACAGGGGCAACGGCGTGTAAATGGGAATGTGTCTCGGGGGGTAATGGGGTTATTGTACGAGAGGTTTTCAAATATTGTGTCCTATTGGTACCTATGCATACGCTCTAATGCCTCCTCATATAAACATACATATATTACATGCTAGGGGAGAGCAGTTCAGTCGTAAGGGTGTGTGTGTGTGTGTGTGTGTGTGCCTGCATGTGTGGTTGTGTAAATTTGAGCAAACACACATGAAATGTACAGTTTGTTTAAAGTGATTGGACCAGAACATGTCAGCAATTTAATATGGTTTCTTCAATTCTGACCTCTGGTAAACTTAGGCTGAACAAAATAATGCATTAATATTGGCAGTATTACATTTTTTTTAACAATTTTAAGTGAGTCTATATTATACAGTGGAAAAATAAAACATATTTGTTCTTGGCAACTACTGACAATTTAGAATTTTTGGGGCCTTTTTACCATAAACAAATAAACGTAAATATTAATGCAAATCAATGCTCCTCTTTCTACACATTTTTAGTTTTTCAATATATCTCTGTAATTTAACAATATTCCGCTGTTGTTATTTGGCATTATACTACATGCTGATTTATTCCACTTATTTTATGCATTATTCAGTAAAATGCATATAATGCTATGTTATACTGTATAGCGGCACATATAATACAGCAAGTCATTGTGCTGAGGGATAAATAATTGATATCTCAATGAATATGCAAATGGGAAAAGGGGAAAGAGAGCGAGTGAGCGTCGGGGAGGAAGGAGAGTGGCGGCGTGCTCCCGGTGCACCGAGCTAAACAAAAGGCCCGTGTGATTTCCATCATCCAATTAAGAAATATTACAGCCGCCATGTTGGGACCGCAGCCGTTTAGAGTTGTTCGGGGTCCCGTGTTCATGTAGCTCTGTGTTGTGCTTTTTGGGGGGGGAAGCCTTTGAAGTAATTGTGTTCTATATTTCCCCAGATAGTGTTTTTTTATTTTTACATGGTGAGATACAGTTTAACTCAATAGACCATAATTCAGGGAAGGGTGGGAATTTATTTTAATGAAGTTGTGTCCATTAGCATGTAACAGATGGATGTTGTGTTCGCAATCGTGCAATTAATTTAAACAGCACATGCAGTCATGAAGAATGTATAAAGTTTTAATGCAGAGATATTCTCTGTTTTACACGGGGGAAACACTCGTATGTGTAGGCGCACACCCACATGTCATATCGTATTGCTTGTCCCTGGTTTGCCTTAGCCTCCCAACCCACAGACTCAGCGAGACGGGAGCTGGTGCAGCAGCAGCCTTTCAGCGTCTGAGAGAAAAATTAAAATTTGATGTTAATCAAGCAGCCCCGAGAGCTGGAGATGACAGGTGCCTTCTACTCTACTTACTCCAGTCTCTTTCCATCCGCCGTCACCGCTGAGCCTCGGCACCGAGTCGCCCCTTTTAGCCCTTCCGTCAAATGGAAGTTGCCGATCAGTCATTCCATGTTTTAGCAGCATTTATAGTTTTGACCGACTGATTCTGGTCCCTGTGAATAATTCAGCTGATTAACGAGAGGAGCCACGGGGGGGGGGAATGCAAAGTGTGGAGTTTATGAGCTACTGACATAGAAAAATGTGAAAAATAGGTTTCAATGACTCATTTTCCTGGTTCAATATCAAATCAATAATCAGTCTTCTCCAACTCTATTCCTCTGAACCTCTGGAGATTTTGGCTTTATCTTCAGATTATGGCCCTGACAAAACCCCCACACACCCACCCACCCTTGTCCTACCACAACACACACACACACACACCCTCACATCACCCCCGGGGACCTGGCTCTCAGACAGGAGTCACAAGGTTGAGTTGGTCATTATGGGGGTCCTCGACTAGGGCTCAACACAAACTTATGATCCCCGAACATTGGCCGCCTCCATTCCCCTGTGGGTGATACATGGAAACAAAATGTAAGTGTGTCTGTGTGTGTGTGTGTGTGTGTGTTTGTGTTTGTGTGTAAGAGACAAGGCCAACTACCTGCCCTGTCAAATTAAATATGTCCATTATGTTGTTCTGAGAGCCAACTGCAGCACAATGTAACTTCAATAAAACAGGAGGCAATTTCCTAAACTCCATCGTGCTCTAATCTACTGTGTGACCCCCCCCTGCGCTTGTCAGTGATTCATAATGACTGAATGCTGGACCAGAAAAAGCTCTAAAAGATGGAGCTTCACTGCATTTTAGAGCCATTTTAAATCTTATTTCCCTGCTTCCTGCGAAAGATCTGAAAGCGAGAGAGAGAAAAAAAGAAAAGAGAGAGATTTCTCCCTCCACTCTGTCGAGCCCCTGAATTATTAGGGGCATCAATATCTTTAGCATATCGCCAAGGGCTTCCAGACAGTATCTGCTTTCATTATTAGTGTCAGCTCAATTATAGCTCACACCCAACTGTTTCTCAACATCTAATAGCATCAATCGACAGGGACGGGTGACGAGCCAGCACTCGCTCACGCACACACACACACACACACACACACACACACACACACACACACACACACACACAGCCAGCGCTTTAACCCGCGTGCACGCCTGCATGCATTCCGCGCCTCCCATCCATCCGTGCGTTCTGTCATCTTGCTAATGCACGCGGCTGAGAGGAAGCACGGGGCTCGTAATGGAGGCCGCGTTCTTAGTGGCGATGAGCAGCTGATGCAGCCTGGCCCATTTTCATCAAATATTAATGGCACGGAAAAATACACCCCGGACTGAGGTCTCGTCCACAGCCAAGCTGGAGAGGCTGGGGGAAAGAGCAATGGGGAGAAAGTGCAGTGAGTGTGTTTAGAAGTACTGTCTGATGGCCATAATTAGGGCCGCTCCAATCAAAAATTCAAAGGCCCCAGTTTATTTGAGCACATGAATCTTCCACTCACTGCAGCATTTATTTCCCTCTTACAAAGTATTTTATTTTACAATGTCAATTGGAACTGGGCTCTTCTGCCTCTGTACTTCCTCTTGTCTCTCGCACACTTTTGATTTATCGCTCACGTGCCTCTCAACTCAGAGCAGAGAAGAAGAAGAAGAAGAAGAAGAAGAAGAAGAAGAAGAAGAAGAAGAAGAAGAAGAAATAAAAAAAGAAGCATTTTAAACGTGCTCAGCTCATTTTTCAGGAAAGCTCTCGTCAGTATCTGCAAATGACTGGCAGCCATTAAAAGGGAAAAGACGATATCGCATGTTGAAGACACAAACAATGATTTATAAGTGGTGATAATGGCCACTGCACTCAGGAGGAGGAGTGCATCTCATTTCCCACCAAGATGTGTTGGGTTTTAACCCTGAGAACGACCGCTGTGGTGGAGCTGCAGTCGCACTGCGAGTCGTTCTCATGCATGTTACTGTTCGACCGGCCCGCACCCAAATTATTCATGATAAACAACCTATTTTTATTTTCTTTCTTCCCCTCATTGCTGCTCCGTTTAAGCATGAAAGCCTCACTGACAGCGCACAGTGGAACCTTTGGCTCGGAACACAGCAGATAAAAGTGTGAGATTTCTGGCCTGTGCTTTGTTTGATTATACAAACAGCTGCCTCACCTCTCGTGTCAGCATCAGAAGGAGAAATGAGCGATTGAGAGGCGTGTGTAAAGTACGAGGCTTTGGGGAGGAGGTGACTTCCCTCCTTCTTTTTTGCTTTGGTCCAGTATTTGCTCCTGATGCCCTTTTTATCACACTCGCTTTTACTGTCTTTCTCTGTTATCTTTTTTCCACTTATTTTCTTATCTCTCTCTCGTTCTTCATCCTCTCTCCATCTCTCCTCACACACACACACACACACACACACACGAGCGTCGCACACAGTCGAGCAGTCTATTCCCCTTTTGAATAACACCTCGTTTATTAGTTCGGGTCTTTTCTCTTTTGCCTGCTTTAAACAGAGAGGGGAGATGGGATTCTAAAGAGCTGCCAGGGGCTCAGTTTGCACAGCACTTTGATGTCATTGAGATGCTGTGAGAGCAAACACACACACGCGCACACAAACACACACACACACACACTAGACACCTCCACATAACCAGACAGCATTCAACCCCCCTCTAACACACACACACACACACATGTGAACATTTTGCAGTACAGATGTGTGTGTGGCTGCAGCATCTCACATGCATCTTCACACTTTTCTGTTTTGTGAGTCGCCTGGTTTGCATCTTTATAACACGAGACAACAATTACTCGTTGAATCGCTTGAAGTGATCTAAGGTTTTGAGAAAATACCCCTGACCTCACTTACACCTGATGAGTTGGTCATGAGTGGTTCACAGACAGGAACCCCAGAAAATGTCTGAAAAATTGGGTCTGGACATTTTTCAGAGTTTTGGCTTTAACATAATAAAAACCCAGCGGGAGATTGTCTGTGTCTGACTTTGTCACAACAACAGAAATAATGTGATGGATGGCGCTTAGGTAGAACATGCAGGAGGCAGGACATGATGTATATGAACTGCTATCTAAAAGGTTT